>NC_136606.1:11332717-11815217 GCF_910589615.1 Taurulus bubalis
ACCATGCAGATCACCCATGAGAACATCTACCTGTGGGACATACACAACGCTCGCCTCAAACTCGTCATGTGGCCTCTCAGCTCCCTGCGCAGATACGGACGGGACTCCACCTGGTTCACTTTTGAGTCCGGAAGGTGTGTGTGCGCATGATAAGAGCTTGTGTTGTCTTGTGTGTGTGTGTGTGCGTGTGTGTGTGTGATTGAAATGTTGGCAGTGGGAGAAACTTCTGGAAATGTCATAAAAACTTCAACAAAGCTACTTTGAATATTGAAACATCCCAGGATATCAGCATTTGCCGCAGAGCCCTTCAGGCACTGAAGTGACAGGTGCCTCTGTGAATGTGTGTCTTTGTTTGTGTACCGTCTCTACTCATGCATGTGTGTGTGTGTTTGACTACAGTGGGGTATTATATCAATGCGCCTCTCTGTAAGTGCACACTCAACCATGCATTTTTGTAAATCAGCAATCCAAGAGTGAGCACGATCAAAGCGTGTGCACTTCTCTCTGTCTCTGTGTGTGTGTTCCTGGCGCAGGATGTGTGACACAGGAGAGGGTTTGTTCACGTTCCAGACGCGGGAGGGGGAGATGATCTACCAGCGGGTTCACTCGGCCACGCTGGCCATTGCCCAGCAGCATGAGAGGATGATGGAGGAGATGGAGAAGAGTTCCCAGGTATGTTTTTACATTTTGCTTGTTTATCTGATTTACCCACAGCAGCTCACAATGAGGCCAGTAGTTTGTTTTCTTTCTAATACTGCCAACGTTGCAAACGGCTAATAATGCGTGCAAGGGTCAGCATGCCTTTGTTCCAGGAATCATTATTTAATGCATGCAGAGTGTGTGTCACTTCCATGCACTTGAGGATATATGTTGTTGCACATTATACTCGACTGCATCTGTAAAGATAACTAATATGTTTTTGTTTTAAAAATGCCTTCTGTATTATTTCAATGGTTTCTTCTCCGTCTGTTTGATTTGGGCTGATCAAACTACAGTAGCATGTCATTGAGGCTGTTCACAGGATTATTTTTAGAAACCAGTGAACACCAAGGCAATAAATCATGATTTTCACAGAAGATGTTCACACACACACACACACACACACACACACACACACACACACACACACACACACACACACACACATTTTTCTCAAGGTATTGCAGCACAGTTTCTCCCCAAGGAGCTGCCTTGGACCAGAAGCACTCTGATACCCCACAGTCTTGGCCTCCGCTCCCTCCTTCCATCACAACACCCGTCCATCCCTTCCTTCCTCCCTCCCTCCCTCCTTCCGTCCATCCTTCCTCCCCCTCCTCTCTGCTATCATCTGTATTCTTTATTTATGTAGGCCTGCCTCGTGTTTGATGAGCCTTGACCATATGGCCATGCTCTTGGACCTCACCATTTGGGAACATTTCCAAATGCAGCATTTACCCTCAGCTCTATAAATCACATGGTTAGCAACACTAATCTGACCACTCTTGCAGAATGGGTGAAACTAAGAAAATGCAGTTTTACTCAGTTTACTTTGGGTGTTTCTGTAAAGTATTGACGTATTTCATATTTTTCCAGCAGTAGTCTGGATGAAGCCTTTGGTTTCAAGATGCAAATATATATCTAACACACATAATCCAGTAATACAGCAACATCACAATCCCAAGTCCCATTTTGCCCGCTGAACAGTCATTCAAGAGTGGAAACATGCCATTCAGCAAGCAATATACCGTATTATGAGCGCTCTCTGTTTACCGACATGCCCAGAGCAGTCCCCCTTGTTACGAGTGACTGACTGAAATACATTGTATGCTTTCTGTGTCTTTCAGATCCACCCCAGAGAGACGCTAACCAAGTCCATCTCCCTGCCACGCAGCGCCTACTGGCAACACATTACGCGTCAGAACAGCGTGGGAGATCTCTACAGTTACCAAGGTGCAGGCATGACGTTACTAATGGTACTAATAGCTGTGTTGCCATGTCTTCACCTGCTTGTGTCAGTGTTGATGTGTGGAGCACTTTGGATGAGGTGGAGAAACAAGACACAGGAATATTGTTTTGGTACTAGAACTAGTGACATGCACAGATCAGTTTTGAACTACAAAAGATTAATATGGATAGCTCTGAATTCCAAATTAAATGTGTTTAAATTTGAAGTCTAGATTTATCCCATAATGGACAGTTTAGATTCTTAGCTTCACTCTTAAAAACATATTCTGAACTGAGTAAGACCAGTGTTGGTTTGTGTCATAAACAAAAAACAGAGAGACACAGACGGACTCATAATCCTAATTCAATTATGAAGGACAAAATAATGTGAGTGTTATTGAAAGTAAATGAGTTCATGTGTGTATACATGCGTGTGTATGTGTGTGTGTGAGGGAAAAACAGATACATGTCACCCTAAATCCATCGTTGTTGCAGCAGGTGCTCTACAGCATTCAGGCTCAGCCCGGTATGTCCCTTGTGAGCACTTAATATACACATCGAAGGGTGTGTTAGATGTGTGTTCACGTCAAGATGCAGACCAGAGGCAGAAAGGTGATTAGTGAGCTGATGAGATTACTCTCTGTCCATGGTATTAGTTGATTAGTAGTCTTATCTGAGGATTATGGGCCTTTTGGCTTTCACTGATAGAGCAAAACAGAAAGCCAAGCAAAGATGAAAGTCACTCTGTCGTCATCATTTTCTTTTGAAAACCTAAGGCTGGATTTATTTTTTTCACTATCATTTAATTGTGGCCTGATAAGCTTTAAAGCAAAAATACGTCTTCTATTCCAAACATCAACATGTTTTTTACTCATTTACACTAAGCAGAGAAGCTTCCACCTCTGGGTTGTTATTTATAGGCCCGGTCGCTGTAAACTCCTCTCTTTTTTTTTTCAAACTCTTCCTTTCCAAACTCTGGTGAGCAGAGGAGCTGCTCTCTCATCCATCACCCTGGCATCTCCTCTGCTCCTCCCATGCTTTCTCTGCATTGTCTGTCCGAGTCAGAGCAACCCGAACACCTTCTCCTACTCATACACATGCAGCGCTACCGTTATCTCCCCCTCCTTTCCCATGAATAAATTGAATGCATCAATGTGTTTGAGGACGCGGCGAAAGGTCTCGTCAGACAAGGGGGATGACAAGGTGATTCTGGGGAGCGACAGGAGTTTAACTCCTGTTGGGACACAGGATGTTTGGACTGTGAAAGGCATGTCGGGGGAAGCTTGCACACGTCGGGTGTTGGTGCTGCTTCGAACATGGCTGCGGGCCAGTCTCAGATGGGGAGAGCCGTATAGAGTAATTGCATTGATTCTTCATTGGCAGAAGGTCTCGACCTCCCCGCAGCTCTTTGACAGTTTGTGTGTGTTCTTCCTGTGCTGCTCCTTGTGTGTCTCCTTACACTCTCAGCAAAGCTTCACATGTTGCAACAGCAAAAAACACACACTGCGACTTTAGTAGGGATCTAACTAGTTGATAATACAGTATTTATATTGTTTTCTGAACTGATATGAGCAGCAGATTTTTTCAGTCATATTTTACCACTCACAATTGACACAGACACAATTTGCCACAAACATCACACTACTTTTTCTGACATAAGAAATCAAAACACACAGACATCAAACACATTCCCCAGATTTCAACTGATCGGGAAGAACAAGTTCCCAACCACATAATACATAAATATTTAAATCTCGAAAGTGCCTTCACAATAATAAATAGATGCATCCTCAATAATAATGAAAATATTCCTCTTTGCTAATAAGGAAGTTTATAAGAAGAGGGTTTCAATGAAAATAAACCAGATAAAGCCTGCAGGCACAATGTTATCATGCGGCAAGCACACACTTTTGGCAAATAGCAATAATGTCTGCCCTGATGCAGGTAACCTAGAGCAAAATAGGTGTTCTTTAATAACCTCGGTTGAAGACCAACATATCTGGCTGGTAAATGAGGTTTGCTTTAAGTCAAGGAAGGATCCGAATGCCCTGAAGAAAAAGGTGTCCCCACACCCTGATTGTCCAAGAGGGGAAATGCGCCAAACTGCTCTCAATTCTTAATTCTTAATTAGCAGCCGGTCCCCACACCCTGCACAACAGGTGATCTCAATAAACCTCCAATCAGCGCACCCCATATCAAGGAAAGAGGCGGTGGTTTGACAGTAGAAGGCTTTAAAAGAGACGCTGAAGAAGAGTGAGTTTTAAGAAAAAGGTTTACTGGAGCAAAGTGGAACCTGAGAAATTCAATAAACTTGCATTAAACTGAAGCAAAAAACGAATGAAAGCTGCAGCCTCACAGCAAGGCGCCAACCAGTGAAGGGCATTTTCTTAGCTACCCAGGTAAGAATAACGAGAGCAAAACAGAGTAAGCATCTAAAATCACACAACACAGTTTAAAAAATGTTTTCTCTATTTAACATTTGTTTTTCCTGGATAGTCCCAAGGGAGTCCTGGCCAAGCCGGCAGCATAAAAGTAACAAACATAAAAGTGCAAATAACAGACTTCCACGTGAAAGAACACGTAGCAGACGGCTAACGGAAAAAACAGCTAATTGTATCACCCAATGAATTCGCAGTGTCCTTCAGTAATAAGATCACATTCATATATATATAATCTCAATGAGCACACCATCAATAATAAAATGCTATTTACTGCAGCAGTACCGTACCTTTCTTCCTCCACATTAACAGGGCCCAGCCCTCCCTGCCAAGACAACATAATTAGACAAACCTGTTTGCACGATCACTGATTGAGCTGCTGAGCAGCTAATCTACCACGACATCCCAGGCAGCAACCACAAACGCATCACAGACCTAAACAATAGGGTGAACTCAACTTTATTAAATAAACTGAAACATTTGACTCAAATTGATAATCAAGCAGACACAACAACTCTGCTAAAGCTGCTTCAGGGCTGGCATAAATACACACAAAATACACAAAACTGATATTTTTGTACAGATAGTAACTTTGCTTCACACCCTTGGTCTGTAGACACATGTAGATATCTAGCATACAGGATATAGTTGCAAATCTCTTCGAGTAAATGCAACTTAAATAAACGCCTCAGGTGGAAATAAAATCTGTGATATAAGTAATGTGTATATGCTTCAACAGGAATCCAGATAATATATACATCAATCTATTTTTCTATAATAGTGAGGATACAAGCAATAATGATGTGGTTGCAAATAGAGGTAAGAAAGCAGGAATTTAGACCATAATGGCTGGCTGCCTTTGCTCCTTGGATGTATCACTGCGTGTGTGATGAATATCCAATCAGCACAGTCAATTTGCTGAGTCATGCTCGGGTTGCTTTCAAATACCCTGCGGGTCTGGGGGAATAATTAAGGAACACGTTTTTTTTGCCTTGATTAACGGGGGACCTGGCAGCAAAGAACAGTACTGTAACTTTATTTCGATATATTTCACATCTGCTTTTCATTTGTCTGGAAAAGTTTCCAAAACACATCCCGAAAGCCTTGTTTGCCATAATTGAAAGTAATAATTGTCAAGTGTGTTTTGTTTAAAAGAAGCTAAGGGATATGGAGTGGGGAAAAATAATACTGAGCCTTGCTCGTGTTGCTATATGGAACAAAATCACCCCACAGTATTCACCTTGTTCAGTAAAACCAAAGGTAGCTGTGTTAATTCCCAGAAACTACGCATAATACAATGTATACTTGCTACTGCGTCCCACCTCTACACTCCTAAAGTTATTCCCTCTTTTGCATTTCAGGGATACTGCTGTGCTCTGAGTTTGCTGATGCATAGAAATAAGTGCACTTTAAAGTTTTCGAGTCGAAAAAGCAGGGCGCAACGCCTGTCGGAAGTGGTTCAATTACCAATATTGGAATGGAACTGGAACAAGAACGCCTGTCTTTCTTCCTGGATTCATTTTTACAAAATCTATTGCCTTCACTCTCTCTCCGTATTTCCTTGTGCACCACAGTTTAGTGCTGTATCATTAGCAATTCTAATGGGATGGAGCGCTTTTCTGAGTTTGATCGGCCGGGAGTGATACGAGGGGATTTTACAGAGAGGGAGCAAGTATCAAAGGCACAGGGACAAGATGATAAGAGAACAGGAAGATAACACTATCTTATCTGCAACAGGCGACAAGGAATATAGTAGACGGAGATGCAAAAAGTGAATCCCATGAAAAATTCATTGCAGCCAGGTAAAACTGAGTTCAACTCTTTCTCGGCGGATGTTTGGAAAGTTTTAAATCTCCGTCATCAGCTTGCATTATTTTAAACTACAATCTTGTGGCTGATTTACCACACAAATGGCACATAGCTCGATGTCAGCGGCCTCGCATAATCCAGAGTTCGTGGTAATCACGCAGCCTCCTGTCTCTCTCTCTCTCTCTGGTTACAGCTGTTACTAGGATGCCATCTGGGTTATCGCACTGTGAGGAAGGAAGGTGCAGACAGGTGTGTGTGTGTGTGTGTGTGTGTGTGTGTGTGTGTGCGTGTATGTATGCGTGTGTTTGTGTGCACAAGCATTCATGAATGGCTGCTTGTGTGTCCGGGTCCACCATTGTATCAGCTAGTGTGTGTGTGTGTGTGTGAGAGAGAGTGCCCTCCTTGCGTGTCCTGTCTGCTCAGGCCCAGCAGCTGCCACCCCAGGCCAGATAGGATGACATGACCTTCCGTGATAATGAAAAGGCAATGACAAATCACTGTCTGCTTCTCATAGGGATGGAGAGGAGGAGGGATGTTGACACCATCCCCTCTCTGTGTTTTTATAACTTTTTTTTTTTGTGAGCGAGTGAGTCAACATTTGCGTCTCCAGTCCAAGAGCGTGGCTCTTGCCGGTGGTCTGGCATCACACAACAAACCCTGCTGTTTTCCACCGAGGAGATGATGAGATCTGCTTCGCCCTCTCTGTCTGCACTGGGCTCCCTGCCTTTTTTTTTTGCCAGCCCCAAATTGGCCTTGGTTGGGGAGAGGGATTGTCTTGGCAAAGATGTGAAAAGGATATGCCTGGTTGCGCACCAGACGTTTCAGCAATCTATTATAGTACAATGTGGAGAGGAGAGGAAGTGTCCTCCTTTTCTTAAACCTGCAGTGTTCTGTTTGTCTTTTCTTTTTTAGAACATGGACTGAGCTGCATTTAAAACCATAACCCATTTTCCTTAATGGAAGGGAAGACTAGTGGACAGAGGTGTGTGTGTGTGTGTGTGTGTGTGTGTGTGTGTGTGTGTGTGTGTGTGTGTGTGTGTGTGTGTGTGTGTGTTATGGCTGGTGCTGTTGTGGTCTCATCCTCACACCCACACCAGCACTTCTGTGCTTCCTTCGGCAAGCTGTTCCCTTAACACGCACAGGAAAAAGCCTTTTCTGTGTTTCTCGTTGTCTTTCGTGCATTGTTTCTATTCACGCACATTTCTGTTAAACTCTCTGTGGCGCTGACACACAGCCACTTGACATTGCTTGCCAGGATGACTGGGTCATGTTTTATATTCCACGCCGTGGTGAGCTGGCAGTGCGTTTCACTGTCTGAGCCTGATTCCCTGTGGTGGCAGCGAGACTGGTTGGTGATGCTGACTACACACATGCAGATAAAGATTGTTTGTGTGTGTGTAGATGTGTGTTTGCTGTATTATGAATGATTTGCACAGCTTAAAATCATATTTGTTAATAAGCACTTCAGCAACACAAGCAGAACAGGAAATGATCTCCTTGTCGATTTTGTTAATGCGGCCTTGAAAGAAGACGGCTTATAGAAGACAAAGTCACATTTTAATTTGTTAATCAAATTTCAATTAACCTCTGGAAGTAAATTGATTTGAAGTGTATTGACCTGCAGCAACTTGTCTAAGCCAGCCGTATGAGTACCATATATGCTATACGTTGATAACAGTGCTGTGTTAGGTTTTGTGCCTTTTTTTAAATATTAATCACTGGCCACTTCCTGCTTGTTCGGTGCATGATCAGCAGCCTGCCAGCCACTTTATCCTCAACCTACCTCGCCGTGCACGTCTCCAAACAGCATTCTAATATATTATTAATGGTCTCACAGTTGCACAGAACAGCCCTCCACCCACAAGTATCCATTACTCCCTCTCAGTGCAGTTAACCAATATGAACTGCAGAACAAATTGGTCCAATTAATTTAAATTAAGGTGGAGAGGGAGAGAGCGGGGAAAGAAGGGAAACAGCAGACGGTCTAAAAAGATGAGACGGCATTCGTCAGTCTGAAATTGAAGTTGTTTCTTTGAGGTGAAAGGTTCAAGGTCCATCAAACTATTGCAATTTTAGTTTCTTTTTGTATTTTTGTGATCTGAGAAGCAGCTCCATTTTAAAAGATTGTTTTACGTGCCTGAGTTATTCTTGTAATCAGCATGGACAGTAGCTAAGCAACAGTTGTACCAAGAAAACAGGCCATAGTGTCTCGAAGGAAGGTCCAGATAAGTGAGACAGATGAACTTGTTTTATTTGGCTCAAAAGAAGTGCTTCATTTCCACTCTCTCTTCACTTATTTTCCACAGGAAGCGGCCTGACAATGACTTTTATCCCTCGAGCGCAGACGTTCCCCAGCTTTCTGTCTGACGAACAGGAGGAGAGCCGGCACCAGGAACAGGCACCATCGCCCTCTAGTGGCCCTGAATCCAGTTGCAGCCTGAGACCCCTTCAATGACAAAGAGCGGATCCACCAAAACCGGACACTTTCCCCACTGTAGAGAGGATGTAGAAATATGTATAGTGACATGTGTAATATATTATTTCCTGGTGATACTTAAACAATAGTGTCAACTGTAGAGCGAGTGACACATGACATGGATCCTGAAAAGGATCTGTTGGGGTGTGGTGTGCGACAGCAGCAGTAGCTTCAAAGATTGCACCAAAAATGTGTAGTTTGAATGTGTTTTATGTTGTCATTATGCTGTTAAAGCCAGCATAACCTCCTTTTCTTTGAATCACTGCTTTACCTTAAGAGGTAAGAGGTACAAACACACTAGGGCCCATTGTAAGACAGTGTAAAAAAAATTGATGAAAATCACACAATTGATAATCACACAACTCATTCCAACAATGTGGAGCCTCAGCAACCATTTTAAGAGAAACTCCACCATTTTTGACACATAATCTTCCCAAGCTCACTGTACTCATTCCCTCTCTAGAATGTGAAAGTGATCAATGTCTGACATAGAAACAGCTCGACTTAGATGGCAGTGATGAATCAGCTAACGCCCTTAATCAGTTACAACCAGCAAAGGGAAAAAGTCATTCAGAAATGTAACGATATAGGAGCAGACTGTCATGCCAGGAATGGTAGAAAGCACCTTCACAGCTTCTACTTTAAACTGCCAACCAGACATTTATTCGAGCTCTTTTCCAGCCTCATATACCGATAACGCATTGGCAAAAGGAGAGAATGTTTGTGACCGTATGGGGAGTTAAACAAAGCTGTAGTACATCATGACACAGGACTCGCATGTGGATCGTGGCAACAAAAACCCAACTGGTATATTCATAGAATATTCAAATTTAGAAAAGATCTTTTCACTGAGAAAATCTGTGCGCATTAAAATACACAAAGTAGGGAAACGTCACGAAAGGATTTGTTTGACATTTTGGGAGATTTGCTTGTTGAGAATTAGATACCTTCTATCTTGTCATCTATAAAAGGTTTTCCCCAGATTGTCCAACATATATCATTTAGTTTTTTATCATTTCATAAGCAGCTGTATAGAAAGTAGAAATAAATGCTATTAGTGGTGGTTGTCACTGAAATAGCCAAAATCCACAGAAAACCTATCAAATATTTTGAGTAAATTCTTTCTGTTGCATTGAAGTGACATTTATCACAGTGTGTGTGACGATAACATTCTCTGCATTGTCCTCGAGTAAGAAGTGCCTTCCGACACAGACCGCAGTGTGAGAGCTAACCAAGGCAACGGCTTTGGGCTTTGAGTTTACAATTGTGGACAGAGTCGCCTACCTTCAACACATTTAAAAAAGTCTTAAGTTCCTCTTAAATACTGTCTAGCCAGCTGTGAAGTGCCATCTAACCCCGAAAACATTTAGCAAAACCGAACCAGAGCTCTTTTAGAAGGTTGAGAAGGACACTTGTTGCCTGTTGGTCGCCGTCAGCAGACACTTGTTCATCTTGTTTAATATTTGTGGTAAAAGTGGTCTTTCTTTTTGTTACGTTACGTCAAAGACGGGCAAGGATCCAGAAATTCCAGCAGCAACTGTTAAGTTAAAAATGATCCAATGACAATCAGTTTGAGGCAGCAAAGCAGTCATTTAATGTCAAATATATTTTAATGTGTTTTGTTGTTGCGAAAAGATTCCTGTAGAACTGGAGATACAAGTACAAGCACTTACTTTGGGTTGAAGTTAAGTTTTGCAGTCAGTCACTTTATTTTGTATATTGTAATTGAAATAACTCAACCTTCATATTAATTTGAGCCTCGAACAAAGTGCCCATATATACATGTGTCTGCGTCACAGAGCATCGTGACAGTATGCAGAAGGACAGCTGTTGACACATCTGGCTACATCTCTGCCCCAGTTGTCCTGAGTCTTTGTGGTACATACATGTATGTAGAATAGTTCCACTACATCCGGAACAGAGAAAAACTGAGAAGACTGGAGAAAGTTCTAGTTGACCGTTTATCATTTGTAAATTTTGTTCTTCATGTAGCATTCACTTGTTTGTAGGTATGATGTGTCCTGATTTCTGTTATTGTTGCTACAGTAAGGTTTATGATTTTGTTTGTGTCCATCAAGTTTTGTGTTCTGGTACCGTCAGATTATATGTTAATAGCACTTTGGAAACATTGAGTGTAGGACTACAGTTTTCACTAAATGTAAATATGTAATGTTTTTGATGACAAAAAGGTAATAAATTGAATGTTCTATCATGTATCGGAATAATTTATCTGCTAATAGTCATGTTGAATGCAAGGTAAGTAGCATGTGTGGAAATGTCCGACATCTTGGGAAATACACTTATTTGCTTTATTGCCAAGAGATAAATAAGAAGATTAAAACGTCTCTTATATAAATTTGAAGCTAGAGCTAAACTGGCAGCAAGGTATGACGATTAGTAGTGTTTCTTAGACCGAATGCGAAAGATTTGTCAATAACAAGAAACCGTCTATCTCTATGAGCCATATAGAGATCATATTTTACAGTGCAGGTTAAGTACAACTGGTTGGATTTCTGCAACTTTTGGATGGCGATAAAAAAAAAGCAACCATTAAAATGACTTTTGCGCCTTTAAATCAATATATTTAATAGATTAAAGGCCCGGTCACACGTGCGGATTAAAGCATCTGACCACTGCCCGTCGAGGTGATATTCAAGATGAAAGATCCCACTGAAAGCAAATGTTTTTGTCTTTCTTTAGCGCCACCCATAGAAAATGCAACCCCATCATAACTTTTACACACAGTAGTGCATACTGTGAATAATAGCCTCTTCTCCAGTGGGTGGAGTTGTGTATTTGTTTATTTTAGTAAAAAGAGCAATACATTGATGATCGTGTGAGCTGATGCACAGGACGCCAACATTCTTGACAGTCTTTGTGTGAAAGGTTTCAATGTGATACAAATTATTTTCCGTTTGGTCCCTTGTGTGTGAAGGCCTTTTAACATTTCTTGGCTGGCCACAGGAACTTCCTGTAGCATCGGCTGTTAGCACGTTAACCTCACTGTGATTACAGGAAGTTACTGCTCCCAGCCAAGACAGTCTGGCAGAAAACCCAAAGCACAAATTGTAATTTTTACACGTACAGATTAAACAAACAAAATATAACAGAACTAGTGAGCTTCTGCCGTGCCGTTAACCTTGTTTACCCTGTTAACCGTGCAGCTTTCCACCCATTTACTGAAGAATTCCAGCGCATAAACAAAAGAAAGATCATTTAGTTTCCTAGAAATATATATTTTTTTTTCTGATTTGTTTCGTCTTGTTCACAGGAAATCAACGAGCTAGTGGCTATGACGTTGTTTTATTTATACCACGAGTCATTTACAGTCACACACATCAGTTTCAGTATTGCTGGTAACACACAGCATTACAAGTATCACAGTCATGTAGAGTTGCAGCTTCTACTGGTTTGCCGGAAACACCAAGATGAGACATTGAAGGTAAAAACGTGAGATTCCAAACTATATTGTCCCTTTAAGTTCCACATTTCTAGTTTGTCCACATTTGTCTTGTTTCCTAGCAGGATAGCCTGCATATCCATTACTGCCTCTGCCACTGCCTCCATTTCTATGGAGATAAATGAATCCCATTACACATAAACAACAAACAGCTTAATAGCACTACAATAAACCTTAAATATTGATTTACAGAAGCCTATAGCTTAGAAATCAAACAAAATAAATACTACTTGGAAGACTTGTGACAGCTTATCATTAAAAAAAAAAGACTGGTTTTCAATTATATTTTCAAAACGCACAGTAAAAAAGGAACCAACATATTCATCAACAAACAGTTGATAGACAAAGTATAAGGAGCTGTAAACTAAAGCACAGGATTATCTAATTAGAGTTTAGCTTTCACAATAAGAGCATGCTGTAACAAGAATGCAGCCATCCTAGACGGAGAGCCCTTTGGGAAAGCGACAGTCTCAAGTGATGGTACAGTGCTGAGTGACTGCCTTTCTTTTCCGTTAGATGATTAGACACCATTGTCAAGCTTTGAATGGAAACCAGGAGGGATGAAAGTAAAAGGAGAGCAATTACACAGGCTTTTGTCAATCGTTTTACTCGGGGGTTGGGGAAGTGAAAAGAATGATTATACAGGCTTTTGTCTGCTTTTTTCTGTGTAACGGTTACTGTCATATTGTTTTGCACAAAACAAGCATTTCCTCAACAGTAATTATGAAGTACATACTGCATTTAATTAGTGGGAGCTGGGACGGACACAAACAAACCCCTCAGCTCTCTGAGACTCACATGAGCACCAGCTTGTTAACTCATGCCAAACCACAGTGTGAAGATTAATCAGTGTGCATCTTATCCCAAAAATATCTCAAATATAATTAGAATTGGCACTTGATAATATATGCTCATTCAGAAAGGCCTTCAGACTCCTTTGCACACTTTATTGTGTTGTAGAAGTGACATGCAGAGTGAGACCTTTCTAAACTATGTCCAATCAATGCAATTAGTCACAGGTGGACTCCAATCAAGCTCTAGACGCTCTCAGGGATAATTAGAGCAAACAGGATGCACCTGGTCACAACTTGGAGCCCAAAGAGTCTGAATACTTATGTAACGTTAAATGACAAATCTCTGTTTTAGATTTTTTTTTTAAACATGTTTTCATGTTTCGATTATGGATTGGTCAGTGTAGATTTATGGGGAAAATAGCACATTTGTACAAGTGTACATGAATCTGCTTTGTTTGTAGAAAGAAAGAAAGAACTACACGTTTACATTACACGATCCATCATATTTATTTATGCTCATCTATCACAAAGCTGACGTTTGGTGTTGTGTGATCGCACAGACTGTAGGTTGGCATAGACCGGGCAATTCTTTATTTGCCTGGACTTCTGTGCCATCCTGGGACACACAGAGATGTTCTCATAGAGGTTTGGCTGTGAATATTAGGTAGATTTTATTAGTATATGAAGTGTTAGACAAGGAAATGTCACAGATGATAGAGCTTCGCAAAAAGTAAAATGTCAGTCTGGGCAGAAATGTGCTTTTTATGATGATATAAAATTACCTTTTTTATTAAGACTTAAGAAATTGTATTAAATTAAGTTATATTAAGTCAAATTAAAAGTCCTATATGGATTACTTTAAAGAAGTTATCATCCGACATCTTGTTGAGCTGCTCTTATACATTATCCAAAAGCGTCACACTGTGAGTTGTTTTAAAGCAGCATTAGTTAAGTCAGCAAGCCTAAAAACAGTGCAGCTAGTTACATGATGACAGAATGTGCTTAATAAAGTGCAACGGTTTTATAATTGAGTGCATGTCTGCAGAGAAGGTAAGGGAGGGCCTTAAACGTGTCCAGCGTGAAGACAAGAGTAGATATGATGACTAATGTGAGGCTCACCTGTCTCTGGGATGGGTGCAGCTTGACTCTGTACTCCTCTCTCCTGTTCTTCTTCCTGTGATGATTATTGGACACAAATAAACAAGTTGCAAGAAAAGAACAAAAACAGGATTATTTTTCAGGAGTTGGACATTTCAAATGTAACCCTTTGATAATGTGTAAAGTTAATAAGTTTTCTTCTGAAAGCACCAATAATCAAAGGAAAGAGTCAAATTGTGTCTGTCAGTCTGTGCGCCGATTTGGTTCGGACTGAAATATCTCAACAACAATTGGATGAATTACAATGAAATGGTAAGGGTGACCTTAACCCTAACCCCCATTCTCCATTCATCAGCCCCAGAGGATGAGAGATCAATCCAAGGACTCATGAGATGAGAAACAGGACAGGAAAACAGAAATCTGCTCAATAATATATCTCTAAACCTCAAAGTTTTGGAACCAGTGCTCTCGCACCACCATAAAGATTACATTTGTTTATTTAGTGAAATGTCTCAACAACTACCGGATTGCTATTCAATTTGATACATATCCTGCACCATTAGAGGGTCAAAGTATCTACTATTTCAACACCTACTTGTTTGATTGGCACGACATTTAGTTCAGATATTCATATGTGCAAGATAATAAATCCTGAACAGATCCCATGACTTTCCCGCCTTGATGCTAGAAGTTGTGGATGAATTGCCATGTGACATATGACACATTACATCTATCAATGAATAGCCCCATATTTACACAATCAATGTTTTGCTTGCTGAAGATACATCTTACCTGTGCTTCAATACGAGTATGATGATGGCAATGAGCAGAAGAAGCCCTGCAGCCCCAACCCCGATGTAAATGTACATCATGTACACAGACAGGCTGAATCCACCTACAAATGAGAGAAAATAATAATGAATAAGATACGAAAGTATTTGTGGTGAGCAACTTTGCTCACAGATCACATCAAAGCATACATGTAGTGTGCAGACACCTCCCTCGTAACAGTATTCAGAGACGCGCCACAGGATGTTATGTTTCAGCAGGTGTGAGTCTGTTGGAGTTCGCTAAATTATAAATAAATCATTTAAACTATGAGAAACGATTCATCACCCAAGCCATGCGACCGTACAGTATATATATATATATATATATATATATATATATATATATATATATATATATATATGTACATGTGTGTGTGTATTTTAACTACTGCATGATGTGTGTCGTTGTACCTGGAGCGGGCACAGTGAGCAGCACAGTGGTGGTCTGCAACCCTGCATCTGTGTTGAAGCTACAGCGGTAGAAACCGCCATCTTCCTGCACCACACCTGTCAGGTGCAGACTGACATCCAGACTGTCTGCACAGCTGATTTTGCCCCTGTCGCTGTAGTCCTCGCTCACCAGGCCCCCCTCCACCTTCTTACACACTCCGATGATGCCCCAGGGCTGGCCGTGCGGCATCTTCTCCAAAATGACTTGGTAAATGGTGCCGTTGTGCTCGTGGTTACAGCTGATGGTCAGGTTGTTGTTTGGCTCTGCCACCAGCTCTGTGTCTGTCTGGATCACCTCTGGACTGGGGGTCTCTGTGCCGTTGACTTCCTCTGGGGGCTCATCTGTAACCACAGGAAGGGGGATGACACACAGGAAATAGCTCGTCAAAGAAAGACAGAAATCTAAATGCCTCAAGGAAATGAAATAATCAATGAAGTTTCATTTTCAACATCCTCCAGCGGGGCATTGTGATTAAAGATTTCCACCTTAATATTTTCTGCCATCTTTTACCTAAGTCTTCCACCTGAATGTTCTTTGTCCAGGGGCCTTGAGGGAAGGTCTGAACAGAGCAGTGGTAGACCCCGATATCCTGGTGCGTTACATTCCTCATGGAAATACTTCCATCCATCGGCGTGGTCCTCAGGAAGTCTATCCTCTCCCGGTATTGGTGAGAAAAGGACACTCCATACTCTGGATGGAAAACAGCTACCGGATCCTTGTCTGGTACTTTGTTCCAGGACACCATGCTGAGGTTTCCGTCCCAGGGGCACAAACAGTTGAGAACCATCCCTTCCTCCAGGCGGACCGTCATGGCCTCCATCTGCGAGACAGCGACTGGATAAAGTGCATTTTTCTGTTAAATCAGAATCTAGACAGAATCATGACTCTGATAAAGCTGCAGAACTATGTAAATTAAACCAGTAAATCACCTACAATAATAACAATTTGTAGGATTATATTATAGTGGATTTATTAAATTTGTATGTTCTAAAAGTAAAACTAAGACATCATGTTTACACCTATGTTACAGAGCAAAAAAAGGCCATGTCCCCCCCCTAAACACCCCTCTCCTTGAAGATTAACAGAGCCATTCATAGCTATGAGGCCACCTCTCGGTTAATGGTAATTAGCTAATTTGAGCCACCACACAGAAACACAACTGACAACAGTCGATGATTCAAGCTTCCCAGTTTTCAAAGCCTTTTATCCGAGCTGAATGACAATTGATTTCAAGTCCACTGATGCCCTTGGGAGAGTTCTGGCAGGTTTAGAATAATAATGTCTTGCAAAACTAACAACAAGCTTTCCCATCTTCGCTGCCAATTTAAAAAACAAAACAAACAATGGAATAAAGGAATGTTTAGTTGTAATTACTGATTTTGAATGAAAGATTAAAAAGGGATGAAACTACATAAAAAAAGCAGTTAGATAAATTACTCACTTTTCAGATTAGCCCACCGAGACAGTGAATGCCAATTTCAACTTTCAATAAAAATGTTTTGACACAGTACTACTCATGAATCTAGTATACACTTTAAAATGTATATATATCAACTCCATACCTTTAGGAAAAGGAAGAAAGATGAGTACCACAAAGTACCAGTAGTCCTTTTGTACAGCTTCCATCTTGCCCCACCGAGGGAGAATGAAAGCTGCATTGATGAGACGAGTAGAGCTGCACTTCCTGCTAGCTCTCTGGCTACAGGGGAACACTTGAGCAACTGGGGCGCTTCATGGGAGCCCACTGTTGGCTCATTCCACACAGAGGGGCACTTTACCACTAGAGCTGGGACTGGGAGGCAGGCTCATGGCATAATGTGGCACGGTGGGATCCATACGGACGTTTTCTCAGTTTTATCGATGTGCCCCCTCAGATAGACCTGGAAATCTACAACAAGATTTTCATCCTACATGAAATCATTTCTATCCTTCAATTTGCTCTTTTGACATTTCATTAAACATGTAATTAAAAAGGGGGGCAAATCTTTTAAGGGAATGATGAACTAAATTGATGCTTAGTTTGTAATGTTTTTAAGATTTCTAAGAAAGACAGTCAGTCACATCTTTTGAAAGCTATTGGATGAATTAAAGGAATGTTCCACTGATGTTCAAAATTTCTTGAAGATAAATTACTTTTTTGTTCACGTTTGTGTATTTTTATTGAAATACCTCCACTACATTGCCACAACATTTGGCAAAGACTGGCCTGGTCCCCAGATAACAATTGGCAATAACTTTCATCCGGCGCCTGTCATGAGGTCAGAATGTCTGCTTCCCCATTGTGGCCTGCAAAACTGATGACGTTCACATAAGCCTCATCTGCACTTTGTGTTAAGTGCTCATTTGCAAATGTTAGCACGCTAACTAGCTAAATTGAGATGGTGAACATGATAAACATTACACCTGCTGAACATCCATATGCTCGCATTTTCTTCAAATATGTTCACATGCTGATATTGGCAATGAGCCTCATGCATCCCGTGATTAAGTACAGCCTCACAGAGCGACCAAGCCTCCTGTCGTTTCCTGTGAACGCGATGTTTTAAGTGTCTGCGGACGCTTCTCTTGGTTATCGCCTGAGGTGGTCGTATGTGAACAGCAACATAACACCCCCCAACCACGACTGTTTTTGAAGCCACAACTTGTGTACTTCCTGAACAAAATCATTGCATTTAAAAAACACCAAAGTATGCTGTTAGTTTTTAGTTTGTCTCAGTGAAAACAGACCATACAAGACAGCAGC
Source organism: Taurulus bubalis (assembly GCF_910589615.1). Classification (NCBI taxonomy): domain Eukaryota; kingdom Metazoa; phylum Chordata; class Actinopteri; order Perciformes; family Cottidae; genus Taurulus; species Taurulus bubalis. The sequence goes on from NC_136606.1 coordinate 11,350,740, forward strand.
TAAAATCTGCCACATGGCACTTTAATATCAGAATCTATTCATATATGATCATTATAAAACATCATACAAAACAATAATATATAAACAACATAAATACAATTAGTTATTTAGCAGCTGGGAGAGGTTTTCAAGGCACTTCAGCAGGTAGGTACTCAAAGGATCCTGCTTGTTCTCTGCATCTGCGGTTCGTAGAAAAAAAACATTGTGAAACAATAGGAAATGCCAAACCTAATGTTCACATTCAGCACAAGGGCAGGTACCCATGTGTCTTCATCAAAGTGAATAAATGCATACCCTTCTTAGACATGGTACGCGCCTCCTCAATTCTCAATCGAACAGAGGGACACTTCAAAGTAGTCTTTGCCTTTGAGGGAAAATTACAAAGACAGATTAGGAAGCAGATGAGCGTTCTTTTTTTCAGTTTATAATCAGGAGATAAAAAACGTTGGTCATTTCCCCTGTATGTGAGAGGACAATGAATATTTCAAGCGGATATATTTTGAGGAGCAGACAGAATGAAGACACGCCACGATATCATTTGACATGCATCACCAACAAACTTCAATACCAGCCAGTGAAATGCACCGGCACTAAAATGGAACTGTGTGTGTGTGTGTGTGTGTGTGTGTGTGTGTGTGTGTGTGTGTGTGCGTGTGCGTGTGCGTGTGCGCGTGTACCCTCTGATTGTTTTGGAGCAACGCCCAAAGTGCAGATGCTCCCATAGAGCGAGTTTCCATCTCTTTGCTGCTCAGACAGCAGAGTAACACCTTCACGGCTTTGTCTGAAATAAATAAATGCAGATAAGCGGCATCCATCAACTGTCGGAAAAACATCAATGTGCTGAAAATATAATTCTTTTAATTCAATATGACAACAGTACTATTGAAAGGGTTCATAGTTATCAAAACAAATCAAATATTAGCATATAGAAAACTGTTGACCAATATAGCACAACATATTTATATCCTACGGTGCAAATAAATGATAAATGATATTCATGTGGATATGTTACAATGGCAATGTGGTCATATCGCGCATTTCCTGCAAAATGATTCATTGATTACAATCATACTACACAATATACACAGGAAATGTCATCACGGAAAACCAAAATACACCCACCTGGAACAACAGCTTGTATTGCACGAGGGGGACACACTCTATCTTTATACTTCCTCTCCTCTGTTCATCCAAGTGTCTGAGAATCATTAATCTTCTTACACCTTCTAGCATTCCTCCTACTAATTTAAATGAATGTGTTTACCGAAATGTTGAACTACTTATTTAATATCCAGTGTTTTGATTCTTTTTTTTTCTCCCTTCAATCTGAGCGATCGCAGAGCAGATTTAATTATCAAGATGATAACAATAACGTTTTGTATATGATAAGACTGCCAACCAGAAACCAACTGGCTTACAACAGAAATATGGCCACACACCTTGGTGCATCTTCGCTCCCACTGTGGTCTGTTCTCACAAAAGCAAAACATGTTCAAATCTCCTCTTTCCCTTTCATAACCCTGACTAAGATCAATACAACCAACCCCTCCTCCCCTTCCATACCATTGGCAATGACATGTGGCTTGTTGGCAGGGCAGAAGCAGACGTTGTGAAGGGTGAGAAGTGCGTTGCGCCGGTGCGGTGCCAGGTTTGCCAGCAGTTCCAGGGCTCCGGTCACCCTAAAGATACTCTGCTGGCCGTCCTCTGCGAATGAGAGGCTGACCAGCAGCCTCAGCCACAGGCCCAGTAATCCCCCACCACCACCACCACCACCACCCATGGATGTGGCCTTCACAGCACCCGCCTTGGGCATTGGCACTGACAGGAAGGCTTGCAGGAAATTATTCTGAGAATGACAAAAAGCAAGCAGGGATTTAGCATCATGTCGACAGATCATTAAAAGCTGCTTCCTGGTTTGGAAAATATTTCACCAGCCAGCAGAGTGTGAGGGAGAGATTTCTGAGAGGCTAAGTGCGAGAGAAGCACATGTTTATTTATAGCAAGTACCCTGCATTTATTTTTACTTTGCAACACGGCATATCACACTTATCTTGTAAATTTGTTACATGAACCTAAAAGCTGTTGAATTGGCTCATCTGAGCAGATATATTCTAAAACAAGTTATCCCTCATTTAGGGAAATAACTGATGCTCTTCATATCTCACTGATTTAAAAAAATATCACTAAGTCAAAGCTTCTGTCACTTTGCAATCAGACACTTACCTCTACATGTTTGTACAATAAATACTGTCCCCCATGTTGTGTGCACTGTGCACCAGGCTTGTACCTTTTGCAGGAGGCATCTACAGTCGCGGGACATGGCGAGGTTAGCCAAGAGGCAGAAGGATAGCTTCTGGACGGGGCTGTTATCTGGGGCGACCCCTGAGGCCAGCTTCATGATGGAGTGCATCAGAGAGTTACTAAGGGAGCCTTTAGATCCTGGGGCAACACTGGGGCCACCGCCACAAACACAACTGCACGCTGGGAGGACAAAAAGAACAAAACAACTTTATTGATTAATCTGATTATTTGTATTTGATCAAAGTTCAAGGTTGCAAAGATAACTCAGATTTTATACATACTGTTGATATATTTGAGTCATTTAACAATCTTCATCTCCCACACACCAACAGACACAACTGCATTCACATGCCATACTCCCGATCCCCGAGGAAGCCAATCAAGAGTACTGCTGATTGACATGTTTGTGCCGACATCCCAAACAGCAACTAAGGGCAATGGTCCCGCCCAGTGCAGTGGATTGTGGGTGCAGAAAATTTGCCTTCCAACCAATAGTCTTAATATTCCTCTGCTAACTCTGTATTATACTGTGCGATTAGCCTACCGTTAGCAGCTATGGTAGCTATTTTTTTTTAAAGTTTAACACTCAGCAAAATGTTGTTGGAACTGGTGGATTCTTACTGTTTATCTTAAAGCTAGCTAGCTGTCCAGCCGGCAGCACCGGCACCCGCAAAAATAAAGACTGACCCGCCGGGCTGCACGGCTGTCTGCTCACTATACCAAAACATCTCTGCATGACTGCATGCACAGCAGGTTTGCTGTAAGCCGTCTAGCCAAATGACAAAAATGATGAAGAGTGGAATTATTGTACGGAGACAGAATTAACTTCACCTTCGTGAGCGCAATGAAGACTAAGCTGCTGAGAGAGACACCAGATAACAGACACTGAATCGAGTTTGGAAGCAATAAAGCCTCACCTGGTCGCTTTGCCTGTGAACGTTTTTTATTTTCTAACTTTCATCTTCAATTATTATGAACGAACTGTGACTGGTGATGAAAGCACATTCCTTTGACTCTGGCAGGGAGGGAACTTAGCCTTATGGCTACAATTTATTTTCAACTTGGCCATTCAGAAATGTAAACACAAATAGGTAACATACCAATATCTCTTTCTGCATCAGTACAACTGACTTGACTAATTGCTGCAGCTGAATCCATACAAAATACAGAAAATAACAAACTCAAGATAAGCTTGACAAGACATAGTCTGACCCTGATTGATGTTGCTTATCGGAGAACATGACAGCTTGTTGGTTATGGTAATCCTGGAATAGTAAGATATAGCAACAGGCGTATGCTGATGTTCGCCCCAGGTTATTTCAATACCTGTCAAAAAAGCTTGTCTATCAATGAATTGACGAGGGAGGTCTGCTTTATAATGGATCTGCCTCACTGATGTGAGTCAAAGGTTTTCCCACTGCTGCTACAAATCTCCATTTTTTTTTAACGATCATTCTATAGAAGATGGGGTTTTTGTTTTGTTTGTGTGAGCTCATTCTGGGGCTGATACAAAAATATCTGTAAAGATATGTGTGGCACAGATGAAAACAACAATCTGACTTGAACTAGCAGTGCAAACAAAGCTTTGGATGAAGGAGGTAGACTGGAGATGAAACATTCCATAGAAATGTAGCAGTCTCAGGAGAAGAAATGGTAGCCTGAGGGTGGATGGTGTAATACTAAGGCTGGCTGCATGCAGCCTGAACACAACCTGCTGTTCAGTTAACCTTTAGGGAAATACTGTGCCCGACTTCACTGATTTCTGGTGCCTCACAGTTTGAGCTTGTGTGGGGTCTAAAGCGGGAGTGTGTAGATCAGAGCACATGCACCCACTGAGGAACTGGTGCCAATCAAACGGAGACAGAGACACACACACTCTCAGAAACGTTCATAAGCGTTGCACATGAAACTTCCTTTCCTTCAATGATGAAACTGATTTCCATTGCACAACTACATCATACACAAACAGATCAAAGGGACCACGAGCCGTTTAATCAAAGTAAAATTTCCCTACTGTTTCCTCCCCACGAATCTTGCCTTTTCTGCAAGTCTTTTGCTATTCTGATTTCCACATATACAGCTCGTACATTTGCATGATGGAATACCAATATCTCCGGCAACACAGAGATGCTTTGTGCTTCCCCTCATCATCTCCCACTGGTCTGAAACCCGTTGGCGTGCATATAGTGAGGCAGCCATGCAGCCTGGTCCCTGGATCCTGACACTGTGCTCATTGTGACTAGCAGGCAAGCAGGCGCTGGTCTTATACAGTGAGAAACAATGTTGTTCAGTGGTCATTGGAGAGGACAATGGGGCTCTTAGTGTAAAGTGTGTGTGACTCAAGTCAGATTGCTAACTGCAAACAGCGGCGATGGGCAGGCACGGGCCAGGCACAGTGCCTACACAAACAAATGAGACACACAGTTGCACACAGACAGACACACAGACCTGTGGTGCAGTTGGCCGTATAGACGCAGAGAAGCTCCAGCACCGCCTCCATGGTGGGGTCATCCAATAGTAGCCAAGGCCAAAGAGCATATAGTGCCAGTGTTAGGCGAGCATCTGTGGCCACCACCTACACACACAAATAGATTTCACACACACACACACACACACACACACACACACACACACACACACACACACACACACACACACACACACACACACACACACACACATATATTAAGACCCACATGCAGGCATGTACATGATTACGGATTTATACAACAGCACAAACACAGATGGCAGGAGCCGTTTCACTATTTTCCTAAATGTACAGGAAAAACACACAGGGAGGAGAGTAAATACTGCAGTAGAGCCTCCCTGGCTATTTAATCCCAGGTAACCACCAATGAAAGGCCACTTAGAAAATGAAAACCAGCTAATATGCTCCGTGAGTAATGCCATTACAGGGTTTAAGAAGCTAAACTTGCTAGGATGCTAGCAGGGCCATGCACATTTAGGTGGATCTCATTTCCAGGCACAGCATTTGTACTCTGAGGTCCCATTAAAAAACCATTAGCAGTGGAGAATATAACGGCAGATAGAGAGGCTCACTTTGCATTCATCGCTGCGGTAAAGAGCATTCCGCAGGATCTCCACAGTCAGCTTGACTTCCTTTAAATAGCCTTCTTCCTGATGATATAGAAAGACAAAACAAAGACCAATATGTTGAAAACACTGCCTCATAACAACAATTGGGCTAACTGCTGCGAAACTGACAGATATTCATAATATTTGTCCAAAAACAAAGATTGTTATTCTATGCAATGGGAAAAACACAGGCAGCACAGACACGATGAGACTAGAAATTTCCAGCCGGTCTCTGCTCACCTTTTTGCGGTGGGAAGCCTTGCCGGGTCGGACGGACTCCAGGTGGAGCTGGGAGTAAATTTGCTTCATTTGCTCAACACAGCTGTCAATTAGACCAGCTAAGAAAAAGAAAAACAAACAGTCAGAGTGGGATGTTGTAGTGTTCATTTCACATTAAATGAAGAGTTATAATTATAATTGATCACTTGAACACTTGATTGAACTTCTGATAATGGTCGTTTTACAAGATAGATTTAGTGTTTTGGAAACTTTTATTGTGTATGAGGAACCAGCAGGCAACAAGCTAATAACACATTTTTTAGTTTTCAGAGTAAATAAGATCCTGAGCATTGGGGAATTACCTTTGGCTGCGTGGTTTTGAGCTGTGGGACTGCAGGCCAACAGTGCCATCAGAGCTCTGGCTGTCAGCTTCTTCAAAGGGTCCTGAAGGGTCCTCTTATCAAAACTCTGGCACCAACAGTCAAGGAGGGAGATAGTGTTCATTCATAAAAACATAATCGCAAACGCTCAAAAAAGATGGCGTCAACATTTTCGAATTCTTGAAACTTTGCCATGAGCACATACATTGTTGTGTATGAAAAGTAATCAAGTTTAGACAATTCTAATTTCTACTGTGTATCAAGGTTTAGACGGACTACCACGAGCCCCACCACCTCCACGTACCTGCAGTAACAGTTCACACAGCTGGCTGGCTGAGGGACCATTTACGATGTCAGACAAAGCCGGAGCATGTTTAGAGTCCGAGGTCGTGACCTCTACTCCCAGACTATTTGTCTCCACTGTGAAAATTGTACTGAGAAACTGCAGAGCCACTGTGTGGAGAAGAGGGTCTGCGAACTTGTCATTCACACACACTGATAATGTTCCTACAGACACACAGGGAAAATAAAAAGGTCTTTCAATGAATGACACTGCAATACACACACACACGCACACAAAATGGCAAATCCATTCTCTAAATCCCCTGACAGATATTTGTCCATGACTGAGGCAGTATGCACCGATGGGGAACACACTGATCATTTGAATGTGTATGCAGACACCAAGCTGCCATAAACAAGTACACACGGACATAAATACAAGCACAAAGGCTCAGCATTCATCTTTTACTGGACTCATCACATTTCCCTGCTGCGCCATTAATCACAGAGGAAGACGAGAAGGAGGAGTAGAGGTAGTATAAGGACAGGATGCAATTATCTTATCCCAGCATCTGTTCAGGGAAGTTAATACACACAGTAATGATGCTTTTTTTTAATACCAGAATTAAAGCTGCACAATGCACAATTTAGTGATTTACTGCAATCAGCATAATTACCCTAATGATGATTATTATTCTTTGTAAATTGGGGAGAAAAATAATTTTACAGCCAGATTTCATGTAATTTATCAAGATCTTGATTCATAAAACTTAGTGGGCTCTCCAAATTAAATGAAACACCTAAATGTTGCCAAAAAGACAATAATCTATTATTATAAATAGTGAAAAATTATCCATACTAAATTATTATAAACTAATTCAGCAGCCTGAACCAGAATATTTAATTTAGTCTCTTTCATTCACTCTCTTTAACATATTTAAACACTCATGCACACACACATACACACACACACACACACACGAGACTCTGTACCTGCAAATGTCCGCCAGCGTCTCCCCAGCGCAGCAGAGACAGATGGGTACGCTGCCGAGCTGTCCCTCCTCACCAGAGTAGCCAGGAGCATAAACACGTCTGCCCAGCACACACAAACCACGTCCCGGGTACCTGCATCTAAAAAAGGGAAAGACTGAGTCAAATTTGATGACAGGAAACAGTCGCACACAAATCTCACTGTAGAACGTACTGCACGGAGAGCTGGATACATGTATGAATAGGAGTTGCATTTGAAGCAGTGTTGATAGTTTTTCGGAGCAATAACTGTGACATACAGAATACTAGATAGGGAACATATTGAAAAGCTTTTGAACTAATAATGAATCCATTTGGATTTAACACACGGCTCTGACCTAATTCTTTGGTATCCAGCATGAGTACTGCCACCAGAGTAGTCAACAGCTGTTTCAGGAAGTCCATCTGGCCAATCAGCTCCTTGCTCACCATGACACATGACCTCAGCAGTTTGGAGAAGCTGGACAGGAATTGAAGTAGGATGGCAAACTAGAAACGCGCAGTCACACAGGAAGACATTTTTACAAATTAACTGAGTATGCAAACAGATTGCACACATTTATTGAGCAGCAACGGTTAGAGGAAATATGAAAATGGATGTATAGTGAGAATAAGTTATTCTATGGTAATAGCAAATTTTCCAAGCTGCAAAAACAATGGTACACTTTGAGTATAAATGTATTCCACCCACACCAAAATCTGGAGGTGCTCTCAGACAACCTGCACTGAAGCCCTGTACGGTTCCAACCCACGCTCAAGTCAGAACAAAAAAAAGTTGAAAAACTCTTCAGAACTGTCTATCACAGTGTTCATCACCTGGATCTTGATGTCTTCTCTCTCCCCTGATAGGATGTTGGGTGTCTTCAGCTCAGCCAGACATTTCTCAATAGGCCCAATATCCACCAGACTGAAGAGGAAGGAAAAGATTATGTGTTTGTAAGAAACTAGCTAGAGGGGATTGGAGCCACAATTAACATTAATTCTCAGCTGATATACATATGTATTTAAATAATCTTTAATAATTATAAAAACTAGGGTTAGGGCTCAGTGTTGATTTCATGACTTATTTACACTGCAAAACCATTCTGCCACCACAAAACGTTTGATATTTTGATCAACAACTAAAACAATGAATTACTTTTCCATTAATAGACTATTCGTTTTAATCAAATAAACACAAAACATTACAGCAGCAGAACCAGGAAGGAATTCATACTGAGAATACAACAAAGCCAGTCTGAGTTTTATTCACAATTAACACATTGGAGAGTGCGTTCATGCGGTCTGAGCATGTGGCCTCTTACCTGGCCAGCGCTTGGAGGAGCTGGTTGTGTTGGATGGCAGTGAGGGTGAAGTCTGGCAGGATGGCCAGCAGGTTAGCCAGCAGGCCGCAGTGGGCTGTCAGGAGGTCGGGAGTTACCATGACAATGGGTTCCAGGGCCGAGGTCTCGCCCTGTCGGGAGTCGTGGGAGGTCACCGAGTCGCTGGCGTCTGTGTCACTCTGGCCTGTGAGGCACAACAAAAGACAGCTAATAGATAGTGGCTCTCACACTGTGTCTGGATGTAACCACAGAATCTAAGACACTACATTGAGATAAAATACAGAGCAATGTTAAACTTTTTTTTTTGTATGTATATGTAAGATATAAATGTGTGGCGAATGTTTGTTTTTAATAATAATTAAAAAACAATGAGGTTCTGTGCTTCTTCAGGATAATAATATGATGGTATATGGTATGAAGAAGGAAACCATCATGTGTTATTATTACTGTGAATGCATGTGTATCCATGGACACACTCCCTCTGCACTCGTACCTTGAGTCATCAGTCTGCTGGCAGGGGGATCTTCCGCGCCGCTCAATGGGGAGGGACCCTTTGGGGTGTGTGGCCCCGAACCTCTTATCTGGAATAGACAACATGAAGATAGTTGTCCAGAGGATCTACCTAACTTAATGCAGCCGTTTATTTCCCACAAGCTGACGTGTGTGTGAGTGTCTGAAGGTACAAGGGCTTTGCTAACCACGGTGCTGGATGTGGAGAGGGAGCTGGAGGGTCTGCTAGAGTCGGTAGTTGGTGCAGGGGCATCGCATCTCCAAAACCATAGAGAGTTCTCAGAATCTAGACAAGCACATACGCATATTGACACATCAATGTACACTGGGAAAGCAACTAATAATAATGAAACACAACAAATAAAACCTACTCAGCGAACTGCTCTCCTGAGGATGAGGTCCACTGGCACGAGGTTGCAGATGGAAAGTGTACCTTCCTAGGTAACATTTGGAAGCAGAGAGAGCCACATGCTGGAAGTACTGGCAGTGGTAAAGCAGAGCCTGGAGTGCTGGAAGACCCACCAAAGACACACCAGACACCTCATCGTGGACACATGGGTGCTGGAAGAGGAGATAGTTAATGTGGGGAAGATCCAGAGATGAGTCCACATCCACTGACATTTTAAAGATAAGAACAGGGCAAATTGAAGAGGAGATTTTTGGTTTATTTTTGTATATCTGTCTTGATACAAAAATGCAACTCGATAAGCCTTGTTTTTAAATAAATCATATTTAGTGATGGCCTCCCAAATTTATTTGTGTTCACAGGGATTTAAACTTAATTATTTTGGATTTGAACACGGGGAGGCCTACACCCCTGTAGAGCTTCAATTTTAGAAACACCTCTGGTCTGTAGTCTGCAGGGCTCAACAAGAGGAGAATGGAGGGAGGAACAGAGGAGGAGGTCGGGGATATAAACAGAGAGAAACTGAAAGAAGGGGAGAGAGAAAACATTTCATGGTCTATAAAAGCTTTTTAACTGGTTGGCAGAGCTGCTGACCTGCCAGTGGGAGTCCTTGGCCTCCTCTGTGTTGGCAGGCATGGGCATCACCATCAAGTTCTGCAGAATAAATGCAGCCTGGACAAACAAGAAAAGAGACATGCAAGAGACGGGCCAAGTAAGACTGCATCAGCAACAGTGCCATCTGCCTGTATTTGGCTGGTAATACATACAAGTCCAGCCACATTTCCTGACCATAAATAAAAGTGAAACTGGCTTTACTCTAAATCATTTTTATTGGTGTATGGTAATTCTGGGACACAACAACGACAGAAAGTGCCACGTTTTAACAATTTACAATACATGGGTTAGCTTTGGTCAATCATCTCTGTAAATACAAAAAATAACTCTTCAAAAAAGGAAGTTATTTATTTTCTGTGTAGAAGCAAATACAAATAACAACAGCAGAGCATGGTTGTAGTTCTAATATCGTACCTCCCTGCGCACCATGCTGCTTTCCTGCTGATCCAGGAGGATGTTGAGCAACGTGCCCCACAGACCTCCGCTGATGTTCTGACAGCTGGCACACAGAGCCTGGCATCCGCTGGGCACCGTGGACAGAGCTGCACCCAAACCCAAACTGGCAAACCTCACCTAGTGGGAGTTGGGAGACACAAATTTGAGTGGATGTGTGAGGGAAAAACCAGTGAAATAAGAAAATAAATGTGATGTAGGTGAATACACATCTACAGACCAAAAACTATATTGTGAATGTGCATTTGGCAATGCTGGTTATTCAAAACCCTAAACCCGCATTTAAACTGATGATGGCAACGACAGACTCTAGCTTGTCGAGGGAGCGTCTTAGAATGACTTGTGTGAGAACTTATTTTGGGAGACAGACAAGAGACTTTGCTATGACTAGCTGTCATGTGCTTCTTTTTGTCTGCGAGTTCTTGCGCAAATCTTATGAGTTTCATTTTGTCCCAAAAGTCAAGCATCTGGAAACTTCTTTTTATGACAGAAAGAGTTTATGAAGTTCGGCTGAATAATAAATAGTGAACAGCTAAACATTGAAGACTGGAGTGTCATATAAAAAAAGTTTATGTGTTTGACTTATTATGACTATAAGAGAATGAGAAGCTAGAGATAGTCCCCACCTCTTGATCGCGGTCGACCCATAGTGGGACGAGCCAGGCCAAACCAAGCTGAGAAGCAGCAGCATCCTCACCGGCTGCCTCGTTTCCCAAAGACCACTGGGATATGAAGTCCTGATGCAGAAAAAAAACATTGTTACATTCCAACATTTCTTAATACTGTGTAGACTGGTGCCGACTTTTAGTACTTGCATCTCACACTGATTTCTTTCAAACCAGCAGCATAAACATTGCTGACACTTGCCTTGTCCTTGTTCTCGACCATCATCTCATGGGACAGGTGAAGCAAGCAGATGACAGCATTCTTCGTCACACCTTTCCCCATGAAAGACATGGAGTTGCCTCCCCACTCGACATAAAATGATGAGATCACCTGTGTAAAGTAAACAGCGTCGAGGATGTTTAATTAAACAGCAATGCAGGGCAATCGCGTGTTCTTTTGTTTCCCTTCATCTTCACTTTGCAAACACAGCTGACAGAAGTGCACGTTATTTGGATTTGGCACACTAAGTGGCATTTTGACATGTTGCTTCCCGTTTCTGGCAAAGACGTACCGGTGTCTGAGTTAATGATTACTGTATGCTGGTCATGCATCCAAAGGAAAAAATAAATACAACTGAGACTAATTATTTTGCTTTGATGTGCCATCAGGATGTGGGACTGCACCGAAGAGCAGATGAAGAGAGAGGAGCCCAAGGCCTGCTGAGTTTTAGGGCCCTTCAGTGCCAGGAGTATCGGGTGAGAGGTCGGTCAGAGGCTGGAGAAGACGGGGGTGAAAGTGTTAGGTATCCGGTTGTTATCACCGAGATGAAAGCAGCCACCAGAGATCATGACTGTAAAGGAAATTAACCTTCAATCTTCATGCAATCTTAATTTATGTCCATGAGAGCAGCCCATTAGAACAATCTAAATGAAGCAGCATAGGTATTGTGTTATTCCAGTGGGGTCTTCATTCCAAATTAAAAATAAAAGTTTAGACACCTCTGTGCTGAGGACTGCTGTGCAAGCTGGTCTACACCATGTTGCGCTATTGTTTTATAGACCGTTGAGCAATCAAACAGATGGAATAGGCAAGGTTGATTGATCTCACCAGCATCTTCACAGTGTGGCATATCTAATCAATGAGAGTGTTACCTATTGCAATGCACGTTCTGTAACCACATTTGTGCTTAACTTTAATTAATTCCTCAGAAAGCACCATGCTTTTCCCTTTTTATTCATTTCTGCAGGCAGTCTCATCTCTGATAAGGCATATGCCCATGTAACAGATGAACATATGCACACATTCTATGAAGAGCTTCACACACACATACAAGCACACACTCATACACACACAGACCTCTAATAGCCCACTGAGATACTTGGAGCAGAGGACGATGGGCTCCAATTCAGAGTAGTGGGAGCTCCAGCCAGGCTGGGCGGTCAGGCTGACCATGCCCTGCAGTGTTCTCTCCAGGCTGGGAAGGCCATAGAAACGGGGGGCATCAGAGACCCTCAGGCTCTGAAGCAAACGGACTGCCAGCTGGCTCTTGAAAGGGCCGGCTAATGCCAGACATAGCCTGGGCAGACAGGAAAGGACAGAGTGAGAAAGAGCAAAGCACAAGCAAACCAGACAGACAGACAGGAGGGTCGACAAGAAGCAGGAGAGAGAAAAAGAAAAAAACACACAATGAGCATACCAATTCTTTTTCATAAGCCTCTGGCTTTTATGCGTTTGGCATTCATTTTTATGTTCCAAGTGACTAAGCTAGTCGGTTTTCCATCACTAAAATAATCCCTTCCCCTTCAGTGGAAGAACACTTTACTCTCTGAAATATACTGTATACCTGTTTTTAAAAAGGCAGAAATGAGTACTAGACTGTATGTTTGATAAGTAAATGAAACTAAATTATACTGATTATAGTATTATAATAAATACAATTACCTTTCAAAACGATAAACAACTTGTGAAATTATCAAATAGTTTAATTAAAAACTTTATGGCTTGATAATGATATTCAAATTGCAGTGAAAGACAAAGACTGATAATAACTGTGGCTGTCACCTGTCTTGTGACTTCAGAGTGAAGTGTGAGACGTCTTTGCGTGAAATCACCCTACCTGTCAGTGGTTTGCGTAAGACGGAGGAGTAAGACGTTAAAGAAGCTGGTGAGTTCTTTCTGCAGCCTCTGGCCGACGTGGCTCTTGAGTTCCTCCGGCCCCCCTGTGCTCTGAGTTGAGGCCTGGGTCTCCACACCAAGGAGCAAATTAAGAATGGACGCACTCTCCTGGAAAATTGATAGATGAAAGAACATCAACAATTTTCAACAGTATTTTATATTTACAGTATATATTGTATATATGCTTAAGGATTTCTCCCATCTTAATGTTATAATGCCCTTTTAATTAATTGACGCTCCTTTAAATGTTTGTTTTAGCAACTAATTTATTTCACATCTTAAAAGCGCCTCCTTCTTTATACCACCAACCCTTTCCGTGCTAATCTCTGATCTAGAAAAAACAAACATGCAGAATGTCTTGTTGAGCAGTGCACATATAGTTAATAAGAGTAGGGAGCGACAGATGTTCCTGAAACAGCTCAGTAATTACAGAAAAAGTCAGAGCTGCTCACCCCTACCAGGCATTCAATCTGAGTCTGCTTTAGCTGCCAGGGGAGGGCTTATTGTTTACACACACGTTAATGAGAAAACCAAGGTGAGAGTGATTAAATCCTAAAAGTAGCTCTCCCCACTAAAACAGTGTGGTGATTCTTCTCCTCGGGCAAAAATATGAATCCAACTTTGTTTTAACAGCTCAGGAAATAATCTCTTCCGCAGGTCTGAGGTGGTACGCTGTGATACTATTTTTCGGCCGTTATGAGAGAGTAATATGTTTGGCTTGTGATCTATTCAAGCTTTGATTACAGGTATATAACCCTCTGTGTTGGAGAGGAGAGAATCTAAACAGATTACAAGATAACAGAGATGCGCACACACAGATATTTTACAAACATACACACTCATCAAAGACAAGCTACAGTACGGTTGTACACATGACAGTAGGGCTGTGCAAAAATATTGATTTAGCTAAATATCGGGACCATTTCGTAAACAATAGTGTATGGATATGTCCGTGACTACTATCGATACAGTAAACAAAAATCCTGTTTTAAACAGAGTCAAATGTTCCGATTATGTCACACCATATTTACGACATCACAGGCAGTAACAGCGCAGAGTTTCTAAAAAATGGGAATAGGAATGGAATGTGAATGGGAAGGACCAGAATGACAGACAACTTTACCTAATGCACTTTATTTCATATGACGTTTATGGCATCTGCATGCAAGTAGAGTGTATGTATTTTATATTCAAATTAAGTTGTGGTAAGTGAATTAGTGAAAAAGTGTTCAGCGACACAATGAGAGTACAATATGCACTTTATTTTCTTAGACTTTTTATGGCAAGTGCATTGCAGTTCAGCGTGTTCTCTTCTGAGTGATTATGTGCAATACAAATACCTTTTGAAGTAGTTTTGATGCAATTTGTCTGCCGAGTTATCAATATATGATGTACGTATCAGATTATCGAGGTGGTATCTATTTTTGAATTTTCATTAAAAAAAAATTGGGTATTGCAATATGTAATATATATAATATACCGTACTATGACACGTGTATCGTGATGCGTATTGTATTGTGAGGTGCTTGCAAATACACAGCCCTAAATAGTACATCATCTATACCCCAACCAAACTAACTTATACCAATTTGTGTTAAAAATAATTCTCAACTATCCCTTTAGGTAAAACCTAAAAAAGGATTTCTTGAGTAAGGTATTACTTTCCTACTTGCAGACAGTGTAAAATATTTGCACCTGGTTGAGAAGCAGCTCCAGTATCCAGCGTAGGTCCTTGTCTTCTGGGTCAGATGCATACTCTGTGTGCATCTGTTTGAAGTAGGCATTCAGAAATGCAACAATGCCCACGAGCAACCTCTCATCCTCAACACTGGCTGGACGCACCTGGAGAAACCTGCTGGGAGGCAGAGACAGAGACAACAAGAGGAAGAGAGCATGGTTAAAAGAAAATTTGAAAAAAAAAGTAACTTAGAAATTCATTATTTGTCTCGTATATATTTAATACTTGTTTTTCCAATGAACAAATGAGTAAAACATCATTGTACAGTGGAAATATTAATTGCAGAAACCAGTGACAAGTATTAAGACATATGCTGCAACAGTAAATAAGAAAAACCTACATTTTGGCAGAGGGGTGGAGATAAACTGATCAACTGAAATAGTTTGCATACTTGAATGCACTTTGGTCGTGGCTCCTCTTGTTTTTGTCATTACTGATGTATGCGATTTTTATTATTTTCATTTAGCATCTTTTTAATATTTCAGGATTAGAGTAGTTAGAGAGAATATATATATATATATATTTATTTATTTTTTTAAGGACAATCCTTCAAAATAAGACAAAGCCATACTGAGCTCACTGAGCCATAGAGATCAATTGGTCCAGATCAAGAATTGTTTTGCTCAACAGCAGAATTAATAATAATAATAATAATAATAATAATAATAATAATAATAATAATAATGTCATAAAATCCTACCATAATTTTCTTAATTCAGAAACCTTAACAAGACATATTTTCTGGTTATTAGCATGTAAAGTACAAGAATCTTAAACTGAATTTGTATCCAGTGCACCTCGTCACTGCTGCCTGCCAGCTGAGGGAGTGAAGTGTGTTTCTGCAACTGTGGATGGGGATGTGAGGGATGGCCAGTTGGTCAATAAGTAAATAGAGGCTCAGCCTGGAGAGGGCAGAGGTCACCGAGCTGTGTCCTGCTGCCGTGGCGATGGCCTTGATGCAGCCCTGCAGCGCAGTGGGAAGATGCACTGCCTGCAGCGACAGAACCTGTGCTTCTGACAGCTTTAAGTCAGGATGAAATCTGTAGGGACAAAATGTAAATGGTTGGAAAAAAACATATATTCAAAAGCAGACTTATGTGACTATTGATGTGCTCACAAGTGTGCTGCCTCAGAAGCATACTAATGACTTCATTAACAAACATATTTGATCACCAATCTTGGGGGATGAGACATTTAAGAGAGAATTACTTGTCATTGAACCAAGCAGAGGCGGGCATCAAAACAGCTACAATTAACAAGCAATCCTCAAGAAAACTGTCAAATTATGTCAAACCAATATGAAAAACGTTATAAAAAAGGTAAAAAGATAAATAGGACACAACAAAATCATCAGAGACAAGGAATGTGCCCAGAGTTGTACTTTACAGAAAAAGGAACAAACTCATCTCAAACAAGTACACTTCTCCCAATCAGAGCAGTCAGTGGATTGATCAATCTGGGGTGTGCTTTAAACGTACTTGCTGTAATCAAGCCGGTGAGAACTGTGTGGGAGACAGTCTCATCTTTTTATATTATGTCACATTAGAAGCACGGAAGACGGATGAAACACAAGATGCCAAGCCTTTTGAAACAAATTATTTCCTACAATTCTCCACGAGAGAGAATAGTATCAGAGTGATGAGTAGCAGGTTTAATATTTATATGCACACGTTAAAACCCCGCGGCCTGCCTAAGAAAGCATTAGGGTTCTTACTCAGCAACATCGGCGGAGACGCCATGTCGCTCTTCAAGGAGGTTGTCTATCCCAGAATGCCATGCCATGTTCCAGGCTACCTGCAGGGCAAGGCGGGCGGGAGCCAGGGTCAGGAGGTCAGAGGACGAGGGCAGGACACAGCAGTACGGGCTGACAGCGTGATGCGTCGCTGCCTGGAATGGGATGTTGTACCTGGGAGAAGAGTAAAGGTTCATATTGCTTGTGCAGTGCTGTTGAATGTTAAATATCGATAGTCATAACTTTACAGATTTGTTTACCTGCGTATTACCGACAGTGGCAGGGAGAATGGTGTGAGGGTCACATCTGTGTTGGATGTGTTCGACCTGATAAGATACAAAAAGCAGGTAGCACAACACATTATTGAATGGGTGAAACATGCATTTTAGGAAAGATGGAAAAAATAAACTCACCATATTTCAATACTGGCAATTTCATCAAATAGCAGTAAAGTCATCAGGACAGCGATCTCATTTCCATTGCCTCGGTTCTCCTTTAATATCAATGATGCTATGATGAAGACATAACATAGACAATTTATATAACCACTCTCAACCTCATGAATACATGTATATGATATCATTCTTGAATTAAATTAGAGTGACAAACAAAGTTTAGAAAACCCCGATGAGACTTCCACCGCATGTCAGGCCTTTGCATACATTATAGCGTTAAAAACGTAAAAATAAATGTTACAATTGTGAAGCAGAACTTTTTGCATAAAACCTCTGTCTGTATGTGTGCATTTCTGTCTGAATCTTTAACTATACCGGGAGTGACAATCAAGATGTAACCATTTTAATTAAATTGTATTTATTATTCTAATTCAACATGAGTGACTGATAATTGAAGCACAAATTATGCAGAGATGAGCACCATGGCAACTAGTTGCATCATACTAATACGCCAATTAGTGCAGTGTGACTACATGAGTAAAAGCTATGCATCAATGGATGACTTGTCATCCTTTTTTTTAGAATGTGCCCCTGAGCTACACAACACAACGTGTATAGTTGTTACTTAATGAGTTGCCTTGTGAATGTACCCCTGAGCAGTGTGAGGAGCAGGAGGTTGCGATGTGCCAGACTGTGCCTCAGAGATGGATCAGCATACACCAGCTTCCTCAGGATACATACACAAGGCTCCAGCAGGCAATCTAAGCTCTAGGGAGAACAGCAACATATGCACCCAGTGTTTAATTGCAGGGAAACACAAACAAACACACATATTCTCTTTCTGGCTCCTCCTGCTGTGTCTCTCCCATACACATGCACAGGGTCTTTTCACTGTCTCTTCACATTAGCGAAACCCAAAACTGCTCAGGTTGCAGGCAATGGAGGGTTGGGACAAATATAACCTGCAGGCATCCCACTCGTACACACTTGTTAGTTGAGACAAATCATTATTTGTGGCCCTGTTCCTTCACCTCCATGTAGCCAGACATGCTGGACGATTACCCCTGTTAGCGGATTCTGATTCAAGGCCTGGGAATGATCAGCAGACTGTAGTTACTAGAGGGCAAAAATCACTGCTGACCAAGGCCTGTCTCACACTATTAATACAGGCCATTTCACCCTTCTATCATGCACGCCTCAGTGGGTTTCCTCCACATCCGCTGCAACTCATGTACTCACATGAGCAGATATAATCGAGGACATGTACACAAACGGGAGTGCATGGAACTGTATTTATGAGGTGCAGGGGTTGTTTCACTTGGCTTCGACAGCAATTCATTCAGCACACATTCATTTATCACTTTGCCAACACAGGTGTGTTTTTACCTTGTCGCGGTTTACGCTCCCTGTGATGAAAGAAACTACTTTGTCTGTTATTCCAAGACTCTTCAGCACTGGGTGCATTGCTGTGTCTGCAGGGAAGTAAGAGAGCAATTTAATATACAGACAACATCTGCATAATTATAAACAATTTGCTTCTTTTGCCTGTCTAAAACATATGGTGGTGGGAGGGAAGGAAACAGCTCTCACTTGTCACACAATTTATAAAACACAACTTCATTTTATTACTAGAACCTGGTTAGGCCTTTAAAACCTATTATAATGTGGTGTTATTATAGAATATCAAATTCAATATAATTCTCAAATCAACTATTAAGGGGATGTGAATTGTTAGCAACTACATTCTGTTGTAACACTTTGCAGTCATATTATCCCCTTTACAGAGTTGCAAGTACTTGTGGTGTACAGAGTTGGTCCAAAGTATAACCAGCCAGTGTGTTTCCTCTTAAAATATGCCTCCACACGAGCACTCTCATAAGACTCAAGCATTAGAGAGGAATACACAGACAAAGACTTAAAAGGTGGTTTTAACGTATTAGCCTGACAGAGCCTAGATTCAGCATGGAATGTATTAATGTATGTTGTTTAATATATGTATTAAAAAAACATAGATGATAAATACATTTTTAGATAGATAAATACATTTTTAGATAGATAAATACAATATGTGGATTTATAACAAATGCTGTATATTAAAAAGGCAGTATATTTTACAAACCGCTGACCTTGTAGCACCACAGATAGCTGCTCTGCAGCTGATCTTTTCAGGGAGATGTCAACAGTGTTAGAGGACAGGATACAAAACAGCTTCTCCACCGACTCCACCTAGCCACCATTAAACACATCAAGTAATACTTTATATTTGCCTGTGCAGAAGCGTATCCAAGTGTGTTGTTCTTTATGTGCATGTGGATTGATACCTTAAGGACAGACTTGTTGCTGGTGTCCAGCGTGATGTCTAAAGGGTTTCTGAGGCAGAAGAGATTGGGGAGCGAAGAGATCACCGTTTGATCCAGGTCTGGTCTGGCTGTGTTAGCATCGTCATTGCTGGTTAAGTGGAGCAGGATTTGTTGCACTGCTGCTAATCTCACACTGTTAGTAATGAGCACAGTTTATGCAATAGATAGAGTTAAATATTTCATTGAAAATCATACTGTTTAAAATAGCTTGAAAACCACACAAAAGAGCTCTATTCAGGTGGCAAAGCGAGCCTTTTGCCTGCATTAGACTACTAATACATCGTTAAAATTGTTACCTGCCTTTTTTGTGTTTGTTTTTTCCACAGAACATCCAAATGGTGATTGGTTGTCAATAATCGGCTGGCAGGGTAGATACATCTATTAGTTTTTGCCTAAATGTAGCAGGGCTTGTCTCCTGGCCAGTGTCTGGTATTAATTTCCATCTCTATCAATATTCATGGCCTGGGACTGGATAGCGGTTTTACAAAAGCCTCAAAGAGCACTTAGATGACTTGATAGACTTGATATGAACATCAGCTGACAGCACCAGACAGAGGCAATATGTCCATCATTATGTGTTTTAAAGATTATTTAGACTCTCAGGAGTTTGTCTGAGCCCTGAGACCCAATGTCAAACTAATCAAACAACTTTGCAACGCAAAGACACAAAAGAAACATTCCATCAGAGACGTATACAAACACACATCTCTGATGTGTGCAATCATCTGGGCAGGCAAATAACACCCAAACAAAAACAGAGAGAGACAACATTGACAAAAGAAAGAACCAGACTCACGTGGGTTGTTTGGTAAAAAGAAGTCTGAGCGCTGCTTTTAGCTTTGCTGTGCTTGGAAACACGTCGTCTCTTGCCACGTCCGACATGTCACTTATCAGCAGGACGCAGTTTCCCAGTGATTCTTCAGTGCCGGCATAACCCTGCCACACACACACACACACACACACACACACACACACACACACACACACACACACACACACACACACACACACACACACACATCTCAGACTGCCTTGGTAGACAATGGAACGAACTTTGGGGAATTCCAGCTAAGCTGCACAACAGTAAATAAAATATGCATTGCTTTGATTATGGGTGGTTTCATTTCGTCTCTCGTTGACACGGTGGGCCCATCTCTGAATGGCCTCCTTGAATTAAATCACACTTGACAGCCTAGTCAAAATCTCATGTATATTCATGAAGAATTTCCAGGCTTTCTGTTGCCTGAAACTGAACAATTAATAAAAGCTTGTTTTTTTTCACGCAAAAAGGAAACAATATAACACAGAATATGTAAATGAGAGAATAACTACATTTTTCTCACTGGCAGCTCAATATAAAGTCTTTTTAGTCCAAGAGCGCTAACATTTAACTTTTGATCATAGTTGTTTTGATTGTGTAGAACATACACCACATCCCCCGTGCAATAAATGTAAATGTAATAAGTTCCAATCATGACGCTGCTATATGAGCTCTGAAGTACAAATACAACATAGTCTCTACAGGGAGTACCACACCTGTAATATGGGCATGACCGGGTAAAGTGCCTCATTGAATCTGTCCCAGGTTGATGCTGTCATCATCAATCGTCCTTTGAGCAGGAATAGCAGGATATCCTTGGCAGCAACGTTCACCTATAGATCACAGGTAAACTGCTGAATTCACAAAGGCGCTGCTGGCAAAACATTTACTAGCAAGTACTGTCAGTGACGGACTTCTAAATGCCTAAATCACATGACACCAGTGAACCCTGACAGCTTAGCATGACCTTAAAGCAATGTACAATAACTTAGAAAACACACAGAAACCCTGTACCTATATGAGTACTTGCGTTTGATCATATTTATTCCTTTCAACTTTGAACTAGCATATTAAGGATGTACGGTCTAAAAGTCAAGTTTGTTCTATACAAATAGTAAACATGTGCTTTGGTCTACCTTCTCTGCAGAATCCTGAAGTCCAAAAGCACTTATTTCATAGAGTACCCTGTGGTGGATAAGGAAGTTGATTCCACCACAGGCTGCTGATTCCGGTCGTGACACATTCTGGATGCCAAGGCAGTCCTAGGGGTGCATGTAATCACACCAAAGTACATAATAAAGTATCACTATCATCTTACTTGTGCTCCTATACAAGAGTTCCAATTCACTTTAATTGTAGCCATATACTCTAGACGGTAGTTAGTAAAAATGAAAAGCAATTCTGATTTTTAAATGTCAAGTGAGTTGTTTTTTTTTTTTTTTGTGCACGCTGTTGGAAATGTGTCATTCATCCATCGTTATCTTACTTATTTACATATGGGTGCCACACCAACAACAGACCCACATTATGGATTTATTCGCCATCATTTTAGCCATGAACCTGCACACTCTCATTTAAACACTGATAATAGATGGCTTGCTCTGACCTTGACCAGGTTTAAAGTGTGTTCGTATGTTTCCATCTTGACAGGCAGTGACGGATGAGACAGCAGCTTGAGGAGAAGTTTCTGGCTCTCTGTTTGGAGGAATGGACTGGGCTGATCAAACTTCCACCTAGTGATGGACGACCAAAATAATTCAAACTCGCATAAAAATAATAAAATATAGAAACGCCCCAGAACGAATGACTGACTTTACATTGCAAGATGTTTAACGTACAGGTAAGAGCAGATGTGAACGCATTCCTTGATGATGGGTAAGTGCTGGTGAAACGGGAGGCCATCTATGGCTTGGTCTGCCAGCTCCAGTAACTCCAACCAGTTCTTTTCTCCCTTGATGCAGAAATAAAATCAATGAGTGATGGAAAAAAAGACATTATGGGTGACAGGCTAAACAGGCCTGAGGGCCACAGCAAGTGACCGTTACAGCTGTGTCAGAGTGTTTCTTAATTTAAGAACTGTAGGTTGTATATCGATAATAGAGGACTGCTCTATCTTTGCAGACTGCAGAGCTACTTTTGCTATTCGCTTACTGTAATTATGTGGCATGCAGCTCATACCTCGGCTTCTGCTTCCTTGAGAAAGTTACAAGTGGATTCCATCCAAAGGGCAGCGCGGTTCACCCTCCTGTAGAGGTCATGGCTGTCTGAGTTCACCTGCTCCAAGTAGGCCACCGCTGTGTCTTTGATGCTGGGTAATAAACTTCCCAATGAAGTGTCCAAGCACAGGTAGAAAATAGCTGTTGCTGTGTTTTCTGGGAGATTGTCACTTGCCTGTGTGAGGTTAAGACATCGAGTTTAAGTAATCACAGAAAAATAGAAAAGAAAGTATTGTGATTTGATTATGCAAGTGCACAGAAACACATCTACACAGACATACCTTCTCAGGAGGGAGGATGGTCTGAAGGAGTTTAATGGTGAATACAGCAATGCCTGTGTAGGCTATTCTGTGATGAATCTGAGAGCTGTGGGAAATATCTGTTGAATAGCTCTGATGGTAGCTGAGGATATCCCCCAATAGTTCCATGCAGGCTTGCAGCTTCTCCTTCTAAATACAAACACAGACAGAAATGTAGACAAAAACATGCATGCCACACAAACACAGGCACACAAACACAGCCACACACCTGCATTCACATCGTGTGCATGTTCACATACACAGGCACACGCCGACACAAAGCAACTGGCTGGGGGCCATGAGAAAAATTGCTCGTTTCAGGCATAAGGAATTGAATGTAATCAGATTTCAGGGTTATTTTGGGACTAGATACAGATCCACCCTATCTCCGTTTGAATAAATTGGAACAATCTATTCTCATCCACTTTGTTCTCGGGAGGAGAGATTTAACAATTGAAGAATTGAACCAGCAGGGGGCAGTAAATGCCCTGTGCATTGCTGTGGCTGGCATGAACAGTTCGGCTCATTCCCATAGGAAAAACCTAGAGGTCTGGCACACTAAAGCTGCTCTCCACATAAAGATGACAAAACAGTTCTCAGGCTGCAAGACTCGGGCATGTATTAAACAGCAGAGGGCCAGAGGGACCTTGGCTTGACAAGTGCATAAGTCCCCCTGCATAGGAACATACTCTTTAAACAGTCAGGGAGGATGACAAATAACTCTGCATGGTTGTTGTTTTTTAAAACACACTATATATTTTATACACAAAGTAAATGGAGATATTTACCAAACCAAAAATTCTGTATTCAAACCCAGGGGTACAGACGAGAGGTGTGCATATATGTGTGAGAAGCTCTTTGTAAACAGCAGAACGCCTTTGTAACCTTATATAATTAATTCAGCTCTATCACATGCCTACAGTTCTCCTTGACAGTTGAGTACCGTATGCCTGTTTGTATGTTGCAAACTGTCAAGTGGCCAACCCAGTTCCCCCTTCCAGTGAAGTGTATCCATTCATCTACATAAGAGGCTGTCACGAGTTGTGTTTTGACTTGCCAGCTCCATCCCCACCAGGCTGCGATCGTCCCAGACCAGCTCACGAACACTGTCCCCGAGCAGGAGGACGGCGTCACACAGCAGCTCCAGAACACGATGGAGCGCATGAGAACCCTCTGAGAGAGAAGAGAGGAGGAGTGACACTGAGTAAGAGCGATTTTAAAGGGAGATTTTTTTTATTCGTTGACAAGATCAAGAATTGACAGCATGTAGTCAATATGGTGAAACAGGTGAGGGGATATGGGTAATATCTGATCGTTACTCAAGCTAAAAACAGACAGTGGTAACTCATTTATATCATTTACAAAATCTTTCCCTTTTTACATATAAAGACCACAATAACTCCTACCTGTTTTAAGCAGTGGGATGGCATGTTCCATGGTGGCAACAGTGAACTGAGCCAAAGTGAGCTGCTGTAACTGCAACTCCAGGACATCTTCTGCACCCAGGTCAGAAAGCTCCAAGTGGGCCACGTCTGCAGGTGACTGGAGCGTCTGCCCCGGGGCCTGGACTGATGCGCCCCCTCTGTGCGAGCTGGCACCGGATGGATCACAGACAAAAGAGAAGGGTGACTGTAAATTCATGATCTGTAAACTGAAATACAAGGAATGACGTAAGAGCTTTATGGATCATAAAAGCTGCCTTCATAGGAATCAGAACTGATTTTTAAAACACTGTAGGCCGGCCGCTAGAGGGCTCCTGGTCTTATTCATCTCTAAAAAGAATAAAAACATCCTCCACAGTCTTTCTCTTGTTGTTTCATCTCAGTATGCGGGTTGCTGGTGTCACCAGCAATTTTGTCATTATCAAAGACACCAAAAAATCCTGCAAGTTTCTAAAAAGTATACGACTTTTTGAGTGCAAGGTCTGGTGAACAGAGTTGACAACAATTCTGAATCATATCAAAAAGTAATTTCTTCAAACAAGAGAGAGACTAACATGATACCATGTGTGCCTCAGAAGTACAACTGAGTGAATCTCTGCGCTCACTGCCAAAATGATTGCTAGAGACATGCAAAGAAACAACACTGAGCACGAACTGATGTACCAAAAGGGATGCCGTTTACTTTCTGTTTATACACATGTTTATACACAGTTACACATTAATGCGGAGTTGCCTACATGCACACACCTGGTGGAAGCTGCATCTCCATCTTGGCCATCTCCACTGGCTCTCTGGCCCGTGCGTCCCACCACAGAGGGCCGAGGAGAGCACTCTGCCGCCGGAGATGAGGCCTGGGAACGCTGCGTCCCACGCAGCTCCTGGGAGTAGGAAAACGACGAGTTCTGGGACACAGGATCTACACAACCACAAAAACGGGTATAGTTGTACATTAGTTGCACATAGATCCTGAATGATAAAGCAAAGAGAAGATTATGTTAAGAAGTGATACAAATGACTTATTGTGAGAAATTAATCATTTGGATCAGAAAGCGGCTACATTTATTTTAAATAAACTGATAATTTGAAAAAAATAAAACTACACTTCAAAGCTAAAACCATAAATAGTTGAGAATGTTTAAAGTTACTCTTGAAACATGTAGAACAACCAAATAATACATATATTTGTTTAAAAACTAACTTTATAATGAAGGGAGACATGTAAACTAACAGCATAAGCATCCTACATATACAAATCACCAGGTGCAACTCATATGGCATGCTACCTTGCTTTGTAGAGAAAAAGCTTGGATCTTGATGAAAGCGTAGTCTTCTCTTCAGGCCCACACAAAGCTGCCGCAGGCAGGAAAGCGCCTGCAAGTGGAGGTAGCCTGCCTCACCTTTACCCGACCCCAGCCTCAACAGGGAAAGAAGGTTCTGAAAACAGAAGGTGATAGTAGAGCAGTATTATAACTGTAAATCTGGGTTATGGAAAGGTTTTCGAAGGACTCAATTACCAACAAGTAACATCCAAATAGGACATTATCGTAATTGGGCAAATATATTTCTTTACGCTCTGTCAAAAAACAGAAACAGAGCCCGAGCTGAAACAATGTACAAAGACTGCGTAAAAACAGGACCTAAACTCCGACAGTGACAGAAAAGTTGTAAAAAAGTTCGCTTTAAAAAGGGCAAGGAGAATTGAATTATTGAATATGTTCCAAGTTTAGATGTCATGCTCTCTTCAGCTAATGATGTCATGTCTCTAAATCCAAGTCTTTTCATTTTCCTGAATAGCTTTAGTAACTCAAAGGAGGTCAAAGTAAAGCCACAATTGGAAAAGTGCTTTCCGATAATGATTTTTGATGATGAGACTGCAGGGTGACAGTATGCTAATACTGCCAGGAGACCGATCTAACGTAATGCACCACTTTATTACAAAACAATAATGCTCACAGTGTGACTCATCAGGGCATGTCTCCTCCAACACTCTGTCTCTGCCAGTTCAAAGAACAGCTCAGTGAAGAGATGAACGATGTTGCCGACATGATACTGGTGGATACCTCAAAAAGTAAAGGGCACTATTTTTTCCAGAAATGGAGAGAGGGCATATCTTGGCCCCATGTCAATTCAGTTACAATATACACTCACTTGACAGAAGCACATTGGCCTTTATATATTGGCAACAAAGGACCATTTTGATTCCTCCAAAGCCAACAAGGCCAGAATGAGGACACCTGCACACAATTTGAACCAGTTTTACAGAATCCCTGATATTCAATATTCAAGGAGGCCTTGAGAGGAAAGAAGCCAAACATTCCCTCAAGGTCTTTTGAACCCGGCAAGAAGTACATCATGACCAAACTACTGTATATCCTCGCAGCAATCTAGTGCCTGCTCAAGCAAAGTAAGCCTCCAGAGGCCTCCACAGCCTCCTACAAGATCAGGGACACAGAATTATAAATTGGTGTTTTGTTCAAGGACACCATTTGACAGGTTATTATTTTGACAGTGGCTTGAGCGACCATCCCATAAATTCCATTGTGGGATGGTCATGCTAGCCACTCAAAGCAATACACGTCATCTAACTGATGTGAATAAACAATAGTGCTCAACATTATGAACAGTTGTCTGAGAACTATCAGAAAATAAACATGCCCTTTTGAATTATTTAATCACATCTTTAATTGTGTATATTTGGACAGCCATAATGAGTAAAGTACTGAGAGATTTTAGGGGAAGCAACAAGCCACCATGTTTAAGTCAAGACACTGCAAATCAAAAACAAGCTTTGTTTTGAAGAATAAGCACTGGGACTGCCAAAAATCAAACGTCTTTTAAAGTATAAATGCCCTTTACAAGGTGCTGAAAAGAATACAAATTCTACTTGTATTTCTTTTTAATGACATACTTGATCTCAGTATGCAGACAGGAGCACTGACTCCAGAGAAAGTCACTGTACCTAAAGATGCTTAGATTCTAGCATTACTTGTTGAAGAATGGGATCAAACCTGTGACGGCAAATAATGGCAGTGGCAAACACACTTTCTGTCTACAACAACTTTCTGTATGCAACAACCTTGCAGAGTAGAACAGCCTACTGCTTAACGTCAGTAAAACCAAGGACATTTTATCGAAAAAGGAGGCGAAGACACACACCCGTCTACATCAATGGAGCTGAGGTGGAGCAAGTTAGCAGCTTTAAGTTCTTGGGAATCAGCATCACACACAATCTGACATGGTAAGCGTTTACAGAGGAGCAATAAGAAAGCATCCCGACTGCAAACATTAACAACATAGCATGGGATGTGCACGGCACAGGACAAGAATGCTCTACACCAGGTAAGTAAAACCATCCAAAACATAATAATTGGCACAGATCTACTGAGCATCAGTGATATTGGTGAGAAGAGGTGCCTCCGTAAAGCTAAGGGGATATTAAAAGACAAAACCTGTTCACCCTGCTGCTGTCTGGAAAAAGATACAGAAGAATCAGCTGGCGAACGACCAAACTTCAAAACCGCTTCTTTCCTCTGGCTGTGAGACTCCTTAATTCATCCTCTACCCTCCATATACAATATAGCTGTATTGGGTTTTCTTTCTTTTACTAAAATCTAAATGTCGTTGTAAAACTTTGTAGAATTTTAGTTTTAGATCTTTCCACTCATTTTTCAAAAAAGTACATATAGCTAAGCATACTCGTATGCACATTAGCAATACGTCAGTATTGTGCAAGAACATGGTTATGTAATGATACCTGTACAATACTCGGTCTTTGCAGGAAGATTTCAGCAGGAAAGTCTTGCATAATGACGTCACACAGCAGTTCACATGTGGTCCGCACCAAGTTGTGGTTGCTGCTCCTTAGAGAACTGTTTCAAAAGAATTAAATCCGGTATATTCAATACTCAGTAATTTAACATCACAGCACATGCATCTTTTGGGAAATCAAACTCAAGTACCAAAATTTGGCACAGAATGTGTCTTAGTCTGGTCAACTTGTTCTTCAATTATTTCTTTGCCAAATTAAATCATATTTTTGTTCATTTAACATTACATTAATTGCATTGCATTTTGTTAGATTCATGTATTGCCTCTCACCTCTCATTGGATGAAAGTATGTGTCTGTCTGTGTTTGTCAAAGTCAGCCATGGAAACACAGAAAACTTGAGACATCTCACAGACTCACGCACTGTACAACCCAGAAGGATAAAACGTGTAAAACAAGTAATTCATTGAATAAACATAAAGTGCTGTCTTGAGATAAAACTGCAAGCAAAATTCAAGATCAGACCCAGCAAACTAAGGAATCTAAGCATGAGTATTCAAAACACTGGTACCTGCTATCTTCTGAGCTGATACATCCATATGGCTCGGCATGGTCTTGTGGAAATAACCCATTTTAGGAAAATGGTCTTCAGGTGGAACAACTATAGGTGCTACTGCAAAAAGGCACCAGATCTGTTAAAATATCCGTTTACATACTGCAAGTATTTGATAAAACTGTTTTAAGATCTGTGTAACGCAAACTGACAACCCACAACATGCTCATCAGCCTCTCCACTTCATACGATGACGACCATTTAGAGGTTTCTCGAAGACAGAAACAAAACAAACAACCATTTGGCTTTAACTTGCAACACCTGTTGGAGTTGTAGAACGCTGTCCATGCGAGTAGACCATTATGTGACGAGGGAGTAGCTCAGGTAGGTGGAACAGCTGGTCCAGGGTTCCATCAATGACAGCTCGCAGTCTGGGTTCCACATTAGGAGACAGTTGAGTGAGGAAGTCCACCGCCCCGACGTCTCTTAGCATCTGGGCTGCACTAGGATGCTTGGAAGAATAAAAATGACAAAACAAATAGACGTGGCAATGGAAGAAAAAACACTATAGTTAAATGTAATACAGCAATGTTCTTAGCATGGGTGTTGCTATTAAAATGGCACTGGGCCCGACATGACATCATATATTGGAAATGGGCAAATAATGATCCAACTGCAATTAACTGGTTAAAGTCTGGTTGGCCTTGTTAATTAAAGAAAGGCTGAAGCTAGACTGCTCCTCTCTCGCCACTGTCCGCCAGAGGACTAACATGATAACGAAGGTCATCTATAATGTAGCTAGAAATACATCTACCTGTGACAAAGTTGAGAGCAACTCAAGGACCTCCTCCTGCATTGGCACCTCAGGGAAATTGAACCACTCAAGGAGATGCACAAAAAGCATCTTCTCTTGGACAACGTCAGAGACGGAAATCAGGGAGTGGTCCAGCTTACAAATGATGTTCTTTAATGCTCGAACTCTTATCTCCACCAAAGAATGACCTGGGGTTTGTCGAAAAAAGAAAGCATTAAGTTGAGCAGAAACATTAGAGCAGAGTTTTAGCTGGTCGGCAGCTAGCTAGCTGTTAGCTAACTTTGGTTTGAAGTTCAGAAGTTTTCCTGACGTGGGTTAATCAACGTGACGAAGCTAACGTGGATGTTGACAATAATTACACCTGTGCTCACTAAAGTTAGTGTGACGTGAACCATCTGGAGAGAGTTTCTATCGCTAGCTAACGTTAGCAATCGGCTAATAATATGCAAGTGACAGCGTTTTGTTTAAACAATTCAGGTAAAATCAGCGTCCTTAGCTGGAGAGTTAGCCCACCTATTTTCTTTATAAGCGGAGATAACTCCATGTTCAATGTATTGCGTCACCCTGTGTACAAAAAAGAAAAACTGTTTTAAAAAGCTTCATCAACGACCGAGGCTTGTCAGTGACATGTCAACACAAACGTCTGCCCGGGTTTGTTTTCAACAAGCGCGCCAGCGTCGGTCCACTTCCGGTAGAGGACCAAGGTGCGTTCAAGAGTATCGGACAAACTTTTTTTTGTTTGTCTTTTTGTGACACTGCATAGTTCAAGATGAACACCCACAAAAACATTCACATCGTGATTGTCGACACAATAGTGTTAGCACCAAATGGGAATGATGTCTCAATCATGTGTACAAAAAGTGCAGCATTTTTCGGAGAGATCTGCTAATCAGCATTGTAGAACCAGCAATGCAAGTGCAACGAGAACACAACTTGTTTGTGCCCAAATTGCATCTGCAGACAAAGCTGAACAGCAGTTACAAAACCAACCAAAAGGGCTCTGATCGTTGTAAATTAATTGATGTATGTTAAATTGTACTGCTTTATTACTTACTCTCCCACCTTTCCCACCAACAATGACACTTGCAGCCCTCAAACCTGTTTTACTTAATATCTCTTTGTCAAGGACCATCTAACATGTGCAGTAGATCTGATCCCAATATGTACGAAGACATCCTGTCTGTGTTTCGGCCTTTCTTTAAACAGTGTTTGTGACATATCTGATGTGCCAATTTGTGGCATATCTCTCTCATCGGATCTTTTGAAATGTTAAACATGCTGAAGCAATTTTCCTTGCGAGGATCATCAGTGTTTCAAGGCATATTTCCAAATCATTGAAGGCTTTTCCATTGCTTGAATATTGAAAGAAAAGTATTTACAGCAGCCAAGTTATCCTGCCATTAAATGAATCTTCTCAAACATTGATGTACTCAAAAATCAAAGTTAATGTGCATTGCCTCCAAAGTGTAAGCATTACATTCTTTTGAAACTATGTGTTAAAGTTAACCCAATTGCACAAGATCTCACAGTGGTGAAATGGATATGATCAGCCGACAGGGCGATAATTAACAACCTTAGTAAATGGTAATTTGATATGCTAAAAATATAATGGCACAGCTTTTGAGAATTCCAGAAGGATTTAAGCCCAGAATTATTTTTTGGCTGCATGCTGTCAAGTCTACTGTCACCTAGAAGAGTTTGAGGGACAATAATAATATATGCTTTCATAATCCATTACTTCACGTGTAATTACTTCACATTTTACCAATATCATAATATTTTTCTTAAGCAACTTCAATTTTAGATACATCACATCCTTGTTCTAGAGCTTCTATCACAATGAGCCAAATATTAAAATACAAGATGAATAAAAAAAGTATTGTTTGCACACATCCCTGTATCTTTGTGTCACACATGTGTTATGTTTGGAAACCTTTGCACCTTAAACAGAATTTAAAACAAAGTTGGAACCGAGTTTGTCTGCACAGCATGCGTCATATTGATGAAATTGCCAAAGGGTTTGACTTGAGGAGGTAAAGAAATGTATTTCAATTTGCCCAAACTCTGATACAGTATATAGGACTGAGTTTCTTATGAATGTTGTTGACATTCAGCAGTTGTACAATGAGAATACAGAGTGAGAGTTCTGACATCCAAACAGCTGAGGAGGTCTTCTTTGCCTGGTGGAGAAATACATCGCCCTAGGTCAGAATAGGCGTTCTCAATAGCTCCTGCGTCTGCTTCAAACAGTGCATCATATCATTTCTGTCTGACAACCACCGCATGTCTTGGATCATTTGTTAGTAGTCTGCAGACAGGAAGCACAACTTCACTTTAAATAAATATAAAACATGGGGTATGGTTTATGTCTTTCAGCCCTGCATTTTGACCATCAGACATAAGGTATGCAATTCTCCCAGATGTCTTTACAGATGTTTTCCCTTGTGTTCTAAAAACTGCAGTTCTCCCTCCAAGCTATATAAGTGAATATTAATGTTGAAGATATATTTGTGTTTTTCACTTTTAATCTTTAATTGCCTTTGTTTTCAAATGCAATTTAGGGTTTTTTACCATTTAAAATCTTCTGCAAAATCTGTCATTTATTTTAAATCAGGCTCAATTACTCATGTGCCAGAAACCACCTTGGGCGGTTAATAAATACAAGCCTGATCTCTGAGTGGAAATCCTGCCAATTTAAATACTTTGAAGACAGATTTACTCTCGAAGCTTCTCTGTCTCTGGACTCACAATGGTTAGAGCTGATCATGAGTCATCATGTGCCTGTCCATATTGGCCAACAGACGTGACTCATGGAGAACTATACTGCTGATGCACTTTTTATTTTGGAGATAGCTGGTAGTGAAAACACACTGTATATAGCTGGAAAAGCAGTATACATGTGCATTTTTTTTTCCACTGACAAAGTCAAAACACTGCGCAAAATCACAACAAACTGTAGGGAACTGTATACAAAATTCAAGAAAAATGCCCTCTGACCCTGTACTATAATTGGCAACCAGTCCATGCATGCTTGCATATTTAAGGACTTTAAACGTGCCTGTAAATGTAAATTAAGGAAGCAGCAGTGCTACTTCCTTAATTTAATGAAACATTTGGTGATAGACTTACTATAGTAAGTCTATCACCAAATGTTTCACAAGGACTGCTGGGCAAAAGGATTTCTTGTTGCCCTTGCAGCAGTTCATGCATAAATCAAGGTAAAATCAGTTCATTAATATAATCATTATTGTAGTTGTCCAGCAACAAAATACAAGCATTTACTTCCAGACTTAATAATGTGAAATCAAGGGTGATGTTACACTATATCAGACCCTAAGAACATAGACGAGCATGGGAAATTGATTCATTGTTTTAACCAGCCAATTGGACTGAGCTCAAGTCTCTTTAGCTGAGTCATTACATTGCATGTGGAGGCATCTGGTGTAATAGCAACTAATGCGCTATATTAGAAGACATCTAATATGAAAAAAAAGGTGATATTATGGACTGACTCAAGCATGGGACTAGATTTTTAAATATTGCAATGACAAAAACAGAGAAAATTTACAAATTAATCTACTGAAATAAAGTAAACCACACCAAAAAAAGGCAGAAGTGTAGAAAACATCCTTACCATACAGTAAATGTTCAAACTGCATTTTTTTAGGCAATCCCTTTCTATGTTATTCCACAGTCATCCCTGAAACATATCCCAAGTAGTCCCACTGGCCCTGTCACTGTTTGACATGCCTGCTGTACCCGTCTTCTGCTCCGCTGCAAGTGTTGAGGACATGAGCGTGGGCTCAGAGGGGCCACCGACAGTCCCCCATCGGTAAAGGAGTCAAGTCAAATGACTGAGTTAAACTGAAGCAGGCGCAGACATATTTTGCAAATAATGTATCGCTGATACAGCGTTCATTTGAAATTAGATGAAGTGCGAGGAGCTTCCCCATGTGGAGCTATATCTCATTAAACAGTGTAGCGTTATTATACTCCGTGTGCGCAAAGTTCCACCTCGACTTGAGAATTTATGAATACATTCAAATCCTTTTGGAAATATTGATCTTGAGAGAGAGAGAGAGGTGCACCGGAGGCCCTCATGTTGTTCTCTGAGGACAACATCATGCAGATACTCAATCCCTATTAAACTCCAAGATTTCATTCATGTGAAACAGCCTGCTTTGTAACTATTTGATCTGTTTATCCTGTCATGATGCAATCTGGGTTATGCCCCCAGCTGAATACTTACTTGTTTTTCCTATATATAAACTATAACTATAAACCAGACTAAACTTTGTTTGTCAGGTCTAATTTAGCATAGACACATTGCATCCTTGCTTCCCAGTGTCCTTGGTGCTATATCTAAGAGCTGCCCCCCTCCTTTCTCTCCCTACGCCAGCCCTCCCCTCCTGTGCCAACACATCAAGTGAAGGCAGCCTGATCAACCCTAATAGGGCCTGGTAATTAGAGTCTTTGCATAGAGCCTGTCTGCACACAGCTGCCCTAAGCAGGTTGGGGAAGGACTGCCATACACTTGACAGTGTGGAAAAACAATGTAATGTTCAGTATATGGATCAAATTAGCCTGGCTGTGGTAAACACAATTTACTTTAGAACAATACTGACACTAATTAGGCAACCAATGTATCATTTCAGAGTTCAAGTTTTAGTTGCTGTATCAAATACTTAAAATACTTGGAGAGCCAACTTGATGTTTCTGGAATACAAAGTAGAAAGACCTTACAGCATAAAGGCTAAACACAGCACGCTTTAGGGAAAAACAAGTAGTGGTTGATATTTCTACAGTTATTTGATATAGCGGAAAATAGATCCCTGATTATTGCACTGGAGGAAAGTTATACTGCATAAAAACTGTAAGGTGTGACTAGCAAGCAAACAAGCAAACCATACATTCTTTGCTCTAAAATAAACTAACACATACAATGTGTTTCAGCCATGCTTCCTCACTCAAGAAACACTATCAATACTGCACTAGTGTCAGCCATTGATTTAAGCCATATATCTTTATGTTCAATTTATATCCTAACTCAATAACCCTTTTTCACAGATGTTCACAGAGCATGCACGGTTTTTGCAACACATTGCTCCATGCCTGACTGCCCTGCACAACCATTTCCTTCTACTTTTGGCAACTGAGCAGTGAAACACTTTGCTCAATAGCATCCAGTGGGGTGGGGTCATTTGGGGACGGGTGAGTTTCACGCCACCACCCTAAAAAGTTGAGTTTCATGGGTTGATTTATAATTTTTATTTGTTTAAAAAAAATTGGAATTGTGCTTAAAATGTAGAGGTCTGGAGTATTTTATTTCACATACTTTAATCACTTTAATCTGGTGCAATATAAATACATTTTAAATACTTTTTATTCCATATGTATATATATATATATATATATATATATATATATATATATATATATATATATATATATATATATATATATATATAAATGATATTGCTATTGTAGAATTACTGTTTTACTGTTTATTTATATTGCTTGTTTTTTATTTTACTATGTGTCTTTTGTGTGCACTGCTGCTGTAATCCTGCGAGACTAAGGATTATTTTATTTTATTTTATCTTATTTTATATATTTTTCAGAATTGTGTGCATAGTTCAAATTTTTTTTTGTGGAGAATAATGGAGAAAACGGTAATACAGCATTTTTGACACCCAGTTCACTGCACATATATAAATAATGCAATAGGTTCAATCAACATTGTGTTACCTCCTTCAGAGATAGATAGCGATTTAACATACATTTATTTCAGTGAAAATCTTCGACATTATCACTCTAAATACAAAACAACATCCCAACCACAGACTTCGAAACATTATGTGAAATGAAAAAAGCATGACACAGATTAGGTATGTTAATTGTTTGGTTATAAATCAAATCATTTGCAGATTAAGTACAACTATTTGTGTATGCTTTGGTAAGATAATGTTGTATTCCCCTCCTCCCCCATATATTCAGTAAAAAAAATATATACGCAATTTCTAAGTGTTTGGGTTGCTCTGCCTCTGGGACGTAAACACTTGCTGTAGCTGCTGATTCGCTGCATCCCCTCCTGCTCCCACAATTCAACAGGCAACAAAGGAAGAAAGGAAGAGGCCGTCAGCTACAAAGTGTTAGCCAACCTAGACAGAAAGATGTCACCTTATTGTGTCATTCCAGGCGGACATGTACACCGGCACGTTTAGAGAAGAACCAAACTCGGCCACAATAACGCGATACACTCGCTTTGGGCGCAGTAGTTGACTAAAGGAAGGCTGACGGTAATGTTTTCGACAGCAAACGCTCACAAAGCTAGCTTATTGACTTATGTAGCTAATATTAGCCGAAGCTAACGTTAGCCAACAGTTGTGAAGAAGCGAACCTTTCATGAACGTGTTGTGCAAGAGAGATGCCATCCCTTCTGGGTTGTTTTGCCTACTGAGACACGCAGAAGTGACCGGGTATGAGAAACTATAATGTGCATATATAATATATATTTACATGTGTACAGATTTGCCTGGAAAGTAGCCATGCTAACAAACTAGTGAACTGCATGTTAGCTATTTTACGTTAGCATACAAGCAAACCAATATATGTTAAAATGGCAATTTGTATCGATGAACCATATTGTTTCTCGTGGTCTTAGTGTTTAAAGTGTAACGTTACTTGTTATATCGTAGTGGTGCAGATGGTGTCAGAATATTGTCATTAAAGTAAAGTCACAACCCGACATGCGTAGCTAAGCTAAAGACATGCTGTTGTGACGGTAGGCCTTGCCAGGTCAGGACATACCTAGCTAACGTTGACTTTCCTTTCACATACTGTTTGTGTTGTTGTGTATATTGTATTGCATAATGTGTTATTAACATATATAATCAAGTGTAAATCAGACGTGTCGAACTTCTCAAATGAACTGGCTTTGTTTTTCATAGCTTCAAATGAAAGGTGGTGGAAGTGGAACTTGACCCATCCAACTGAGTCACCATTTTCCTGCACATAATGGTGAGTAATCAGATTGCAGCTGTCTTGATATCGAGCAGCTTTATTTAGCTTGCGTCTAAGTAGCACATGTCTCCAGATACTGTTTTTTTGATAAATTATTTTTGTTAATTTAATATAGTAATGAATTACATTACAGTATGGACATTGACTATTGGAACTGGGATATCTTTTCTGTTTGGCTGTACCGCCTAGCAAATTAGATTATACATGTCAGATTGACTGTGTGGTATAAGTCCTGGCTTTTAGTTATAAGGCTGTTAGTATGTTCCATAGTAAACAATGTTGCAGGCCAGTGATCCTAAACACACAGCCAACACAACCAAGGAGTTTAAAGGACAGTGGCAGCCGCACAAGCCTAGCAGAATATGACCTGGGAAAGTAACACGCGTCTTTTAATATCTGTTCATCATAGACTTCAAACAGTCAATGAAACAAAGGATTTTCTACCAGACATGAAGTATGGCACTTATATTCATTGTTTTATTACAAATCCATTATGCTGGGATTACAGAGTTTAGAGCTGAAACAATAAGACAATTAATAATTGAGTAATCTCTTCATTTTCAAGCTAAAATGCAAAACATTTTCAGGCCCCTGCTTGTCAACGTTGAGGATTTGCTGCGTTATTCTGTTTTATGTGGCAAAATTAATGTCTTTATGTTTTTAACTGTTCGTCTGAGAAATTGCACTAATAGACTGTAATGTGCAGTACAGTTGTTAAATTACAGTGGACCTGAATTCAGAATTTTGTTGAAAATTCAATACTAAAGAAGTATTTTTTAAACAAATATTATAATTTAATATCTATAATATTTTGTGTTTGTTCTTTCTACAGGGTTTAATGGCTCCACTGTATGCATGACTTGTTTCGTGCGGCCTGATGGGGGGACACTGTGGATAGTACGTTCATCAGGATACCAGGAGAGTCAACCCATGCCCCCACTTTGGAGGGCCTGTCAGAATGAAGAAGATAAGCCTTAAGACCATCCGCAAGTCCCTCAGCATAAAGGGCAAAGAGGACGGTGACTTTGTCATGCTCCAGCAGCCCTCGGTGACGACGGATTTTTCGAAGGAAGAGTCACTTTTTGGGGGCTGCTACACCAAAGAGCTATCTGGGTGTGACCTTGGTAGTGAAGAGGACAAAGGAGGCCAGAATAAGAGCCGCTCAAAGAGTGAGAGCCTGATGGGATCACTAAAAAGGAGACTGTCTGCTAAGCAGAAGGCAAAAGTAAAAGGCAGCTCCTCTGCCATAGGCTCAGCGGATGATGATGACACCTTCTCATCCTCTTCTGTGCCCATCAGCTACAATGAGGTGAAAGCCCAGAGACCCCTTAGATCTGCGTCCCTACGTAGTCACCATTATAGCCCTTCACCATGGCCTCTGCGCTCTGTAAACTCTGATGAAGCGTGTATCAAGATGGAGGTAAAAGTTAAAGCCATGGTTCACTCTCCCAGCCCAAGTCCCAACTTAAATGGTGTCCGGAAAGAATTTCATGATTTTCAAATGGAAGGGCTCTTTCAGGACCAAGCAGAATCCTTAAAGCATCTCCAACAGCCACAAAACGGGGAGCTGCATCTAAATATCGATGAAAATGATGTGCCTGTGGTGCTGGGGTTGACTCCCCAGGACTACATCCAGTACACAATGCCTTTAGATGAGGGAATGTACCCAGAAGGGTCCCACTCTTTCTGCCTGGATAGCTCCTCTCCTATGGAGGTGGTGACTGAAGCAGACAATGCGTCCCTCCACACAGACCAGGGACAGGAGGAACATGAACTGGTTTGTGGGATGCCTCCGGATCTCTTCTTGGAAACCTCAGTTAATAGTCTTCTCATTGGTTCCGCTGGCTTAATGCTCCAAAGTTCTCGAGTAGAGGTCCCAACTCCCCTCTCTCCACTCCTGCCACTCATGAGTAATGGACGTTTTCCAAGGACTTTTTCAGGGTTCAGCTCTTTGGACAGCCAGGTAGCTGATAGGGTAAGACTCCACCTCAACTTTGACCCAAATTCAGCTCCTGGGGTCAGTCGGGTGTACGAGTCAGTGCAGAGCAGCGGGCCCATGATCGTCACCAGTCTGACAGAGGAGCTGAAGAAGCTGGCGAGGCAAGGCTGGTACTGGGGCCCCATCACACGCTGGGAGGCCGAGGAAAAGCTGGTCAACTTGGCTGATGGCTCGTTCCTGGTCAGAGACAGCTCAGATGACAGGTACCTGCTCAGCCTGAGTTTCAGGTCACAGGGCAAAACCCTCCACACACGCATTGAACACTCCAATGGACGCTTCAGCTTCTATGAGCAGCCTGACGTGGAGGGACACACATCCATCGTTGACTTGATCGAACACTCTATCAGAGACTCCGAGAATGGAGCTTTTTGCTATTCCAGGTCTCGCTTACCAGGGTCTGCAACCTACCCTGTCAGACTAACCAACCCAGTATCTCGTTTTATGCAAGTGCGCTCCCTGCAGTATCTCTGTCGCTTTGTCATTAGACAATACACAAGGATAGATCTGATCCAGAAACTGCCCTTACCTAACAAGATGAAAGATTATCTGCAAGAGAAGCACTACTGAGAACACAGAGATAGGACAGTGGTAGCAATTTGCACTTTTGTGTTCAGTCAAGAGATTTAAACAAGGTTTACTACAGACAACCACAGTTTTGAGATGATTGGTTCTGGTAGTTCTTGAATTGTGTCCAGGTGACTGTGTCACTGTTAAGTCCTCCATTCCATTGTAATGGGTGTTTCTGCTGGTTTTAGGAGGCTCTACTTCCAGAAACATAGGCCAGCACATAATCTATTGCAGAAGTATAGAATAGGGATACAGCCAAGTTGTCTTAGCTACATTTATTAGGTGCAGACATTAGTGTAGTGTAACACCCAGCTGTCCAAGTAGAGCAGATTTTCAAAGAATTGCCATCTCCTTTTAAAATTTAGCCTGTAGGAAAAAAATGAATCTGAATTTCAAAATAAATTGAATTTTTATCAACCACATTTAAAAGATGAAAATGTATTGCTACGATGAAGATTTTAAAATCAAATGTCAAATTTTCTGCAGACTGACCTATTTTGATCATCTTTTGCTTTGTATTTCTTGTCAAATTGTGCAACATTAACCATGCTTTTCAGCATGACCAAACTACAATTTAGAACATAATTTTGCATAATATGCAATTTGTCAAATAGCAAGGTGAGGCTTCATTGTACAACAAGTGATGATGGCCAACCTATGAATTTCATGTTAACCATATTTTTTCGATATCTACTTGTCCAGTGGATGCAGTTTCTTCCTCAGGTATTGAC
This sequence comes from Taurulus bubalis, assembly GCF_910589615.1. Taxonomy (NCBI): domain Eukaryota; kingdom Metazoa; phylum Chordata; class Actinopteri; order Perciformes; family Cottidae; genus Taurulus; species Taurulus bubalis. The sequence goes on from NC_136606.1 coordinate 11,390,589, forward strand.
TGAAGTTATAACTGACTGTCTACAAATACAGTTGTGCTTCAGTGTGCTTAGCCTGGTGCAGCCTTTATATTTGAGTCATGTTTCCTGCTTTCATTTGTATAAACATGGACATTAATAGACATGGATGCATATTGGTCAAACAAAAGATGAAACCCTAAACACAGCACCATATCAATAAAAATACTAGGCCCACAAAATGAACATGTTGCAAAAGATGCCCAAAATGTGCTGGTCTGTAAGGGCTTTAACAGTTTGGTAAGATAAGTAACTTTAAATAATATGGCTGCATGTAGCCATTATATAACGTGCAAACCTAAAGGTACTGACTATGCTGGATTTTAATGTGCTGTTTATGGAAACAGCATCACGATGATCTATAAACCTTTTTGAAGTATTACCATTAACCGTTAACTCTTTCTGCATTAGGAATGTTACAAAAACTGCACCGCAGCTCAGGCCTAACAACTTTGTCACTATCTGTAATGCTTGTATCTGCATGTAGTAACGACGGCAACGTAGAGTTACTCTAAATAAGAGGGGATGTCACGGTTAAAGTGTGTTCAAGCGCAACTCTGAGCAAAAAGCTGTTTAATGCACAATTCCATTTACCTTTGGCTGCTTATAAGTAAAGATAGTTGCCCTCAGTTCACCTACAACGGACAAACAGACCTCTAGTCAGTTGTAATGAGCCGGACCCACATCAAAAGAAGTCCAGACAATGTGCGAGCTTAGGTAAAAGGATTTGGGAAAGCCAGGGTTAAGTCCCCCTCGCCATATGGGAGTGATGCCAGGATCTCGGCACACAACAAAACAGCTGCATGGCACCATTAGTGTCATATAGGATTCAAGGACATTTGCAAAAAACCCACAAACATTTCGCCATTACTTATTCACATTGTCCCCACAGAGCTGCACTAGCCCACAGATTGTCTCTACTTGGCTGTTTGTGCCGGAGTAAAGGGAAGAGCACACAGTAAGCTACGCAAGTGCTTTATATGGATACTTTGACAGGGAATTGTGTTTTCATATTATGAATGAGCATCTTTTTTGACATCAGTGTCCTTTAAAAAGTATTTGGAAAATGGTCTCTCAGACAGCTTTGGTAGGTCGTTAGCGCATAGTTCTAGTTTTAGTTATCTGGAAATGTCGGTGTCTGAGGAAGTTACCATGAATCTAGCACAGCAGAAATTAGATAGGAACTTTGAATGGTGTTGCATGTTTAAAGACTTTGCATCTTAAAGCTTAAACCTTTGAGTTGTATAGGAATGAAGGATCTAGGTTGTGCGTTTGGCTGTAGAGGGACACTTTTCTGTCACAAACATTGGCTGGACATTCTGTGTACAAGAAATGTTTTTTTCTTTTTAGAATCCTTATGTGAGTTTATTTTGTGACATTTGCCATCTGGGGGATGGGGCTGTGCAAAAGGAATGTACGCTTGTTTGAGGTATTCATTTTATCTGCCTGCAGACCAGTTTCAGAAAGCATGAGAATCATAAGAACAACGTTGTCACATTTTTGCACTTGAATATTCTCCGTTGACAGGATCCTCTCCTGCCTAGAGTTCTCCTTCAGATGGCAGTTTAAAAAAAGAAAAGAATTAAAGTCACACATTTGTCCTCATGTGTTTATATGACTGTTTAGATTGAAACAAGATTGTTTTGTTTTTGTCATCTGTGGGATATAAAGGGTAAGGCACCAGCATCATATCAACGCCTCTGCTAATGCTCATGGGCTGTCAAGGAGTTGGATCATGGCAAGAACGTGGATGTAAATTTGAAACTTTTTTTTTTTGGGGGGTGTGTGTATTTGTTTCAGTTGAAATGTGAAAGTAAAATGTTAGTCTTTTTTAATACAATGTTCTTTTAATTGCATTTCCATTTTTAATTTACAATTTGTCACCAGATTTTGCCGAGCAGGAACCCGTTTCATGTGGTGTTGCTGCTGTGACATTTCAACCTATTAGTTAATTATTAAGCGTTATTGCCTTCAATGTTTGATTCCAGAAGTTGATGCTTGTTCAGACTGCTGAAGCATTTTGAATTAATAACAGCTGTTTAGCACTTAACAAGCTCTGTTTTCTTTTTGTGCATCTCCGTGAGTGAAGGTGATTGTTTACAACACTATGTTTCAAAATGCCCCCCCTTACTTTGTTTGTTTACCCTCTCTCACATGAACATCTTGGTACAATTTGTAAACTCGTATTTCATTTTAATGTGTTTTTACACATTTGTGCTGCTTACGGATATGATTGCCTTTCTTGTATTTAACAACGGGGGAATAGAATGTCGCCAATGTAGATGTATTTAAACATATTGACTTTGGTTTTCATCTTGGGAGAGCAAAGCAGATTTAACAATTGTAGTCAGTTAAAAGAGCATTAGTAGCGATTCGTAAACCCTTTGTAGAATTACCAGTTCACTCCAGTTTACATTGGTTGTCAACTTTCCAAAGTAGATGGTCTTTTTGTATTTTTCTTTTGGAAAAAAATCAACAGTGATTTATTGCACACTTTGGATACAGTTCAAGAGTTTTTTGTATCTGCCAATTATAAATTATAAATAAAAACAAAAAAACTATATTCTAAAAAAAAAGAAGATCTTTGTACACTTTGTGTGTTCTCACATGAAATTATTTTGTGAAAGCATCACTGTCATTGGACCTGATTGAGCACCTTACATGCAGAGTTCAGATCATACCAAAGCTCGGACACACTGATGCTCTTCACACCAGCCTGATCATGCTTGCAGTTAATGGATAAAATCATTTAAGTCTCAATGATTCTCTCTCCACAGTGGGTACAAATTGGCCACTCGTCCCAGAGCGCTGGTTGCCTAATTTACAGAGACCGTCCGGGCAGTCTTTAAATACAACCCAGTGAAGGGGAGACTCTGGGGGAAGATTAGCAGCATTGCCACCACCCTCGCTTTAACTTCTCTTTAAGTCGTCTTTGGAGGAACACGGGTGAGTTCCTGCGTTGTAGAGGGAGGAGAAGATGGGGTGTGGATTGGTAATGGGTGTCGGATTTGGACCTGGATCTGCTGAAATACGGTCTGCATCATGATGAGGAGGCAGGCTTTGTTAACTACTGCGTCTGACAGGCATCTCCAGGCATCTGAGGTGAAGATACACAACTGTTTACTCTGCCCGGTTCAGGATGATTTATTCATGGCACAGACTGGTGGTCGCATGTCATATGGAAATGCCGCCGTCATAAAAGGACTTGTCTCCGCATCCCACTGTTCCTTTTCCCCCCCCTTTTTCTTTATAAATTTCCAGCTTTTCAAACTGTTTATACTCTGAATTCAGTGGGAGAGATTTTATTTTGCTCGGATAGTGCAACTTGTCAAGACGTGGCACGCCATCTCAGCAGGTTTGAATTTGCAAACATTGTGATATTCAGCCGGCTCACTCTGCCACTTCGTACCCAGGGTGCTGCCTGCTTAGGAGTGTTTCTCTTGTCTTTGAAGGGAAGTTGTCACGTGACAAAAATGTCAAATCTGCTGCGGTTTCCGCAAACTGAAAATGATAAAAGTAAACAAAAAAATCTTGATAAAATCAACAGAAATTCCAGTATATCTTTCCTCCTCAGCTTAAGTCTCATTAAAAGCATGTGCTTGAATGTGACATGCACGGTTTGGCCTGGCAAACTAATTAATTTTTTTAATAATAGCCCCTTCCTAATTGTCATGTACATATGTTTACAGTTTATTTTGCAGTTGCCAGTTCTAATTTTAATATCCCAACACACTTTCTTGCTAGTTTAGTACTGATACCACTGTCCCTTAAATATGAAGCTGCCACCAGTTAGCATAGCTTATCATAAAGACTGGAAACGGGTTGAAACAGCTCGCCTGGCTCTGTCCAAACGTTACATCTAATTATTCCGTAGAATGAACAAAGTGGAAAAACAACAAGTTGTGGTTTTGCAGGGAGACAACAATGTCAGAGCATAGAACCATGAGGTTAGAGCAGATCATGTTTTGTCACCTTGATCAGTTATGATAAGGAAGTTCCCACACGGGCAAAGCTATATTTATTGTGTACCGCCCCCAATTTGCAGCTGGGATGGAATATGATTATCATGATATCATTCCCGCAAGACAGAGGATGAAATGTGCGGGAAAGTGCGAGCAGACAGGTGTCGGTGCTTGAATTTTTCAACAATGTTGAAATGAATGTCATTTTTCTTTTGCAAAAAAATTAAAATGGGTCCCACAGACCCGAACACTACACACGAGTAAGGTGCTGATATGCATATTTTGTGACCTTTGGAGAGAGTCATGCTCTCTGGTTCCACCTGTTTTCAGTCTCCATGCTAAGCTAAGCTAAGCTGCTACCAGCTTCAGCTCCATATTGATCATTTCAGGCATGGGAGGGTAAGATCTTCTCATCTAACTGTAATTATGTAACTACAAGTGGCACTTTAGCTGCTAAATAAAGAAAAGGAAGCTGACCAGACATTTTAATCAGTAGTATCAGTTTCACTTATTAATGCAAGTACATCATTTTATTTCAACCTGTTTTAGCTTTTTAATGTTATTGCTTTCTTGTTTCTTATATTACATTGGGGTATTTTATTTCCATTTGAATCTGTGATTTCATTTCATTGCGCTCTCATTTCAACCATGTAAAGCAAAAGTGCTTTACTTCGTTTTGAAAAGTGTTGTATAAATGAGGTTTATTAATATAAATTGCTCCTCTGTGTTCACCATCCGTCCGGGCAGGTTTGGTGCTGTGCACAAAGTGTGCAATGATTTTTAAAAGATTTAGTTCTTCTTTGCTGAAAACCGCCAGCTTCTGCAGCAGAACAAGACTTAAGGAGAGTCCTGACAGTAAACCTAAACAGGGAAGTTGCGGGTCAGACAGCTTAACAATCAGATGAATGTATTATGAAGCTCAATAAGCCAAAAGGAGCTGCAGATTTAGGGATTAACTCTGTAGATTTATCACTTCAAGCTACCCCTGTTTGCATTGTCATTTGATACATTGTTATTGTGAAAATATTGATTGTAGCATTGAATCCGAGAGACATCTGACCTTCTTGAATAGTGTTCGTCCTTCTATTAAAAACAATCAATTTTGGAGTGCTAGCCGATTCCAATCCTTGGTGGTGGGACTGCTGCTTTTTCCCATTTGGATTCTGTATTGTGCCTGTAAACCGTAAGTCAAAGACAGCATCTTTTTAGTGCGTAATGTCGACACAAAAGTGCTCATTTGTGAGCAAATTTCTTCTCAGTGTGGTTCTAAGTTTGAAACTGTTTACTCTGGAGAATCCATCCATCAAATGTCTGCTGTCCCAGATTGATGGTCCATTCCTGCCATCTGGTGCGCTGCATGGTGCACCCATTTTTCACGTGCAAACAGGGATGATGTTGACAGCTTGAATTAGCCAGCAAACATATATATCGCTTTAAATTGTCATGTCAGGAAAACATCGGTGGGTCTAGCTGGTAATGATAAAGCCGTGGTCACCTGCTGGCAACAGATGTCTTTCGACCCAGAGTGAAAGGTGCAGCTCTATTAATGCTTGTGATCTCGTGCCAGCGGTGCCATACACCACTGAGACCTTCTCCTTCTCCATCTATGATGCATTAGATGCCTCTGAACTCCAATTAGCCCTGTTAGAGAAGGGACTGCCTTCATCATTATCAGGTCTCCACTGAAACAACAGCTCATCGTGGTATTCATTGTGATCGTTCTTCACAGTTTCCCATGTATTCGTGGAGTGCATGTTTGTTGAATTTCAGCTAGGTAGCAACCATTTTGTGCGTCTCACACTGTTGGGCTGTATGCCTCCGGATCAAAACGCCTTTCATCACGCTCCTCTTCCAAAAGCAACGTCTCTCCGACACCAAGCAAAGATAGAATTTAGCAAACCAAGTGGTTCAAACTGTGAACATGGAGTTACCAGTCTGAGTCTTTCTTTCAGAAAAAAAGCAAGTACTTTAGGATTCTTAAGAAGTGAGCATGGTTAATGACCAGAAAATGGCCGATCCAGATGGCCTCAGCTCCAGGGTGTCAGCAAAGAAGAAGCTGGCCAGTTTGATATGTGATTGATAAGCTGTCATGAAGATAAATCCTTTTGTGAGGCTCTTTCGTGCTTCACCTTTTATCCGATTGATATATGATTTTATTTCAACTATCAAGCTGTTCTTTGTGATAGTATTTGACAGCAGGAAAAAATATAAATTAACTTCCTGAGCTACCTACAGACTATGTCTCAGAAAGACAGCATTATAATATGAATGGCAAAGGCACACAGACTTTGAATGATAACAATATGCAGGAACAATGCGTGTTTAAGTGTGTGTGTGTGTGTGTGTGTGTGTGTGCAATGTGCAGTTTACAGTACAGACTGAAGGCCAAGGGGAGTCGTAAGACGGTCATAATTATATCATTAAAAGAGTGACATCTGGAACTTGGGGGCCATCCAGTAACACAGAGTACCCACCTTCTTTCCTCCTTTGCCCTCTGTGACAGTGACAATCCACTCTCATCCCTCAACAATCTGCTCATCCCTCACACGGGAGCGAGGTGTGTGTGGATGTGGTTGTGATGGTGGGAAGAGGGGTAGGGGGAGTGAACAGGTGGCGGCCATCAGGAAATGGATGGGAAATGTTTTGAATGGGAAACTTGCCTCCATTCCTCAAGGAGTACCTGGGTGTCTGCCCTTCACCGGTGGTCCAAGAGGCACAGCGAGGACGAGAGAGATGAAATGAGAACAGGTGGTGGTTTGTCGTTTAACGAGGAATGGAGTTCCCCTGTAGATCTGAGAGAGCACAGCCAACAGAGCAGTATGGGCTACCCTACCTTGCTGCTCGCAGCTCGCAGTAGGCTTCACACTGTATCCAAAGCAAAAGAGCTTCACACATAAAGCTCACACAGTACAATGCTTGTTTAAATTCACTTGGCAGCTGGAAGTTGAAAATAACCAATATTTTGAAGAAAATGAACAATGTGTAATTAATGACAAACCTGCCTCCGTTATGGGTCAAGGGCCAAACTGCCATCATTTCGTGCTTAATTGAACTACAGTCATACTCCCAACTCTTTGAACTGCCACTAACCCACAAGTGCTCCCTGAACTGAGATGTTTCAAGGCAATTAACCGCCTCTGAGTGTGTGTAACTCAGCAGGGCCCCACCCTCCTCTGCAGCTATATCATGCTAATATTCTTCCCTCATCCTTTCTCCTGCAGCACCAAATGTGTTGGTTACAGAAGCTCAGGGCCTTCTGAACCCCTGGTTCAATAATGAGCTCAATCTCTCAGTCCACACCTCTAGGTCTGCCTGCCACACAACAAGCGTGGTGACACACTTTTTGTTTTTTAAATTGAGCCTCAGTCCATTGTAGCTCTCTACATATGTCGTCACCGTTCTCTATTTCATTCCATTTATCACACATTTAAGCCAGAGTTGTAATGTCTCTTCCTGGATATGATATGTTCTCAAGTAAAACGGGTATCCATCATTTTTACTCTCTGTGACATCGAGGTTCATAGGTTTCACCTCCTTAGTCACAGCTTCAGGACAGCTGCATTTAGTCTAATCACTGAGATGCATGCTAATTCTGCTGCTTTACATCGCAATATCAGATTAGAGTAGCAACTTCTAGGGAAGAGCTACGAGCTTTTTATATATAGTATATAATAGTACATTATTGATGATACTGATGTCCCGGTGGGTTTTAAACATGCTGAGCCACGACATGGCTTTGCATTGGGCTGTTGGTCATAAAATTGACTACTTTGGTCCAGACTGAATATTTGTAGCAAATTTCCTTGCAAGCCATCCAATAGTAGAGATATTTCAAAGTACTTGTAATTTTTAATGACTTTGATGGTCCTCAGACTATTCCTAGAGCCACCAGCAGGTCAACGTTTTTCACTTATTCAGTAAAATATCTCAACATCTGCAGGATTGATTGGAGACTTTTTTTCTTTTAGTGCCACCATGGGGTTAACATTCTTGTTTTTATTTAAATAACTTGTCCAGATACTGGATGGATAACAATGCATTTTGATAAAGACATGCATGGTCCCCAGGTGATGAATTGTAATTACTTGCAAAAGTAATTCCCTCAAAATTAAAATACTTTGGTTTATGAGCACATATCTTCAAAATTAAGGACATTCCCATCAGCCTCAGCTGTGTTTAGTAAATATTAGCAAATATTAGCATGCTAACACTCTAAACTAAGGTGGTACACATGGCAAACATTATACCTGCTGGACATCAGCATGTTCGCGTTGTCATTTTGATAATGTTAACATGCTGAAGTTAAAATTGAGCTAACTTTGCTAAGTACATGTAGGTTACAGCCTTACAGATATGCAAGCATGTCTGTAGACTTGCAGTCTTGTTAGCAACTATTTAAATGTACCAATGGCCACAGTGAGGTCTATTGATCATCAACAGTAACTTGGACAATTCTTTGACAAAAAAAAAATCCATTCTCTTCCGTGGCATAACAGTGGTGTCAGAAAACAGAAAATCTCCACAGTGCCACAAGAGGTAAGAGGAATAAACATGTTTCTTTTTCTATTTGGTTGTGCCTTCCCTTTAAAATATATATATATATATATATATATATATATATATATATATATATATATATATATATATATATATATATATCCTCTGTGTACACACTTTTCTTCCCTCTGATGGAGGAGATCAGAGGAGCGGGCTTTATCTCTAACATTGATGTAAATCTGAACAAGCACACACGGGTAGCTGGCTTGAAAGTGGGCCTGCAGGGAAGTTTTTTAAAATCAGATGCAAACTGAAGGAATTGTGAGTATTGGCTACAGCCTACCACTTGTAGATATACTGCACGAGAGCCTCTCTCTTCCCTAGCAGATTTCTTGTTATTTCCAACTCATGTTTGGTTGTTAATCAGCACTTTAATGTCAGATACCAGCATGACGCAGACAAACAAAAGCTGTCATAGGTATGTGATCAGTATCAATTTGTGGAGGAAGACCCATTTTATTATCTGAACCATGACTTGGGTCATTTGAGTTACGTTAACGTGATCTCCTCTCTGTTTCCATCAGCTAATCTGACTGACGTTGTCTCTATCCAGCCATTTATTGAGTCTGTCTGTCTGTCAGCCTGTCCCTGCTTTTTTGGGCTCCCTGCAGCTCCGTAGACCCCGGTGGAAATCCTTCAATCCCATTAGGTTTTGCAAGTATTTGCCCAATGTCTGCCCAGAACAAGTCAAAAAGAAAAGTCTTGTCCTGAATCTGTCCTCTTCTCGTCTTCCAAAAACAAACAGCAGCCTGAGAGAAGGGCAAGTCCCTTAAATATAACATCACTATAGGTGCTTTATGTAGCATGGCATGGTAAATGAAATACCCATTCATAATTTAGGATTTTAATGGCTGACTCCCAGTCCTGTAATTCAGCGCTCCTTCAATTGTTTCCAGTTTGTAAATAATGCAATGCAGTGTTGATGAGTAAAAAGGGCCAAAGGACATGCAATAGTAATGAAGATTGGAGCGGGTTCAAGCAGAACTAAGACAATGCTGTTTAAGGAAGACAGTTAAATATCCACAGCTGTCATTAGACAGATCTACGGGGATGTCCTCAGAAAAAAGAACACGCTCCTTTATTTATTCATCTCACAAATTGTCTGGTACTCTCAAGACGTGTAAATGTGTTTAACGTCATAGTGCAAATGAAGAGAAAATGGTTTGAGTGAAGTCTGATAGGAAACATAATTTGCTGACGGAAAGCTTACTGATGTGAGTGTATGTACATAATCGTGCATAAAGGGAAAACCGAGGTGTTTTTGTTTTGTTTTTGGCATTTATGACTCAGCACTTACACACCTATTGTATTAAGATACAAAGAAAGCTAGATTCAAAAATAATGTATTTGGCCCAATAGCAACTAGTTGAACCTTTTTATACAACATTTAACATTGGTATTGTTCGCAGCTCTTCATCTTTCCTTGCTCAGGTCTCAAAAGGTCAACGCCGCCTCTTGAATCAACTAAACGTTGCACTGATTGAGCATGATGAGGAAAATGAGTGCTCCTGAAAAGGGTGCCTCAGTGTTTCCTGTTTGAGTGAGAGCCTTAAGAGACGTGAAGTGGCCTTTGTGCTGTGCGATGTAATTTCTGAGTAGAAAAGGAAAAAATAAAAATAAACACAGAGACAAAGAAAAGCTTATTCATAACCGTTTGGCTTTTTGTACTTCAACAACATCCCCAAACATTTTCCAGTTTAGTGTATCAGTTTGACTAAGTAGCTTTGGCCCATGCATGTCTGCTCCTCCTACTGAAGAGCGCCTTTCAATCTTGAGTAAAAAAATCCTTCTAAATCCCCTCGAGAAAAACAGCAGCTTAAGTAAGGTTAATGTTCACTATCCCTGCTTCCTCCACTCTGTGTAAGATTGTATTGGAGGATGTGAATCATTTCTATCATACAAGATGTGAGCCGTAAGGACATGAGTAGAAGGGACAGCAGGACGTGACCTATATGCATCTAATGGAAAATGGCCTTATTTTTTTTCTTCATGGATCTTAAATTCTAACAGGTACAATTTGTTATACAAATCATGAGCATTTGCAGATATGACATGTACATATTTTGCAAATGGGAAATGTTGTGTTTGTTATTGGGAACAAATTGTATTGTTAAATTGGTAAAATTGCCTCCCTATTTTTCTGTAATTTATAAAGCACAAAACGTACAAATCAGGGATTTTGCATTATACTATATGACCCATAGATGTCCTTGTTCAGCAAGTCATACTGCTCTGAGTCTGTTCGAAAAATACATTTTCTTTGTTTGCGAGAATAAAATGAAAATAATGCATACATTTTCTTCGGTAAGAGACTTTACTGACATAATATCACGTGTTTATGAAATAATTACTTAAAGGTAGTTATTTGTTTCCCTTTTTTCCGTCGATGTCTTCCTTTTTTCCATCTCTAAAAGATTTTTCATAAACATGTATTTGATTTGAATTGAATAGCCCCTCTCCTGTGTTACGTGTATTTATTGCAGTTCTAAATTAGTATGTGTTGCAGAGGGAAGCCTTTTGAAAGCTGCAGTCCAGACTGCATCTCCTGGCCTCTACAGAGGTTTTTGTGGTTCAGCACTGAGACCAAAGTAGATAAAATAAAAAATAAAAAAGTTGAATCATAATCCCCCCGTTTCTGTGTTTTAGATGAATTAACTCAGACTGCCTTGCAGCTATGATTAGCTATCACAAATACTCATTATTTTGACTGCGGCTCAGAGTGCTATTATTTATTTTTAATAGAACTAGAATAGAATTTTTAATAGAACTTTCTCAACTGTTTCAAACTTTGCGTAAGTATTACTGCCTGTCACACGATCCTAAATGTCTCAAATGTTAAAGCCTCAGACATTTATTTTTTCATTCCAATAGTCATAGGTGTAAAGACTAAGAACTGCTTCATAATGTAAGTTATAAAGTCCCCATGTGGAACTGATCACGTTATCCCAACCGGTGGCATCGATTGCAGGTGATTTTGTTCATGTCAGAGATTGAGAAATTATTTTTCACCCTCAGATATACACATAGTACATATGAAGCCTCTGCCAGGCCTAAACCGTCTATTCCCATGTTTAGAGGCGTAAATATGCAGTATGTAAGTCTTTTGGATCTATGAATCACAAAGGTAAAAAGACTGTCAGCTGCGATGCTGCAGCGCCTAGATCTTAACTAGAGTGAGGAGACAAGAGAAATGTGGAGCAGACGTGGGTGGTATTTAAAACTACATATAAATAAATAAAAGGTGTAAGTAAATAAATACATCCTACATACGTCACTGAGCTGATAGCTATCTCTTGCTGAATGAATCCAAACAGAGCAAATGAAAGACAATCTGCTTCATTTCTGTAGAATTGGTTCTACTGAACACGGATATTTTTATTCCACATATGTTTACATGTTTTTAACCTGGTACACTTATAACTGTGCTGCACTGAATGTGATTGCACCTGTGACTCATATAGGAGCATGTTGACATATACAGTGTGTCTCATTCAAGCAAAGAGGAATGGTTTTAAGCGAAATCACTCATAGACCTTTAAGTTTCCTTTCCTTCATCACTTTAAAAATTGGATACTATGAATGGCAGACATAAAAGAGCACTTTTCAGCTTATTATTTAAATTGAGCTTTCAGAAAAATATAAAAGCGCATGGAAGTCTGGATTTGCAAGGCTGCTATATCCTGCCACTCTGACAAGAACAGGAAATAGACTTTTCATTGTTCATTTTGCAGCATTTACAGGAGGCGTTCTTCCCCAGAAGTGGCTGATAAGGTACTCACCTGTACTCAGACTTACATATTGTACAGGTGAATGGGCAGTCCTGAAAGGCGGTAGTTAACAGGCGTTTACAAAATAATAATATCCCCCTCATGACAGAGCGAAGAGAGAGGGTTCATAAGTTCGGCGCAACAACAATAAGAATAATTTAATAACTGAGTGAGAAAAATCCGGGTTCTATCACAGTCGTGGCTGTGCTCCTGCTTATTTCCTGTGTTCCCCTCTCCCCTGTGTTTCCAACACCTCCCTGTCATGTCTCTCCTTGTCTGTTTGGATGTGGGCGTGGTCGTCCTGCCTCTCCTTGCTCCTCTGCTCATCGTCCACACCTGTCTGCATTCTCACCTGATTCTGATCATTTCTTCAGTTTGCAGTATGTCTTTCACGGTTTGTCAACCACTCTTCGCCAGATCATCATCTCAACTACTGTGGTAGTCATACTCAGGCCAAGTTTAGGAAGTTGTGTTTTCCTTGTATTCTTGGACCTGCACTAATTATTGTCTGTTTCCTGTGCTCCAGGATTCCTGTCTGCCTGCCTGTTTGCTCCCCTGTCTGCTCCCCTGAGCTTGGTGTAGCGGACATCTACAGAGAGATTATAAATTGGAAATGTCTATGACACAATCTGAACTAATAAACTGCTTTCAGGAACTGGTCTCACGACCCATAGAGCACTAAGTGGTGAGACTCACAATTTAGCGCGTGCCTGGACCAACTCGAGATGGGCCTTTGGCTCAATGGCACTCGAACTGCTACGGCTGACCCAACAATGTTTTATGACCTGTGCTTTTACGGTCATTCATATTCCTGAGAGAGAGAGAGAGAGAGAGAGAGAGAGAGGTTTCTACAATTCCACAAATATGATAGATTACTTTGAATCCTGCAGGCCAGATCTCTCCTGTATGGCTCTGCCGGTTCCGCCTCGTCTCTGGTATTGTGTTCCTGACATTGACATCGACATTGGCAATCCCGTGCTGTCTAATATGCCATGTAGCTCCGACCTGCGATGCACCAATGTGCTGAAGAGAAAATATTGAGAGCAAGAGTCTCCAAAAGAAAATACTCTGAGATTAAAGACAAAGGTGCCGTGAGGACCCCTGCTGCTACGAAATGGGGTTGATAAGATGATTCAGCATCCTGCTGAGAAAGATGGAGACGAGGAAGAATGGTTCAAGATGAACTTCCACAAAGAAGACGTCCAGGTTTCGAAAATAAGCCGAATCCAGAGAGAGATGGAAGAGTGCGATTCAACAAACTCTAAAAAAGAAACAGGGGCTGCTACAGCGTGCAGCTCAAACTCCAATCTGCCCATCAGAGCCATCAGGTGAAACTATACCAATATATACCAATTAATATGATTAATATCACATTTTTAAGTTTTCCGTATTTTGTCCAAAATTGTATGTTAAATTCTGTTAGATAAACTACTGGTGTCTTACGGCATAAGCTGAGTACCATCATTCTTTTATACTAATTGATGGGTTTATAAATCATAATTTAATTATTTATAATCGTTTTATATCTTGATATTAATTATCTATTATTTATCAAATCTGCTCCCAGAAACAATGCAACACTGGTCTCACAATAAAACTAAAACTTCACCACCCTTTGTGCCAGAACGGTGCATTTGGGTCCATCCTTGTGATGGGTCCATAACAACAGTGCTCCAATGAGGCTGCTTTATGACGGTGACTGCACTGGTAAACTCCAGGTTGGATCATCGGTAAAGTGAATAAGGAAGGGCTGATAGATAAGTAAACAAAACAAAAAAAGAAACTCCCTCCGTCATCCCCATGAAGCCGTGATGGACAGGGAGGAGCAGCAAAGATCACATCCATCTGAAGTCTTGTCCAGCCCTGGTTTCTTAGTTCTCCTGTCATCCATCATCACCCTCGCTCCTTCCTTCTGTTTCCAATAATCCACTCAGTGCCTCTCAATTTCACCGACATCCTTCACTAATAAATCATTTACCCTATTGGACAAGGTGTACTCTTATAGAGTAAAATATAAAGGAGAAAACACAGAAGGTTGTATCAAGTTTGCTTTCCATGATTCAGCTTTGGTTCTGTGAAGATTCAAGTTATTCGTGTTTGTCTTTTAATAAAGGAGCTGTCATCAATATATCTTTATTAAGAATAGAACACATGACTACATGTCTGTGAAAGGTGTCACTCATAGTGATGAACCAACAGAGAATTATTAAAATATTCAGCAGTTTGTAATCATTCTACTGATTGTTTTGGCATCTTTCATCTCATCGTGGCCAGGAACACAACTTCAAATGACTGATAAATAGTGACGTTAAATAGGTAAATTAAAGTTAAAACTTTATCAAATTACCTGTCAGAAAGAAGCACAGAGCGAAAGTAGGGCCAGTTCAACTAGCACAGTTATTGATTGATATAAGATGAATAATTGAACTCAAATGTTATTTTCTTACCCCAAAATGTGTACTTATTTATCTTTTTTCCTCTATACTTCTTGAATCTTTGCGGCACACAGAGATATTGAACTTTGTTTGCGAGCTTCAGAGGAAAGCAGCCGTGTAAAATATTGATCAGACCACCATCGTTCATTCCTGACTGGTCAAACAGACAATGCTACAGAGATCCTCTGTCTCCTCCATGTCTCCCAGAGGGAACTTCTCTTTTTGGTTGCCCGCTTCCTCACAGCGGGGTCAGCAACACAGCCGAGCTCACGGAGCTGGAAGAGATTCAAAGTCTGGCTCAGGGACACTTCAGCCTTCAGCAGCACTGAGGCTGTGGCCGGAGGACCAATGTTAGTCCTCCATCCCGAGGACTTTTCTGTTCACCACGTCTTCCTGAAGCGCAGGCACACAAGCTGTTCGGGATGGCTTTTTATTGAATGCAAACGAGAGCATACGAGAACAATGAATGTTTTCTCATCAGAGACATTGTCAATGACGGTGTTGCTAATGACAACTAAATTAAAGGCCATTTAAAAAACATCGTGTGTAGTTTGTGAAACGTTGCTAACAGCAATGAGAAAAAAAAGGAGAGAATGCGTCAGCAGACAATTTTCAAATTATTTGTATTTTTTAATAAAACATTGCTAATTGTATTGTGAAACTCTTTGAGTTTAATTTCTAAATAAACGTTTTGCCCAAATATCTTAATACATCATTGAATTAATTGATTTTGTGTCTCAAAACAAAGTAAGACTCAACTTTCTATTTTCAATACATGGCTTTTTGTTCTTAAAAGTACCTGTTCCAAAACCCACGTGTGTGATAGGATTTTGAGATTATATATTGAAAGGATTGACTGTGGTGCCTGTTATTTTGACCCATAAAAGAGATCTTAAAGATTCAATGTGTAAGATATGGTCAGAATTGTTGTCGGAGAGAAACGGATGTTAATGCGTCTTTATCTTCTGTTTTGTGATCATTCCCCAGTGAAACGAAATATCTGAGTAGTGTACAGTTACAACAAGGATTTTCATTTAATCCTCCACATTTAATTGGTATGCTAAACAAAGTGTGTGACTATAAATTCAGATTGCAGGGACCTAGATGTAAAGGCAAAATGCTCGTTAGTTTGGAGCATGTCACTATATGTTACATCTTGGACCTGTCACTGCTTGTCAGTTTAGCTGCTTGCTTTTGGAACCAGGATGTGAAAACCTTGAACAACAATGTCTCAAAACCCCACAGATCGCAGATGGAACCAATTCCAAGGTTATGACGTAAAAACACATATAGTGACAAACCTCTATTAAGCATGCCATGAATTCCAGTTTGGACCTGCCACAATATGAATTTAGAACCTAAAGAGATTTTTCAAAGTCGATACCATTTTAAACTGGGCCTTAAGGACAATCCCGGCCAACTGACTGTCTGTGTGCCAGTATAAGTTTCCCGACAGGAGTGATAGGCTCAGAGCTATGCGCTTATTTGTTCAGGTGTGGTGATAGACATCCAGAGAAAGGAGAGCAGAAAAGTGAAATAATAAGCCGTATTCTACCAACTGACACTGGGCTCCTTGGGGACAGGAAATAGTAACCTAATTATAAGAGGAGATGTAGCATGTCATGCTGTTGTTATAGGC
The DNA here is from genome assembly GCF_910589615.1 of Taurulus bubalis. NCBI lineage: Eukaryota > Metazoa > Chordata > Actinopteri > Perciformes > Cottidae > Taurulus > Taurulus bubalis. Next base: position 11,406,964 of record NC_136606.1, read on the forward strand.
AAGCTTATGGAATCATGATGCACCCATGGGAAAGCTCATTTATTTTTGGCTCTAGAAAAGCATATTCAGGACAGAGCTCATCCGAGCATGTACACAAATATGCTTTGACATTTATTTGATGTTTTTTTTACTGCTGGTTTACTCTTAATTTTGGCAGGAAATTAAGTTAATTTATTTAAGCCCGATCAGACATTTCAGTTGTTTCCAAAAAGCAATGGCGCACAGTAAGAAAGCAGCTCAAAGTACCTCAAACAAAAGCAACCGCTTTCTACCTTCCTCTTCCTTCCTGTTACTCATCTTTGTCACTATCAAACCTGCTAATCCTTTGACCTGTGCGTTGCTACGTCAGTCGCTATGCTGTAGGAATCCAAGGTATTCTCCATAGTACCAGCTGGTGCACCACTTGTGCCTGTTTGATCCTTTGGCAGACTCCCCATCCTGTTTAAAGTGTATTTTTAGGATATTAGAAAAAAAACGTGATGTTGCCCACAGTAATGTTTGTGTAGATGTGTCATCTCGCTTCTGCTAGTTGTCGTGTCACTTCTCATTAGTTTCCCCCAAAAGGTTTGCAGAGTGTAACACTTCAAGGACACAATCAAGGAAAGGACTGGCCTGGTCAAGCTGTGTTGTTTATTTATGTGTGCCATGTTCCTCACTACACCTTTGTGGGTGGCCAATATTAAGAAGCTACATGCTGAGGTACTTTGTCCCCTAAATATTAAGGAATCTTCTTTTCACATTTGGTTTAACAATACAAACATGTAGCCAAACTAATATCGTGGCTATGTGGGTGGTAATGTCGGTCTTCTAGGTTAACAGTCTGCTCAACACTGTGGTTCAGACATAAACACCTCCACTGTCAGACAAATTGCAATGAAATTGTAGCTTCATGGTTTCCAGACGATGAATACTTATGACTTTATTGAACACCTGACTTTTCTTCTAGCACAACCTTGACTTTTGACAATTGTAAGTTATACATCTCAATGAATCTTGGTCCAGACAAATGTGATACAGCTAGCAAGTCTGTAGACTCTTGTTCATGTATGTAGATACTTAGTTTAATAAAGATTACACATCACAAAGGATTCAGTTGCATAAAGCATGAACTCATTTCAGCACAGACAGCTTCCTTATCGAAACTAAATGACACACATGTTATTTTTTCCATGTGTGATATGTTTTCCTTGATGGATCCAGTATCATGTGAATGCAAAGTCGATCCTCACAGACAGAACTTGACAGTCATGATTGTATAGCATATTCCTGACTGGCTGACAACAGCTTGCCTATTTCAAAGGAAGGAATCAGCTTGAAATACTGCAAACCTGCCTCAGTGGAAGATTTTAACTATCATCTAGTGAGGTGAGTCAGTCAAGACCAAATGTAGCTGTAATGCACAATGTGGAGATGAGTTCAATACTGTTGGGGCTATAAAAAGGCTATAATTTGGCCCACGAAATCCATTAATGTTAAGTTATCTCTGAGCAAGCTACCAGACCTGACCTTGTCTGGAAGTTGTTATTCAGCAATAGCAACCATAATTTAATATAAATGGCCTGATTGGGATCATAACATGCCTGCAAAACACTTGGCAATGCAATATTTTTTCTTCTGCTAATTTGGTGAAGTATTGAGAAGCATATGCCATCCAAAGCACTCTTTTAGTATTTTGTTTGGAAGGATTCGACAGTGAACATTAATATCACAGCTTTTTCTTTCTCTCCCTCCTCCTCTACAACTCTTTCTCTTTGTCTTTCTCTCCTCTTCTGTGCCTCGCCCCGTCTCTCTTAAACTTGCTGCTTTGGAATCCTTCCTGTGTTCCTGCTGTGGCATTGTGGCACCTCATTCACGTTACCTGGTGTCACAGACTTGACTTCCCTTCTCTTTGTTAATCAACAGTAAACAACATGGCTGTCTGGGGACTCTACATGGCGGAGGGACATATTTTTACCCCTGCAAAAAAACAAAACAAAAAGGAGAAAGAACAACAACACATGATTAGAGATGATGCCTCTCACACTCCACACTGTGCACAATGATAAAAGGTGCTCAGATATCCTAGTGACAGGTCAAAGGAATGCACACAACTAATTGATGCTGCCTCAGAATCTCACCGCAGTATCAGAAGCATTTGGCAGTTTCACACCGTTAGCGAGCAATCCTTTCCTCCTGGGTGCAACATAGACTTAATTTCTGTTGCAATACTTTTAGTCATGCAATCTCTTCCATTTAGTAGCTTCTTAAAACAATAACAAACAGGCCAGGTATTGTGTGTTAATTTGTGTCGATATTGTCGTGTCTGTTTTGCTTGAGGCAATTCAGCATGTGCTGTCTAAATCAGAACCCATTTTTCAGGCATGACAACCTCATTTGCAAAACTAGCTTTATGTTTTCATGAGATTTAAAGTTGGTTCTCCTGATTCTGATTCAATTCTAGAGCATCACCAATTTCTAAACTCACAGAGAAACATTGCAGACACAGATGAACCACTTGAGGGGGAAAGGGACACTAATGGTCTCTCTCGCGGTTCATGAAAACGGCAGGCGGGTTTAATACTAACGGAGTGCTATGCGCCACCTTCTCGTACTCCTACCCACCTCAGCTCCCTGCTCTCAGGTGTTCCTGATCCGTCATTAGTGGGAGGCCCTGCCCCCTTATTTAAGCGAGGCTGAAGGGGAAGAATCTCTTGCTTCCAGACAACGTAGCCTCCTGCCTATTGTTTTCTTTTTCTTTCTTTATTTCTTTTGAGGATAGAGGTTTGGTAGTTCTGGGTCCGACAGCCTGTGTGGGGCTCGCCAAGACTTCCTCCATCCTTTTGCCCCTTTTTGACAAGGAGTCTATACCTTTGGTCAGTTCATGTCATTTGTAGCAAGCTAGCGCTGCTGCTAGCTCCCCGCTGCTGCTGCTACTGCCCGCGTCGGGCTTCGAGCCAGTGCTGGTCCTGCTACCTTTGGTGGTTGTCGGAGAACTAGCGAGAGCTAGCGAAAGTTAGCGGGGAACTAGCAGCAGCGCTAGCTGGCTATAGCAGGGAACTAGCGGGGACACCCAACGAACGTAGTAGCGGCTTGGAACCCGACTTTTACGGCAACCTGTTTTAGAATAAAATAGAAATATGAACATTCACAATCCTTCCAAATATATGTTAATTGTGGTGCGGGAAACTACATATATATAGTAGTAATAATAAGCTGCTTGGGCCAATAAACATATCTCTAATAGTTAACACTATGTCATAAATCGCATCATAAACCATAATCACAATTTAAATATTCATCTTGTAAGCAAGCTGACGTACAAGTGTAATGTATGTGTGTGCATGTGTGTTGTGAGAGCCCTTACAACAGATTAAATATGTGAATATTTAAAAATGACAATTCTCAGCACAGCTGCAGATAGTCGGCAGGTCTGATCCTCGGGGAACTGCCAAGCTGTTCCTCCTGCATTCAGCACCACGCGCCATACTGAACGAGGAGGCTCGAGCACCATTGGAGGGGACTCCATGTCATTTCTAGAATCTGATTTTCCCCATAAATACAGAGCACTCGGCACGTTCCATGCACAAAAAAGAGGTGATCCCAGCGGGCTGTGGAGTGTTTGGCTTTCAATTAGCTTTCCCATCCTTCCTCTGGCTCTGCCATTTGCCTCTGTTTGATTTTGCAGAGTGTGGCAAAGAAACCTTGGCTAGCTCTGCCGCGATCATCTGTGGAGGAAGGCAAACTGCCCACACACAGTTAGTCTACATGCAAATATGTAGTTCTTATCGTCTATTTGAGTGGGAAGCAATATATAGTGGTTCTAGATTAAAGGAGGAGGGTGCACTATATCAACAAAAGGTCAGGGGTATCTTCTTTGCTCTCAAAGTACAATTGCAACATTTAGTAGGCAATGTGAAGATGACTAAGTACCTTTTGAGGTTACATGAATTCGACATTTCCCATTTGAGTTCTCCTCTGTTGCCCTTTTTGCAATGTATTTGCTTCAGTCTTTAAAGATACAAGGCATCGTGCCAGGCCTACCGTTGCTGTCTCTTATTATTACTAGTAGAAAAGATGGTGACCCAGCCTTGAGCACTTCATTTGTATCTCCAATGGAAGGAAACGGACAGATGTCATTTACATTACAGCAAATATGATCTGAAATTGTTCCTTGGTTGAGAATGGCATGAAGATAGGCTAAGCATGTCAGGGAATACATTTTCCACTTCTCCACACTGATGTTACCCCTCATGGACTGCAAACAAGGTGGTAAAAATAATAATATTGATGCACACAAACAAACATGGATGTGCAACGTAAGCGCAACAGATTAGATAACGAGATATAATTCTAAACTAATACACTTTTTGTCAAATTCAGCAAATATCACCTGACAGTCCGCCAGCTGTCTGTTATGTGCTTGTGCAGAAGAAGAAAAATGTGGTGTTCACACACAGCTCTGTAAATGGGGGAAAAAAACAAGGTGGCTCAGACACAATTGCAAAGGCCATGGATGTATGAAGGATGGCACATCTGTATTTTTGTTTGTTTCTGTGTTTTAATTATCAACAATCTCTGCTGACTCCACCTTTAAGTAACTATTGCATTTTTACCATAGAGTGCTTATTTGTGTATTTTTGTTAAACTGTTCTCCTTCATTGCATTGACTTGCCCATTACTGGGTATTATACATTCCTTAAGGGGTCATTGTGGAATAAAAGGTCTGAGCACAAACACGCAAACTTGCGCACTTATCTTTCCTCAGAAAATCCTGCTAATATGCTATTTTGTCAAGCGTTGATAAGAAGATCAATACCACCCTCATGTCTGCCTGTTCAATATGAAGCTGATGCAAGGTGACAGTTATCTTATCTTCCCATAAAGATTGAAATAGCTGGTCTGACTCTGTCCGAAGGTAACACAATCTGCCTCTACCAGCACCTCTAAAGCTCACTATGTAACACATTATATTATGTCTTGTTTGTGTAATCCATAGAAAAACAACAATTTGTTGTCTTATGCGTTATTTGTTGCATGGGTTCCATGCTCGGCCCATTTCATGCAGTGACTTCGTAACTTCTTGAAAACGTTGACAAAAAACATTCACCCACACTTTAGCGTGACGGCGGCCTGGTACCTCATGTCTCCCGCTCACAAAAGATAATTTGCAAACTGAGAACTGATATTTCAGTGAGCCCGCTTGCTTATGAGGTGAACTGGAATTGCGTGTGCTTCAGAGTGCTCAGCTCTCCCACCGCTCACACACGCTTCCCTGCTGAGCCCATCTGCAAGCTGACCCCTCCCCCCCCCACACACACACACACACACACACACACACACACACACACACCAGCCCCTCAACTTGCATCAGGCGTGCCCCTGAATCGCCCCACTCACTCTCTCCTTGAGTGTATCTCAGAGCTCTGCCAACCCCCTGCTTCACACTTCAAACACACACATCCAGGCTGCCGTAGCACCCCCGACCCACACACACACACACACACACACAGAGGAGACAAGAGAGACGAGAGAGGTCAGCGGGTCTCTTCAAACACAAAGAACCTCTTGAGAAGCACTGACTGGTTTACACTGCACTCAATTACCTGGATGTGATTATTGGCTTCTCTGGCAAGACAATAGGTTTGTAGAAGTGCTGTTGGGGAAGATTAGTGCACTGTACCCTCACACTCCTTTTTTATTTTAACTTTAAGCAATTCACTTTCCTCTTTGCCACTATCTATATTATTTCCTATCAGTTTGGATTTGTCTCACCTTTTCCTCTTTTTCATCTTTTTAGCGTGTCATTATTACCTAGCAACAGCCAACCCATTTCTCTAGCTTTACTTCTTTTCATCTGCTTCTGTCTATTTTTCTCCCTCTCTTGCCACCTCTAATATCTGGCACATAATCTGGCGCACACCCAGGGTGCTTGTGTTGAAAGTATAAAGAGAAAATACATCATATACAGTATATATATAAAGATGTATGTGAGCAGCCTCTCTCCTCGCACTCCACACATTTCTTTGTCTGTGCACAGTGAAATGATGAACTGCAGTTATTAGTGAAAAGGGCTAAAACACTCGGTTGAAAATGTGCATTGTGGAGAACACCATAGTACTATATCTTTATGAGCACTCTTAATGCTTTATTTCACTGGAAGACTACTTTGTTACTACTGTAATTCAAAAGACACATTTCAATTTAATCTTAGTCCAAAATTAACATTTATTTGATCCAGAAAACACATTTTAAAACATGATTACGATATAATTATAAAGACAACGCATCCATAACAACAGTATGTTTGCATATTGCAGACATAATATATGATTGGCAACCCTAGTCAGGCATACATATAATTGAAAATATAACGCAGAGGCTCATTCACAAGAATCGTGCAAATTTCATTCATCTTAATATTCTATGATAAGTAAGGGGTAGGCAACATGTTGCACATCTTGTTGCTCATGAATTCTAATCTACTTGACAGCTACACACTAACACAGAAGATGCTGTGAATCTGCCAGAAATATTTTCACACCAAATTAAACTGTATTGCCGAAGCATTAGATGGCCCATACTTTATTACAATTCTGCAAAAATGGTGGTGAAAAAAAATGCGTCAACACTTCAACACACACCACAAATGTTTCTTTCTTTGTCGTCTCTCAATAGCTAAGGAATATTCACTTTAAGTGTTTCTACTATTTTGTTTTTCCCATCCATCCATTCCTCTGTCTGCGGATCCACCCTAAAATCAGTCAATACCTGTGCACACCGCTGTGCATGCACATATAGTTTCTTTAGTGAGGAGCAAAGTTCACCTAATCAGCTTCAAACCCAGCTGAGCTCCCCTCTGCCAGGGGTGTGGTACCTCCACAGACACAATATCATCCTCACTATATTCTAAATCACATGCCTGACAGACCAGGCACCAAAAGGCTTCCACCCCTACCCCGTTTTATTCTTGTCTCCTCCACCCCTCTGTATGTCTCCGTGTCTGTCACTCTGTCGCTCCCCTTTCTCCCCTCCAAGCCCCCTTCTTCCCTTTCCTCCCTCTTTTCTTGTCACCTGCCTTCACTGCCTACGCAGCAGTCGGCTGTACATAGCAGCACCGAGATAACACAGAGGCTTGGACAGTCAGACACCTCATTTATCAGCTCACACTCTAGTTATTCGCAGTGAAGCAACAGCGATCCTGCAACAGGTTTCTGACAACAGGCTTGATGATCGGCTTACACACAAAAAAATCATCACAACTCACTAAAATGTTTTGCCTTTTAAATAAAAAAACTAAACAGAAACAATTGTATTTTCAGCCCCATTTGAAGTCCTCTATGCATACGTATATCAGAATTCAAAGTGATTCCCATTCATACTACTACAATAAATAAATGTTAATGGAGCACTTCCCTTTTGATGGTCTGATTTGAAAGCGAGAGGAAAAACATGAGTGGGAAACAAAGGATGTTAGAAAATCTAATGTCTGTTCTTCTCCTCCAAATATTCTCTTGATATTCAAATAAAGCTATTCATTAGGGAAGCCAGTTATTAGGGAGATTATATACCATCCACTCCTCAGTAGAGGTGTCTGCTCTGTGTGCTATCAGTATGCAAATCTTTTTAGTTCAGAGGACCCATGGTGTCATTACTGTAACCTCTTCTGTAAAGAGAGTTACCTGTTTGAAGAACAGCCAGCTGTTTCTGATATATTCCTCTTTCTATGGAATAATGAAATTGGGCGGCTGCGCAATTATATTATAATGTGTGTCATGATAACGTATGCTGAGCAGCTCAACCTCTTTAATTTGTTGCAAATAGGAACAGATACTTCATACACAGATTCACACGACATTGGTCTGCTGAATTCTTTGCTGCAATTCCCGTTCTCAAAATGCTTTATATATATCTTTAACTCTTTTGATAAGACAAGTTTGTGTCTCTTTAGATGTGAATCATAGTCATATATCAGTTCCACTGTATAGTGACTATAGTGATATCAGTTACATCTGCCACAATATGATCTTACGTGACCTTTTTTAGTTAGTTCTTTCATTTCTAGAATGTTCCTGAAAAACATTGATTTTAGTTTCCCATATAGCGAACAATAAAAGGTTATTAAAACATATAATGTACACATACTTCTAGTGGTATCTGGCTAGTTGTTTAGGTATCCACATCCCAAACAGTTGCGTTCCAATACAGAATTGTGTTGACTGGACTGTATATTTGGTAGAGACTAGTTCCATTTAAAACTGTTGATGAAGAATCTGCAAGTTATTCACAGCAGCGGCAGCCTTGCTTCAAAAAAGCTTTGCTTGTTAGAGGAAATGTCATTTATTTATACTTTGAGCACAAATGTAATTTCTTCACCCCCATTGCACTGGAGTATGAAAGACAATGTTAGAACCTGATTCATAAATCGCCTGCCGATCTAATAAAGATCATATCAGTTTATCACAGATATACTGTATATAAATATCCTGCTTACATAACATTGTCACAAATTAAAACCAAATATAATTAATCAGAAATGTTTGCGTATCTTTTACTTTTACATTCATTTTTTCAACTCCCAAATATCTGTATCCTTACTAGCCTCATAGTGCATCTTTGTAATTTAAAATGTGCCCCATGGTGTTTCTATGTGAGCATGAACAAAAGTTATGTTTGCATTCAGTGTTAATCACCAAAACCCGTAGACCTGGCAATCCATTTCTTATATGTATATCAATAGATCTGCATAGTTTGGATCCAAAACATAAACCTTTCCTTGTGATAAGAATAACATTCTGGTTTTAAGCTTCATGATAATTTAGGGATAATTCAGAGCAATAATGGCACTAACGGAGATACCTGCTATACAGAGGTAAATGATGGTTGGGGTTTGATTTCATGAAAATCAGGGATTATATAAAAGGATCTTAAAATGAAATATATGGTGGAATCTTTTTAACCCATAACATTTAGTTGTTTGCTGTTTTTGAAAAATTAAAAATGACCAGTTATGGACGCATGGTTTTTCATAGGACAACTGCTTCCTGCAGTCCAATATAATAAGTGGATTACACATCATCTTCATTGCATTCAAACATTTCTAATTTCTAGACTTGATTTACGTGTGTTAAGTGCTGTTTTGGTGAAGGTTGCCCAAAATAAGTCAGGACACATCAAGTCCTCTAGTTCGTTGACATATTTTAAAACTGTAACCAGATTCAGGATGATGCTGCAGCGCGGCCCCAACACCCTCAGTCATCTGACTTGACTTTTCCCTCATTCTCCGTCCCACCCTCTGCCACGCCGCCTTGTCCATCCATCCATCTGATTGACAGGTTATGAGCCAATCCCTGCATAAATGACTCCGACACACTAGCAATCTAGACCAACTGGGTTCAATCAATCTCACTTAAACTATTCTCCATCGCAACCACACTGTCTAATACTGAGACAGCAGAGAGGGCAGGTCCACAGTAATGTTATCAAATCTTTTCTGGAGCGATGGGGTGATCACTCTCCTGCAGAATAAAGGGAGAGTGGAGGGGAGAGAAGAAAAATGAAAGGTAATTGTGCTTTTTATTTTTGTGTTTGGACCGTGAAAGCAATCATGGTCAAGTCATGAACACAGGGTAGGGCGAGTAGCTACAGTGTCAGACATCAGTTAGGTATGAGGAAAAACTCATAACAGCAGCTGTGATTCTGTTAATAGGGGTGATAAAACTGAAAAGACAGAGCAATCTGTGTTTGGGCCGAGCATTGTGGCACTGCGTAACCCCTAAGGCTTGTGTTACAACAAACGTCGCGAGGACAAACTCTTGTATAGAATCACTCAGATTGTATTGACATTGCTTCCTCCGCTGAGGGGTCACTCCCTTTGTTCCAGGTCTGGTGTCGTGGGGAAAGTACATTTACCCACAAACCCTCAGTGGTGAACAAGTGAACTTTCATTATTGCCGATTCTGTCGACCCACAAAAAACTTCACACAAGAGACAGAATGATTGATACTCTTCATCATCTCTGCCTCCCTCCCCAACCTCCCTAATTCAATTCCAAATAACTGTGAAGCTGTGTCACCCATACCAAGGAACTCACCAATGGAGCAACACTATCGATCCACAAACACCACAGAACCTTATGCATTCTTTTCAGACCGATTGAATGAAAAAAAAACTAAAAAAAACACAACAACATCAGACCTCCATCTTTGCAATCTTTTCACAAATCTGAAAAAAAAACCAGATAAGGATTGTAAGTACAAAGTTACATCTGTGTTGGGAATGGGCTCACGTGTACCTTGTATTTCACGGAGGAAACATCATCCCAGATGAATGTTCTTAATTTCAGACTCATTATAATGAATCTGACCCCCCCCTCAGCACACCGCTTCCCAGACTTCATTTCACTGTCCTTTTCCTGAGGTTACTACCAGTCAGCATCCTTCTCTCCTGAATAGTCATCATTTTTGTAGCCACAGCGGTATAATCGGCCCCGATCAGGAAGCCCCCGGACTCTGAACGAAGCACTTTTATGCAGAAAAGCCCAACAGCTAAAGTCTCATCTTTCTGTTTTCAGAAGAGGAGGACTGCACTTGTATACTGTAGCACAACTGCATTGCTGGTTGCTCACAGACCCCTCCAGTCTGTGTACATTTCAGTAGGGCTTCAAATTTATCACATCAAAGCCACAGCAAATTGCTACATAATTCAGTTTAGAAGAATTCTGCCAAGACTGCAAAAAAAGGTGTGTGTATGTGTGTGGAGGGGGGGGCATACGGTCTTAATTTCACCAAAAAATTTATGAGAAATTCATGAGAACAAAAGGTTTTTAAGGCACATCCTGGTTCTGTTTCACCTCCCTTTACGCGTAATGACCACCTGATTTCATCTGCCGCTCAGTGCAGATGACAGTTCCCACGATGCTTTGCTCAAACAGCTTAGCTCAGCAACCAGGACAAACCGAGCCGAGACTCCAAAGGCACACCCAGGAATTCAACATCTGGCTTAGTCTCAGTTTCCTTATCTGTCCCACCGTATTCATCAACACAGACATTTACCCAGCAATTTAGACTTTGTCTTTGAATTCTATCTCCTCTGACATTAGGGAACAAACTTAGTTTATGATGGAGCCGTATGTGATTTAATAGTATCGGATGACATAATGCATTTAACAATGCACCTGGGTAAATATTATCAGTGAGGAATGGCTCGTAAAGTGTCATCAGTCTGCGGCAGAGACACACAAGTGTGAGATTAGCTGACGTCAGAGATGAGTAACTGACCTGATTAGATCACTTTGATAAACACTCAGAGGATTGTCTCTCACACTCACCTCCTCTCTCCGCCTTGCATTGCCTCGCTCGTTAGCTGCTTGAATGGCAGCGCATGAGAACATTTGCTTATATTTGAAATCCTCCCCACCTTCACACAGATTGAATTAGTGCCAGAAGAAGAAAATAGCCTGATAGAAACAACAGATGCGTAGCATTTCCACGTAGTCCTTCTGGAATCATCTAGTTTCTAACCTCTGTGTTTGTACATCCCACCATTTCTTAATGCCCGGAACATACTGTGGGATGAGGGCGAATGCAAATTCATTCAAAAATACTTTATTTATATTCCCACAAGCCATCTAAGAGTGTGGTTGCTGTGCCAGGAAGACTTACCCGTGCACAGAAAAGCAAAGAAAGAAAAGAGCATGCCTACACAATTTATTATCAGCTTTATTGATTTACTATTTTTTGGTTTGGGTGGGGATGTCTGCGACTATATTGTACCTAGAATAAAATATGTTCCGCTTCTAAAATAAGTTATGTTTGGCAAGTCAAAAAATCTGACTGAGGCAGCCAATGTTTTTCCACTTTTTCTCTTAAAAGGATGCACTTAAATAACAACGAAGAAAAAAATGACGAAAGCGAGGAGACACATTTCAAAATGTGGTGTAGTGAAACAAAAGCAAAAAACATCACCCCCGTCTTTCTACGTAATGTGATTTATGACTCAGCTGGAGAATTACATGTAATGATTCAGCATGTTGATCAAGGGTTTGAACAACAGTGCTTGATCCAGAAAGATTGCAGTGAATCCGAGAATAGACAGCAATGCAGATCAATTACTCCACAGCTTCACATTGTGCATTCTGGCATTCTACCTTCGGTTACGGCCTACACCTTCACGACATCACAGCAAAATCACCCCCTACCACTCTCTACGACATGCAACCAAAATATGCATTCCAGTCAGATACACTTTACTCCCTCTTATTGTCTTAAAAAATGAAAAAGAAAATCAATTCTCTGCATTTTCAAAGACATCTCAGAGGGGAGCTTTTCAACCTCCGTCATATTTCAATATCGCTCTGTGATTCATGGGAGAGACCCAACAGGCAGGCATGTAAATAATTAAGTAGAAACTTGGTCACAAGGTGTTGTAGCTACAAAATGAGCAATTGCTTTCGTACTCCTGGGACGGGAGGCCGTTTATGGCGTTGGGTCAAAGGTGAAGAGGAGCTCCACGGGGCAAACTAGCATCAAATCCCTCCATTACTGATTTATTATATGCAGCCTGGGTTAATATGAGATGGGGCTGGTGTGATATGGACAGTGTGATGCTATTACACACAGCCATGGGCGTCCATAATTCTATAAAGACAAGTCCATATGAAGCTAATGTTCCTCATGATATGTCCAAGAATTGTTTTCTGGTTATGAAGCTGAAACATCATTGTACCTTGATGTCACGTAATCTTTGAAGAAGCTCAATAGGAAATGCAGAGCACATCCCCACACAGCTTTTAAAGGGGCGATGGATGAGCTGGGGAATTTCAGTTCAGAAGTCGTTATCAGATGTAACTGCTGTATGAGAGCAGAGCAGCAGCTTTATAATGCTATTATAATTGCATCGTAAACATTTCATTTTTTTCTTCTATTTTTTTAAACCACTTAAAAAAGGGACTGGTCAACAAAGTGTGCCTCAAGATCGTCCTCCTCACTTGTTTTATTTTACCCCTCTTTTATTTTGACACATCCCACAGGTGATTACAGGTAGGAGCTGAAAAAGGTCAACTGTTTATCTTTAGTGAGCAGAGTTGATGGAGAGGAATGACATTTACATTTGTATTGGTCAAAGGAATGAAGGTGAGGCTAATTTTAGAAAACCTCAAAGCTCCATCCATTCATTAACAAGTGTTTTAATCGTGATCTTTGCACTGAGCATACAAGGATTATGGTATTTGTTTTGTGTGCCATATATTCAAAGACTAAAAGGAAATACTGGCTCAGTTCCCACAGTCTCCCAGAAAGCAAAGAACCTCTTCGGTGGGTTAAAACTGGAGGTGCGAGCACAGCCATGACGTTACACAGATATTTGCAGAAATTCAGCGGCTAAAACGAGAGAAAGGTAATCTAGACATATGGTGCCATTTAATCCATCTTGTTAAAGCAAACCTTGTAAAATCTGGCATCTGTTTCTTTAATAGGCTTAAGGAGGAAAGACCTTGCCCCAACCATATCCACCCACTTCCCTCCACCAACCTTAGGTGTTTTGTGCATGTCAATGTGTCTGCAGCAACAACGATCTGCTCCCTTAATCAGAAGCAAATCTTGTTTTCAATAATTAGCTGACAGACAAAAAGGAGAAAAACCTCATTTTCCGACAAGACTCGACGCCGCTGTACGATCAATATAATGAATGTCTAATGGCAACACTGCTTTGCTGCACCAGGAAGACGTTAAAATAGAATTAAAAACATGTCAGACCTATCACATGTTCTGGCTCCCCTGCCTTTGAATTCATAACGACTGTCAGGGCTCCTGCTAATAATCGTACTCTGCAGAGGTGTTAAGTTATGTTCTGCAAACTATATTCAAAAGGTAGTTTTACAAATGATCTTGTATCTTGTATCACAGTAATCTTTTGCGCAACCAAAAAAAGTTTCCTTTTTCATTCAACTCCACAGTATCTATCTTCTGCTCTTTTGCCTGAGATGACAATGCTGTGTGCAGATAACTCACGGCGACAGAAACCCCTGGAGACCAGCACGTGAGTAAGATCGTAAATGCTTATGCATTTTTGGGGTGTATGGGCTTCTGATGAATGCAGTCATCTCTCAGCATGCTGACATGAGTAAATTGGGCAGGGAGTCGACATCCAGAAAAAGCAGTCGTGATAAAGAACTAATTAAAGGTGGTTAAAGGTGAATATGATTTTGGGGATCTGTCAGTAAGGGCACATGAAAGATACTGGCAGGGTGCAGAAGTTGCTCTCCCTTATTAGGCTCTAATGTGAAAGTTAATGTGTTTCATGCTGGTGCCCAGGTGCCTGGAGGAGGGCTGTGGCATGGCCTCCCTTGCCCCGCACAGGGTGGGAGCCCCACAGAGCTGTTTGTAAGGGCTAGGAACACCGCGTCCTCTCCTCAGTTGGAATTCAGGGCGACGGCCCAGTCGACACGGTTCACTAGAAATCGATTGGAGCAAGTATTGTGCATCAAAGAGCTGGAAAGACTACGGATGTTTTGGGAAAATCACTTATTCATTTTCTTGTCGAGAGTTAGATGAAAACAGTGAGATAGCGTAGCTTAGCACAAAGACTGGGAGCAGAGGGAACCGGTATCCAGGGCTCTCAAGTTTTTAAGACAGGTAAGAGTGACATATCATCCTCCTCCTTCTCCTCCTCCTCCTCCTCCTCCTCCTCCCCCCGCCTCCGCCCATGCCGTATGCCCACAGACCAGCCCCCTCCCCCCCCCCATATTATTATTAGCTTTATTTTCATTGGTTGCTGGATTACATTTCACCCAGATACAACAGATACATTTTTCTGATTGGCTATTCGTGTAGCCCATTTCTTTTTTTTTTGATTGGCTGATGAGTGGCACCTCGCGCTGCGGCACATTAAATAGCCTAGAGTTTTTTTTCAGCGTGAGAAATACGATGTGTGGCGGGAGGGCGTGACTTAAGACTGAAATGCGTGACAGTCACGCTCAATGCGTGACACTTGAGACCCCTGCGCATCTCTATCTGTGACTCTGTCCAAAGGTAAAATAATCTCCCCATAACATCTTTAAAGCTCACTAATGAATAATTTGTATGTAGTTTTTTAACATCCGAACAAAGATTCACCATTGTTGTCTTTACACTTTGTTTTTTGTCTACATCACGCAAACTATAGCTAATTAATGAGCGTTGGTGGATTTTATTACTTTTGGACAGAGCCAGGCTGTTTCCCTCTGTCTTTATGCTAACTACTAGCATCATTTTATTAGAGGTTTATATGGTTGATGTCTTAAAAACGGGGGCACCCCAAGACTGACTGACTGACCGCTATCTTCCATCCCATCGGCACATCTTCCATTATATTCCCATTAGAAAAGTCTATATATGGAGGTGCCATGAGGTGTGGGTTCTGTAAACATCACATAGCCTTACAGTTGGCCAATTGTATTAAAACAGCTCCATAGTAGCTTATTAAAATTCTCCAGTGATAGCAGAATATTTGTGCATCATGCTGCAGCAGCATGAAAGTATGTAATATAAAAATCTATTGCCTAATTAACTGTCGTGCTTGAATTAATGAAGTGAGCTGAAAAATATCTTTGAAGAGAAATTGCAGCATTCAGACTCGAAAATGGATGGAACATGTATGATAACTTAGACATACTTTGCTCCTATTTATCAAGTGATAGTGGTTGTGCCAATCAGAGAGAGGGATGTTATTCTCTGCTGGGTTTCATTACATCCATGTCTTAATATAATGTACTACATGTACTACTATCTTTATTTACGTAAACAGCTGGATTATATCTCGGGTTGATGCTGAATAAAACCTTTTTTTCCCCAAGGAGGACCGCTTTTTGCCTTAATTGAAACTCAGACTATTAAGGCTAATGGCAGCTGTTACAGGTTCTTGAAATGCCCCCAAGTCTTATTAGCCCTTCAGTCTTTTTTTATTCCTTCCTGTGGTTTATTTTGTAATCTTCACCTACCAAGACACAGATATTTAGTTTACAAAGTTTTTCAGAAGATTAATTTATTGTTTAATCGCCCCCTGAGGAGACAGGTGTCAGCCTGGATCTTATCGGCTCTTGCATAATGAGTAAAAATGATGGAGCTGGGTTGGATTCTGCAAAGGTCACACTATCACACCCTTTTACAGAAACAAATGGAATTAATGAAGGCTGTTTGTCTGGACCCCCCCTACTCCCTTGGGTTACACTCCTCTAGCTCCTCATTATTCTCTCTCCCTCTCTTTGCGACACACTGCATTTACTGTCAATGTCTCTCTTCACCAGATCCTCTAACGGTGCAACTTTAAGATCACAGTGAGCACATTGCACATATTTATAAGCTGTTTAAGCAGTGCTTCTGTCCCTCCTTCCCAGCTGAGGTTCTTTAAATCATTTTAATGAAGCCAGACATCATCTTGGGAGGTGGGGGGAATGAAATCAACGGGTTTTGTATCAAGGAAACAAAAGATAACAATAAAACGTACCACGGAAATGGAGCATTATTGGATTATTTCCTGCAAATGTATTCTCAGAGTGGGGTAAGATATTGCAGCCTCTAATATAAACAAGAATTCAGCAAAGTTTGTTCTTCTGGGTGGTTCACTGCAGATGGGGAAAGAACAAAGGTAGCAAACAGCTTTGAGGCAGTGGAGAGGGCATGACAGCTCAAACACAGTATTTCCTGCCCAAAGTTTTTCATCTAATCTGCATTCTTAAAGGTGTAGAAAACAAGGCTCCGGCTCACTGTCTGACATCAGGGTTGGAGAAGCACAGAGACTAACAATTCGGTGCTTATCAAATTCCCCCCCCCCCGGTCCAACATAAAAGCAATGCACACCTAGCGTAGCATGAGTTTTTCTTAACATGTGGTAGCACTTCCTCCGCAGATCAAAAGATTGTCTCCAATCCTGGACGGAGGGACAGAGGGAAGCCTCGAGGCCATGCCACCCTCAAGCTGTTTGCTTGATGGGTATCAGACGCTGAGGTTTTCTCAATGGACCCTGTGCTGGCATCATTCATGCACAATGAATATGTGCTGTCATAGAGAGGATTATTTCAGCTGCGAACGGGAGGATATCTGAGAGTCTGCGTGCTTACAAAAGGCATAGGGGAAAAAAAAAGAGGAAGCCTAACGACTCTAAAGAGTTGAATCATCCAGTCGATATTCTGGGATTTCACCTGAGGGGTCCTCCACCGTTGTGTTTTGCACTGACTCACAGTATGTGTATGGAACACTGCTAAGTTTAGACTTGTATATGTTTGCACCACAAACGAATCTAGGTCGTAATTGGCAGATGCAAGGGGTGAAATATTGACTGTGTGTGTGTGTGTGTATGTGTGCAAATGTATTTTGTGTGAGTGCCTTGTGTGCGTGTGTGTGCGTGCGTGTGTGTGTGTGTGCTTTTGGCTGCAATCCTGGCTTCATCTCAGTGTGCTACCAAGGAGACATAAGCCACTTCCATCTGCCTCGTGTTCCAAGTTTCTTTGTGTTCCTAATAAAAGATAGGAAGTTGAATATTATCACCACGTCAATCTCTAATTAAAGGATAAAGGCGGTATATGAAGAGAAGTTTTTCGCAGAACATTAAACATAACATGCCTTACGACAGATTTGTATTAAATAATACACATTGTTTTTATTTTGTATTAAATTTGTGTTTAGCTGTGGTTACAACTTCAGTGTTTGTGCCACAGGTACATTGGCTCTGCAAAGGGCATCACACTTATTGGCCTACAACTGTGTGAAATCTATTGCGAGTATTATTCGAGACTTGAAATACAGAAATGTGGCATCTGAGATTGCAAACACTGTTTGGAAGTAAATGCTTGTTCAGGCAGGATCACATTGCTCATAATGAGCAACTGATTGACAAAATGTTTTTCAGGGCCTTGTGTGTTGGTGGTTTGCAAAAAAAACAAATCATCTGGGTGACTTGTTGATATTATGAATGTAGGATTATAAATCCCTTTTGGGGGTTTGCTTCCTATAATTCAAGTCACTTAACTTCCATCCAGTTGCATTAAACCAATTTATCAACTTTCTGTTGCTACAGAGGCTGCAGGTGGAGCTGTCTCCTAGAATAGAGTTTGAGATTGTTTAGTCAAAATATACAATTACCCTCCTGTGGTTATTTCCTTCATAACGCACTGCACGGGTCACTGATCGGATAAACAAAAACGAAATGGATAAGGTCAGGGTTTAGGTCTGAGCTAGAATCTGTCCAATTAAGATCCTTGTGGGAGTGATGAAGTAACTACCGCACATTAAAGAATAGGCACTAGAAAGTGATACCTGGATATACACTTGGCTCTGTTGAGGGAAAATAATCATACCATGTAATAGTTTTATTATCACTGCATGTACATGGCCAAACATTGAAATTCTCAAAGTTATTGCAGAAGAGTCAGATCAGTTTTTACACTGACATTCTCAGTAGACCAGAATTAAATGTATCTCTAAGACATGCAGTGTATTTAGAAAGGTCCCTTTTTTTTCTTTAGTGCAACAATTCTCATGCTGATTGCTCTCTCCACGATCATATGCAACAAAGTGCTGGATGCAATGATTTAACCAGCTTTTATCAACAATGATCTAAAAAGCTTATCATCCTGTAAATACATATACAAATGACACTGTCATAGGATTAAGTCATATTAAGTCACTGCTGACTTTATGGACAAAGATCTTCAGCTGACATCATACGAACATGTGCTTTATGTCCCAATTGTGTTATTCCTCATATGGAGCAGAGCATTTAGAGTTCAGACTTATCATCAACATCACTTTTCAGTGGGTTCAAGAGTCAAAAGGCCTTTTACTTAAAGTAGGAATGCTCAAAATCAGAGGAAAGTAAATGAGGCAGGTGCACTGCCTGTCACAGAGTGTAATGGCAATTTTGGTTGTTAGAATTGGGGCAGTGATCTATAATAAAAAAATTAAAGAAAGATTGCTGATAGCCAAATATTCCCAGTGTATATAAGGATTCTAAGGGGTGTGAATGCATTTATTGAATTTAACAGTAAGCAGCAAAAAGGGGTTTAAGGCTGTGAGGGGGCATTTATAGCACAGAGAAATATTATGAAAGTGATTGACGGCTCCAGTTCTTGATGCTTATAGATGATTGCAAATATAGAAATACTTGGCTGACTGTTTCATTGGCCTGGAATCATGTGGCAAGCATGGTGCATATTGAAAGAGAAGAAAAGTTTTAATTGGACTTAAAAACCATCTCAAATATGGCCTTTGAAATCTTTGGAAATGTCACTACAGTTTGTCAAGCGGTCCAAAATGCACAAATTTGGCAGGCATATTTGAAATGCTCTCTGAATCACTATTGCCATGTTTGGTGATCTTTAAAAAGCAGCTCATTTAACAATCAACACTGATAAAGGAGCCCTGAAAAACATTCACATTCCTTTCCATACATTAAGTATGGAACTTTTAGAAACTGTCTGAGTAAGGTATTTTATTTGGGCAAATATTGTCACATTTGCACCTTGTTTGGTTGTACTTTTAGCTAAATGCTTACATGCTCACACAATAATAACAAACAATAAACCATTTATAACTAAAAAACATGCATTATAGGAAAAAGGCAGCATTTAGAAATGAGGATCGAGTGGAGCTAAAAACGGTAAAAAAGGAACTTAAATCAGTTAAGAAGGACGAGGAAACGACAATAGAACATTATTGATGAACATTTTAAGACTATAAACTCTAAAACAAGTGTGATTAAATGAAAGCCATTACCAATATGGACACCAAGAAAAAGACATATTTCTTGCAGAAAGCCAATTAACTGAATTACTTTTTCTAAAACTGTTAGACTCTCACAGACAACTTGAGTATAAGGCCTGTGGTGGATAGCTACAAGGTGCTTACGTTACGGGTTGTTCAGGCAGGACCCAAGAGCAGACACGGAGGCAGGATAAGGGTGGGAATGGGCTTTACATGGAATGACAGCTGATGGTTTGCAGGGCAGGAATCGAATGTGCAGGTAAGGAGGTGTGGTGGCGTGAGCGGCGGTGGCTGTGCTGGCATGAGAATCCTGCGCACAGGGGTTAGTTAAAAGTCAATACAAGATAAATCACAGGAATACTCTAAGTCGAAGTTGCAAGGACTCAGCGCGGCCGAGCGTCACACTGCCACTGAAGTGGCGACATAATCTCCCCACGATGAGAGGGAAGCCGGGGTATTTGACATGATGGATTGATGAGAAGATTGCAGACAGGTGTTGGAGATGAGTCCAGGTGCCGGTTGATGGAAGCCACGCCCACGCCACACACACACACACACACACAGACAGAACACAGGGGGAGACACAGAGAAAACAGGGAAACAACAAAAACGGACTGGGGTCACAGCCGAGCCGTGACAAGTTAAGCACTGAATAAATAAATCTGGACGACCAGATGGAATCTCTGGACTCACACAATCCTATAACTGTTATTACTCCAGTTCTAAAGAAGTCTTGCCCAGTTGAGAACAATGATGATAGGCCTGTAGCATGGAATTAAATTGTGATGAAATGTTTTGAAAAATATGCTGCGGCTTTACTGAAAACTAATTAATTAACACACTAAACACATAAACACAGGTACAGCTGAGCTGATGGGAATGTCGTTTGTCTTCTAGGTATTCATTATTTGGGCTATTTTGTAAGAATTTCTTTATTGAACGTTTGACCTGTTTATTGCACTAGAGTGTTTTACAGTTCATTCTCAGACATTACGATGTCTGGACCAAATTTCATGGAAATCCGTCCTTGATGTTAACCTGTTGGTGATTTTAGCAGAATATTTTCTGTTTTTAAAATGTCCTGCTAATAAGCTTCATTCCAACAATGCATGTTTGTCTTGTGGTAAGATCACTGTAATTGATACAAAGGTTGTCAACTGATGTCAGTGGTGATTCAATACCAGAAACAAAAAAAGGCAAACTAAATATTAAATACGTCACCAAGTGCCCAATAGTGGAGTTCAAACCCATGGTACAGTGATTTAATAAGCTGTATCATAGACAAGTGCTGCATGTCAATGATAGAACAGTGCAGTAGCAGAAGAAATGGTGCCTGACACATAACCATTTGAAAAATTGCCAATTTTCCCATGTAGTGGTGTTAGTCACTGTGACCAAATGTGGTCTGACAGACTTCGAGGGCCAAAAGGACTTTTGGTGTCTCGGTAAGGCCTGTAAGGGAGTGACCTGTTACAATGCTGGTAATGACTTGTGTGAGTCTCTGTCTGAGCTGATCCTCATTGAGCACACAAGATGGTCCAGTTATCAGACTAGCTCCCTAACTTATTACAATTTTTGAGAAATAGTGCCTTCCCAGTTTGGATATTCCAACATTCAGGTATTTATGTTAGTCTGTGAGACCTTGCACTTTTGCCAAGAAAGTTATGGGAACATTGAAAACTTGAGTTTAGGTCGCTAAAATATAAGTATGCTCTCTAGTGATCAGTACTGTAATTTAAGTAAAGTTCACAGTGCATTCAAACCGAGACTTCAAAAAGAAAAGAAAAGCTCCTGGACTTTTAATTACAGCAAACTGCAATTAAATATATGGCAAAGGATTCCCAGTCGGTTCATATAAAATAATTAAGCAATATAGTAAAGACAAGAGACATTTTACTTTTCACTTTAACATGGTTAATGCTATTATGAGGGAATATCTTTATCACAGACCCCATAACACCACAGGGAGTGCTTCAATCTTTCCGTTTTAATCAGGTGCTAAGTGTCTACAGCTCAACAATGCATGCCTGTACCTGGAAAGAGCCTTGGCTGCTGTCTAATGAGAAATCACATTTAGCTCTGCCTCCAAGTGTGAATATTAATATCACATCTCATCTCATCTCTTTTTTTCTTCTTCTTCTTCTTCCCATCACCCCTTCGTTGTTTAAGCCTGAAGGTTCTCATTTCTGATGATGGTACCGTGAGAAGACAGACAGAGGAATGGAGCCTGCTGTAAGTGTGTGTGTGTGTGTGTCTGTGTGTGTGTGTGTGTGTTCAGCAACATCTTTGCTCATCATGTAAATGTTCTGATTAGCTCAAACATGTTTGAGTTTGTTTTGACAGTTTGAAAATGAGAGTAGCGACTTAACAATAATTCCATGCTTGTGTTGGAGAAATAAAATCTGATTGTTGTGAAAAATATGTTTTTCATCCTCAGTAAGTACAGCCAATCTAGCTTCTTCCACTAATCATCATTAATCATGGATCTCAACACAGCCCATTTACAAATCTGTGTTAGTGTCCGTGTCCACATTAGAAATGAAGAACATGGGGAAGATCTTAAAGTATGGAGATTAGGAGCAAAACCAGTTTGAAATCTGTTTTCTGTGATGATGCAAATATAATTTAAGTCGACAGGATGAATGTTTATTTAATGTTGCCTTTTTTAAAAAAGCAAAGCTTATTTGAATGTTGTGGTTCCTTATTTCACTGAATTTAAAGAATATGGATAATTTAAATCAAGTCGAATGCAATTGATGCAACTGAAATAAAATGTAAATATATATAACTTAAAAATAAAATGGATTAGAAACACACCATTTGTCAAGGGCTATGGATCATAATCCTTGTATACACCACTGGCAAAACTGTAAAATACGTGTCACAATAACTGGGTGCTTCCCACAGTGATAACTGCATTGCTTCTTCTACACGTGTTGCAACAGATAATTGTGCAGGTTCTGGGTAACCTTTGCTTAAAAAGCAATGTGTTCAGTAATGATGATGTCGACACAATAACCTCTGCTGATATGCAGGCCAGATGGCCGGCCAACTTGCCCTTTCAGAACCCTGCTATGCTCAGTGAGGGACGGTGACAGCCCGTGTGTGTGTGTGTGTGTGTGTGTGTGTGTGTGTGTGTGTGTGTATTTTCATGTGCAACTGAGTGTACAGTTACAAATGTAACTGCATATTCTTTATCTACAGTAGCATAATGCAACATCACCATTGAAAGGATAAGGGGCTGATCGCACCGAGACATGTCACTACAGGCGCCGTTGCTTCAAAAACGGGAAAAACAAGCGCCTGTGGAGCGAGGCTGTGTTCACAACCGAGAGATCATACATGATTAACAAAAATGCAACGTGTGGCGAAAGAGAGCGGCACATTGCAGGAGCACCGTACAATATGAAAACAATGGTTTTGCGGGTGAAGCGTTTCTGACAACTTTTCAAGGTGTGATCTGCTCCGCCGATTTATTATACACAATTTTACAAAATATATGTTTAAAATCTTTATGATAAGCAGTCTGCTGGTTGTACCGTACTTGCTTCATATTTATTGAACATTTTAGGATCAATCTTCTCATTTAACTCTCGAAAAGAAGTGAACATGCAGTTATTCACTAACAAAGACCATGCCAATAGCGATATGAGTTTACAGATTAGTTTATTGGGAGATGGAAAGAGAGGGTCGGGTTACAGTTGAGGGATGAAGGGATGATTGTAGGCGCAGGAACGAGAAGGGAAGAGGGGGTCGTGAAGAGAGGGTTGAGGGGTATACCATGAGAGACTGCTGGCGTCCGGTGGCTAGAGGAAGAGGAGAGAGAGAGAGAGAGAGAGAGAGAGAGAGAGAGAGAGAGAGAGAGAGAGAGAGAGGAGAACGGTTGGGGGAGGGATGTCCGAATCGAGTCGAAGAGGAAGTGAACGTTTTTGATGCGTTTAAGTACGTAAGGCTCGGATGATTGGCTGAGTTTGGGGCGTGGTCTTCGCTCCCGAACTATGTTTTATAAAACACCATTAAGTAGTTTAATGTGATACTTAAGTGCACATTCCTACCAACCATTGAAAAAACAATCTGCCTTCAAAGTAATGCATCTATTGCTCATACTGGATTGTTTTTTCTGGATTGTGATTTCTTGCTGGCACTTGCAGCTTTTTAAAGCAAGGTTGTTTTATATATGTGTTTATTATGTACAGTAATACATCGTGATGAAAGTGTGGCTCAATTTGTTTAATATTTGTTCGATATTTGTGAAGTTTTATGCCACAGAGGTGCTACAGTATATTAGTCTTTGACTACAAAGATGATACTTGATAGAAAGATCAATCCATTATTGGTTTTGGTCTTCTTTTTTTAGAAATACAAGATCCGCCAGCCTCATCCATCCATTACACAGTATATAGCAATATAAGACAGAAAAAGACAGAAAATTGTGGAATACATTTTTCATTTCTTTGATATATATATATACATATATATATATATTCTCCGAGCTGCAGGTGAGGAGGGGATCTGGAAAGCTCATTGGGTTTTTAACTTGTCAGAGTAATCCAGGTCCACCACTAAGGGGGAGCTGGCTATTGGCATTTCCCCTGCAATTTGTTATAGGAGTGAGTTTACATTTTGATTTAATAAGGCCCATAGGCATGCCCCCAAACAAGAATCAATCATCGGGCTGGAGCTCTGGCCAGCGGAGAACAAGTTGACTGGCTGGGATCAGTACAGCCAGAACTAACTCACTTTCTCTTTTTTCTCACTCACTCAAAACACAAAACACACAACACACAACACACACACACACACACACACACACACACACACACACACACACACACACACACACACACACAAATGCTGCAATCAGAGAATTCTTAAATAGAATATTCATCTATCCACCTCTCTCACAATTAAATTAAATGGTATTAAAACATATAGAATATCACCAGACTAACACTGTTACACCAACTATAACAATGGTCTCAATCTAATATGGGTTGGGAAACACAAAATGTCCTAGTATCTTTTATTCCATGTAGGAATTCAGAGTGACTCTTTATCCTGCTGCATACTATGTACAACCATCCTGACTGATATGCTGCTCCTAAAACCTGAATAAACAGCTCAGACAGGGTGTGAGCTATTTATTCAGGTTTTAGGAGCAGGCTGGTGTTAATTCCAGGCTGTAGGCATCCTACAGTAAAATATAGTGAAATAACACAGGAAAGCACTTTAAGCATCATGTACAAGTACACCACCATAACCATATACTGTTTCAGAGTATTATTGGGGTATTATAGACCTACTATAGAAGATGCATAGCATTTAAATAATATAATGGAACAAATCATGACTGACAGAATGCTATAGAACATGCTTATATATATGCATATATAATAAATACATGCATATATAATAAATACATATAATTAAATATATTTTGTATAGCCCCAAATCACAAATAAAAAATAAAGCAGTGCAACAAAACAAGACCTTATTGATCACGGTATTAATTCATGTTACACCACTGACATGGTATAAGAAATAAAATATAGACTTTTAGATACATATTATTATCGTTATTATTATTGTTATTAATATCAATGATGAGATAATTAATAATACAATATTATAAAAAAGTCAAATATGAAAAGCAACTGTCTAGACACTGTTTTGAAGCTCGTGGGAGGAGTCTGCCGGTGGAAACCTCATTTTCGTTCCCCACGGTGACACGAGTCCCAATGGATCTGTGTGCACTCAGGTAAAAGTCCCCACCCGAATAGAAGTACAAGAATACACGCACGCACACGCACACGCACACGCACACAATTGTGACAGTCCATTTCGTTCATAAAAGAGGCAGTTTTCATCTAACCCAGAAGCAAAGGCTTTGTCTACCCGCGTGACTGTTAGAGGCACATGAAGGAAGCCGTTTCAATTTAATAAAATATGGCCTTCTTGCGAATTGAATGAATGCAAATGTATTTAAACCACTGAATCACATGCAGCCTGGAGACATCAGAGCCTGCAGGGCCATACTTCTGTGTTCCATTTCTCATTACTGTCTAATACCTGGCTCCCTTGATATGGCCCCCAAGCCTCCTGATGGAACATTCATAATTGATTCTGATTTGACTCCCTCATTACCAACAAGTGACTCTGTATTGCCGTGTGCACGTTTACCTCCAGAGGGCAAGGCCCTTTGAATGCGAGCTTTAGTATCACTTTCACACTTATCCGTCAGTGTGTGTCTCCCTCCCTGATTACGCACAAGGGAAGAGAGTTTGTGAAAGTGCGGACGTCCTTTTGAATGCGAGTTTTTGTTTCTTTCTAGCTTTTGTGCTGTCTCATTTGCTTTGTTGCGCAAGCACACACATGCACGCTCTCTCTCTCTCACACACAGGCACCTGTCTCATTCTCTGCTGTTCTTTTTGCGCACGTCTTTTCTTTTCTGCATCTCACACAAAACAGAAGCAGCAGGATGGTCTGTTTTGCAGATGGAGGCAAAACAGTAATGATATAAAACTGCCAGGGTGACATTTACAGAGGCAAAGTATTTGCACTCTTTTACAAAGACATACGCCAAATAAACAGCAGCTGAAAAAGAGACAAATTGTACAATACACAATGGTTTATGTGTAATTTTCTTTCTTTGAGGGAGTGACGATTAAGATACAACATCTCCTCAGCAGCGGGTCCCTCTTGAAAATAAATTGTTATCTTTCCTTTAGCGGGTGAAGGGGCCAGGGACTGCTGCGCTCGGCACTGAAAACATTACGCCCACATGATGAGATAACAAGCTCAGTGGCCCTGACCTCGTCCAATGGCTCTCCCTTCTTATTTACCAAATGGTATTTGGAGCAATCACTACTGTTGCGACGAGATGGATAGATTGACAACAAAGCCATAAAATCCACAAGGGTGTTTGCCGTTCCATCGGCTTATTCCGTCTACAACGTCTTCCTAATGCAGGGCAAACAAGAAGGATTTCATCACTGATACCTTTGTCAGGGCAAACGCACCATCAACGCTTTGTTCTACACTCTAATTACATCACGCATGATCAAGTCAGTGAATGAATGTTTAAACAACAGGTTGCACGCTCTCCACCTTTTTTCTTTTTCCTCTTCCTCTTGCTTCCTCCCCTCCCTTTGCTTGCTTTTGTTAAATGCATGAATGCCTGAATGTCAATGAAGTGAGACATTCTGCAGGAATTTTCCAGGACAGTCCCTCATGGACTGCTCTCCTTGGAGGATGGCCTGTAAATGGCTCCTGGTCTTGTCAACCATGGTAATACACTGCAAGACACTGCAGGCATAAATGCCTGGGTGACAAATAAATGTGTTGTAAAAGGGGCATTAATCGCCAGCTTTGTGAGACGTGTGTCCTTATGACAAAAGAGGGAGACATTTGTCAGTCTGTTCCACAGAGGGCCCCATGGAGCCCTTGATGAATCACCTCCACCTTGCTTTAACTGGCCACAGAGGCAGCGACACCACAGTCGCTCAAACTGCAGCCCCCTGGCCCCCGAACTACTGACAGGGTAGTAGGAAAATTAGCAAAACACACACACACGCTCCTCACCCATTCTCCGCTTTTATCTTAAAGTAATAGTATATTCAATAATTATAATTTGTGATGGACATTAATAAGGCAGTTTGTGTAATACTTTGGCCATCGCCTGTGTGTTCTCTTTCTAATAAGTTTGGCTAACTATGTTTTTCCAACCAATTTGATAGTCTAATCGTGTGTTTCTTGCTCTGTCAGACTTCTTTTTTAGCAACATCGACACGTTCCCAGAACTCAGGCAAAGACTTGATGCGTAAAGTGTTATTATTACTGTATTAATGGCCACAACTACAAAAATAAGATCCAAATTAAAAAAATATTGTCAATTATTCATATCCTTGGCAAAGGGCTTTCCTTAAATGGCTGTCCATTGGTGTGTGAACATTTGACGTTCAACCAAAATGAGTGTTTTTTTTTAATTGTTTAAAATCCCAGAGTATGACGTTCCATCTGAGCGAGCCCGGTGCTGTCTACTCCCACTCTGCTCCTTCTCGGGCCACAAGCATTATTTCCCACAACAGTACAAAGCACTGCCTGAGATAATGCCACCTGATGTTTTTTTTTTGTGGTCTGAGACATTTCTTTGATGAACCCGGGAAGTGAACCGCACTCCCACTTACGGAGCAGAATGGCCCTGGCTCCCGTAATTGGTCATGCAGTTCACAGTGGATGTGATTAATCACTAGCCAATTAGCCACTGGCACCTGTGCCCAAACTGGAGGAGGCTGGGAGTGCATGCAACCCAAGTGAGAGTCAGTACCAGTCTGCGCACTACTTCTCCAAAACTGTTTTAATGACTTTTCCACTTCATGTTTTATTTTTATGCCTTCTGTGCTCAGCGTATACTGCAAAGGACTCCCTGCGAGCGAAAACGATCAATTATGCATGCCATTAAATATGTATATCTGTTCCTTTGTTTATTCGATTGGAGTACACTGATATTTTTTCTTCTCCTCCTTATGATTAACAAAAGAAAATTATAGCCTCCCTCTCTTGTAACGGCGCATGATGAGCTTTGACGATGTTGATGAACATGACCCACAGTTGACTTCCTGTGTGACATCACTGCAAATCTCCTTTCCGCCTCCCTGTCAGCCAATCCACACTGTGCGCCTCCTCCTACCAAGCCTACAGGAACACTTCATTTGGCACCTCGGTGTATCTAAATCCTTTTACAGTGAAGCCTCCTGGTCGTCTCACAGCTGACTGATGGTCCTGTATTACACGTTGAACTGACACAGAGAGTAGGCACTTGTTGGAAATCCTCCATCCAGAGAGAGAGAGGGGGTTTGTGGAGAGATAGAAAGAGAGGAAAGTCTAAATGCTGGCCTGGGACGGACGCGTAGTCTACTCATGACTCACAGACATGAGTTGGGGCTTGAGGTTGGTGGGATTAGAGTGCATAATAGATTTCAGAGCAAGGGAGCACTGATGCAGCCCCAATTCAAACACTGCCTGGGGCCTGTAAGCTTTCCTCACCAAAGATTGCAGGAGAAATAATGGTAAGTTCATTTTTGCTGGTGGGGAGGCACTAATAGCCTCTTAAGCAAACCCTAGACAGCCCGGCTTCATTTTAGTGGCAAAGCTGCACTGATACGTTCAAAGGTTTCCCCTCGACCATCGAAGCCAGCATCTCATTGTTCAGATCTCCGAGTGTTCCCCCCTCGAAGACGACTGTGAGGGAGCGTCAAGTTTTCTCTTCAGCATTAAAAGAGGCCCATCTGTTCTGAGCTTGTATCAAAAGAAAAAAGTAGACTCATAGATAAGAGGTCTACTGTTACTTTTTAACGATGAAAATTGAAGCGATACAGTGTTGTTGTTGCTCTTGTTGTTTGAAAGAGTGTTTGTTTATCTCAGTGTTGAGGATCTGCTGTGTTAATGTGATCTGGGCAGAAAGATTAGGCCCTGACCACTGACCCCAAACACGGCTAAGCCACATGGAGACAGATAGGGCTATTAAAGTACTATAATGGAGGGAGAAAAGTGACACCAATTAGATTAAATGTGCTAGATATTCGCCAGGCCTTTTCTCCTTCTAATTTCACTTGGCAGAGAACCAGAGAGCAACTCCGACTGAATAACAGAGGATAATGATCTCATTACGGTACACACTTCTTCTAGTCCGCGTATAGAACCTGAGAGAGGAGGGGGGGCACCGGCCATGACTGACACACAAACACAAGCACAGTACACTCAGCTGAGGTACCAAAAAAAGACCTCCTCTATACAGCATGCGTGATATCTGAGTGAATATTAAATCCATGGCCAGACAGATCTGAGGCGAACCAGAACATACTACAGTTTGTGCTCTTTAAATTATTAAGCATTTTAAAATCTCCATCCCCAAAAGTTCCCCCTGCATTAATTAAAGAAGTTCAGTTGGTGAAGCTCTGTAACACCCCCCTTGTTGAAGGTTGACAAGGTACAACCATTACATTGAACACTGGGGAGCCTTTATGCCTGCCAGAGCACACTGCTGTGTTGCCTTGTCTGTGTACTGGCATGAGGGGAAAAAAGACTAAAGGCAGGACTAAGTACTACCCGGTTGCCAAAGTCACACATTGGCAGGTGTAGCCGTGACCATGAAAAGTACATTAATAAGTGTTTTTTAAATCTTTAATTTTAGCAGAGCAATTTTGTAGATCTAGACTCCCTGTGGATTTGCACAGGAAATGTGTGATAAAGGCTCAAACAAATAGCATAATTTTCATTTTTGATGAACAGATTTTGGGAAACATGCCTATTCATATCTTGCTTAGAGTTAGATGAGAAGATCACTCTCATATGTATGGTCAATCTGAAGCTACCTTCAGGAGTTGGTTAGCGCAATGTTTCATTCACACTTTGGTTTATGTTCAGATTAAACAAAGTGTTCTTCACTGAGCTTTAATTTGTGACATCAACAATTGACATACTGTATATAAAAAGTCAAACTGAACTGACACTAGCTTTATCATTAGCCAACATTTTATCAATATGCATCTAAATCTATATGAGCAGATCTCATCGCACAACCTCTCTTCAAAACAAGCATACATTTGATTATCTTCTTCTTCTTGGCAAACCAGCAACATTTGCCACCAACTGTAGTGGAGTGTGGAATAAAAGTGGATCACGTTCAGTCGATGCATTTGCTATGCATACAGTTTTGTGCGGTCACACATTTTTGGCTGCGAATGCACATCCACCTCGGGCTGAGCAGACACAGGCGGAATACGACAGTTACGTCACGTGCACCAAACTTTTCCTTTAAAATATAAAATAATTTGAATCAGAATAAAACCTTCTGCCTTGAAGAGTGGCCATATGGTCTGACATCATGTGTCAACTACCCAGATCCAAAAAAGTAAGTTCCATTTTGAAGAACAAATGTTTAACTTCCGGGGCCAGACACTGTGGTGGGACCTTTGTCTTCACAGCCCGCCAAACTTGGAATAGTTCAGACTTTGAAGCAGATGCCACGAGTTAAAAGGCAGACGTCATGAGTCATGTTGGGTCTGATGAGTTACTGTGGCACTGTGGTCCATCTGCTCTCATAAGACTCTGGTATTTTTGCCAACCTCCCACCAGTACGACTACACTGTGTTGTAGTGTTGGTTGGAGTGCACTCATTAGGGTATTTAACATTTCATATTTTAAACTGAAAATAAACAATCAGTAGAGGAGATGCCTTAACAAAATAATGCATTCTTATGAGAAGCAGTTCCAAAGCGTTATATCATGCAGCAGCAAAGTTAAATAGATTTAAGTCTAGAGAAAATCCTGAGTTAGCTATTTGTGTGTTTTTCTTGCTGAATATGAGTTTAATAAAAATAACTATCCAATTCTTAATACTCGGGTCAATAGATTCTGTTTGGGAAATGAGATGAATTTCTAAAGCTGACGAGTGATTGGTTGAATCTGAATGATGCGGCATAGTGAAATTGATGAGTAAACAATTCAGCTTCGACCACACAATAAGAAAGATTGAGTATACTTTGGGTTGGTGATATCCTGCTGATGTTTGCTCAATATTCAGTCTACCAAAATAACAGTCTGCCTCCAGAGGAGTCTTTAATTTTCTTTGTTTTCTGCCCAACTTTAACATGAGTTGCCTCAATTAGCTACATCATTCAAGGTGTAGAGGGCAATCACAAATATGTGTCTAATTAAAGCCCACACACTCGCCTTAAGACACGTGGTGAACGAGCTTTTGAGACAGTAGCACCAAAGCTATGGAAGGCTCTGCCTGCACCCCTACGGTTTGCTGATTCGGTGATGTCATTTAGAAACCAACTAAAGACCTACATTTACACTGCCGTTCGGTTAAATACATGCTTTTTATCTGTTTTTATTTATTTATTTGTTTGAATGTGTTTTTTATTATGCTTTCTTAACTCTTGTAATGTTTTGGCCTCTGTTTATGGTCAATTTGGTTTAATTTATGTTTTTCTCGACTCCTGTACAGCACTTTGTGACCTTTGTCTGTGATAAGTGCAATATAAATAAACTTTACTTACTTACTTACTCACTCGCTTAGGGAGGAGGTTGGGAAGGATGGATGTTAGGGTAGATGATGGGTCAGGCAAACAAAGGACTGTCACCCAGGAAACCGCTGTGCGTGTCTTGTGTGAAACAAAAATTAACTAAACCAAGTTGCATTTTTGTTTTGTTTTGTTTCAATTCACAACAATAACCACGTGTTTAACACTGTAATCATAATACAGGAGAAAGCACGTCTCCCTGGTAAAGTAATTGAGATTGAATCTAAGTTGTATGAGAGCGAAACTCTCGAACCGTTAACCGGAATTTACTGACTAACTTTGAATCCTCGAGGCACCACATTGCCCTTTTGTCTGAAACATGAACGGCATAATCAATTTTCTTTCCATTAAAAGACGTGTTTACAAAGCGTTAACACATTTCTGAGCGTAGAGACACACGCTTGTGTTTACATATCTTGACTCGCAGCTTGTAAAATTAAGTTTACCATCTTGGATTTTAATGCTAAAAACAAATATATGGGAAGAAATCTAAAAATACCCAAAGCAAAAACTTTAAAGTATAAATATGAATTAACAATCCTGACTTTTTGACAGATATAAAATTCCATATGTAAGCCCTGAATTAGTCTTTAAATTTGTGAATAAAAACAACTTTGATATTAAAGTTTCACTGTATAATGAAGCATTCATCAGAACTTATTTTTCATTCAGAGGCTGGCTTTGTTGTTTAATCTTGTAGATATATTCAACTTAACTATTCCTTCTCATGTCAGGTTATATAAGTGCAGCCATCCACATAAAACACAAAGATATGACTTTGACTGGCACATTAGTCGGAAGCAAAGTGCAGACATAAAGTTTTCATATCTTTCAGTCGCTCACTTATTGTTTTATCAATAATTTTTTCTTTCCTCCCTTCAATCACTCAAACCTCGAGGAAGTCACTGCTTCGTTCATTTGCTTAGACTTTTTGTCTCTCTCACTACCTTCATTCTTTTGCGCTCACACACTGCTTATTTTCATTGTGGTTTTGTAACCTCTTTTGGTAGAAAGTTATTGTGCCACAAGGGCCGATGTGGTTTCTAGTTCTTCCTCTTGTCTTCATCTTCATCCCAGTCTGCAGGGTATGTATGTTATGTGCACATATGGGGCTTGCCCTGTTGTGATCATATTGACACCTATACGCCACTGTGTCAGTCACATCTTTTCACTCGCGTACGCGTGTGAATGCTAGCGTCTTGTTTATTCACACTCTTACGGCCATCATTCCCTTCTCAGCTTTTTGCCCTCACAACTAACTGCTTAACAAGAATTTTAACAAGATTTTTGGTGACATTCATAATTGAACAGAAGGTCAGCTGCAACCTGGCCCACATCCCAATAAAAGCACTTTTCCACAACAATGAGATGAAAGGAATGATTCATGCTTCACAATTAAAAGATTTTTTGGCCCAAAAAACAACAAAATTTGTTTTTGTTTGTGCGTTCAATGTCACATTTTTACAGGCTGAATCATCCATATTTTTAAATATTGAATGAAAAACCCCAGATAATCAAAGCACTTCATCTGCCCTCGCCACATGGAATGGAGTGAATGCAATTGCTGCAGATAATAAATACTTCTCTAACAATGACTAAAAGGAGTTGAAAGACAAAAAACACACTGATTTTCCCAGGCTATAATCAATGGAGAGAAAACAACCCTGTGTTTCACTGAACTATTAGGTCTCCACATCATGTACAAAGAGAAGCATGGCAGAAGGAGCGTCTACACATGATAGCCGTTCTCCTGGTTTGCTTCTCAGCGAGGCCAGATGGCATCAACCTCCTCCTCTCGTCTCTGTGTAAACAACGGTTCTAGCTGAGACTCAATTATGTCGAGGAATAGTGAGAGTGCAAAGATTCCTGTAATCACGTCTTGTCCCTGAAATTGAAACACTCTGGTCAATGAGGGCAATGTATGGATCGAACTTGCGAAAAGTGGCGGAATAAAGGACGAGGTTGGTGTGGGGCATGAGTGCAATTTAAATCATTTGGATTCTGTAGTGTCATCTTTTTTGGTTTGTGTCATGTTCATCCCTAAATGCGGTGTGTTCAAGCAAGCTTGTAATCCCAAGGAAATGGGCCTCACCAACACAAACAGACAAAGGTCATACAGTAGATCCGAAGTCACTCTAGTCAGTCAGAATCATTCTCACCATCCTGTCTTCTCCCTTTTTTTTCTGTCTTTATCTTCAGACGCCAGCTTTCCAAATGGAAAAAAGGGCCATAGTCTCAAAGTTGACGCCACATACAGGGGGAAGGTAAAATAGAGTGAGAGCATATTACTGTGAAGTGTTCCATAGATGCATAAAAAAATTATCCATTTCATTTCCCTGTTGAGGGCCTCTATGAATTTTCTGAATGATGCTGGAAGCAGATTCACTCCCTCCAATTGCCCCACTGTGAATGTGCTCTGACGATGGCCATAATAAGAGGGGCGGGATCTGAAAGCCATCAAATCCTCTGGAGTGCATTGATAAGGAGCTTGCTGTGTGTGCTTGTGGTGTGTGTATACTGAGGGTTTGGTCTATGCCTTAACTGTGTATTGGGAATGGTAGGGGTCGCTACCATCTTTTACTTTCCTTACTCTTAATTGCTTTCTTAATTTAAAGTCCACCACTTTGGTGCAGCCCGAAATATCTGAACAATAACCATGCAGATTGCAATGCAATTTGGGACGGATATGCAGGAGGCTGAAACCTAATTGACTTGTCCTCTCGCACCACCATCTTGACTATTTGATAGATTGACATAAAATTTGGTCCGGAGATTTCTGTCTCCATTAGGATTAACTGTAATACCAATTTCAGGGATCAGACATTATCAACCATGGTGTATACAAGTTAGTTCGTTTTTTTGGTTCATAGGACTATGATCTATGAAAAGAAGTCCACCCTACAAACTGCTTTACATCAGCATCTTAATGTTGCTATTGTAAACGTTAAAGTTAGCATGCTGACATTAGCATTTATCCAAAGCACTACTGGGTCTAATTACAGAGTCTACAGCCATGCTAGTGGCGGTGTCTAAGCCGCTAGCATGACTGTAGACTCTTAGGGCCTTTCTACATATGTTTTGAAATGGATATTTTTCTCTGCGTTTTGAGTTTTAGTTCACTAAAAAGGATATCTTTGAGAACGCCTTCCGAAGTTTAGAATTTGAAAAACTCTGGATACTTATTGTCATCCATATGGACATGAAAAACAGAAAGTTTGTGAAACGATCATGTCATTTCCCCATTTGTCCATTGTTGCTTTGTGTCATGAGCATGCTCCTGAAACGGTAACGGAGATGCCAGACTACCGGAATGTTTACATTTTATTAGCACTGCTCGGTCTAATGACGACATTGCTGCAGGACTTCAAGGACGAACGGAGGTGTCTTATGGGCCCAATGTTATTTAGTCCCCCTCAAGACTGCTGCTTCAAAATCAAATACTGTAATACACTTGCCATCGGCCAATTGCAAATTAGAAGAAACATACACAAAAACGTAACTGCCTTTGCCATCCCCATTGATTAATTAATGAAGACTATACAGAACACTATTGTGCCCACAGATTTATATACCTAAAAAATGTTGTTCTCTACTTTTATTTATTTATCAGACACAATACAGACAATCACTGCAAACAAAACTATTTCAACTAGTTACTGCCAGATAAGCTGGAAATATACTTTGTGATATGTAGCTCTCTCCATTTTTCAAAATGATGACTATCAGTCTGAGTCTACAGTAGTCAGACAAGAACTAAATTGTAAATCAAAACACAATTAATCACTTCAGTCTGCTAATCGGAACGAGGTTTTACCTCTGTATTGACAGAACTTTGGCTTATTGTATATCTCAAAATCCTCAGGGATCATTATTCAACTCTCATTTCATTTATTTTGCCTGGTGATGTATGACTGTACTTTTCACTCCTATTTGCACATATTCCCACGTTGAAAGTAAACTGTGTTGACTGAAAGCCCCATTAACCTTTTTGATTCTCACTTTAATCATGGCTAAAATTATGCTTAAACTATTTGTGTTCCTATACAATATTCCTGCTTTAGGTACACACTTTCATGTCTCATTTCAACTTTACCACATTCAATGCATTGAGGCAAGCGTTCAGTGTAGCACTGTGAATAAAACAGAGCAATAATATCTATTACACTCAATTTGGGCTTTGCAGTGTCCTTTGTGGATACTGTGAATTTAGCTATAATTCAGACATAAAGCTTGGACCTGGGTTTGCTAGTGTGAAATAAGCCACTGAGATCTACTTTACAAAATAATTTGTTTTTACCATAATAGATTAGCTTATTCCGTATTCCTCTTTTTCAATAATTATTAATATTGTATTGTTTCCCTCACAAATCATTCACACCCATTAGATGTGTCGAGTATAATTAATGGTTTTTAATAAAGAAAAAGAGATTCCTCATAAGACGGCAGGGGCAGGAAAAGGTGCGGTACAACATTGTATTAAAACATATTGCAATGCTGAGAAAGGGGAAAATAGTCATTTATCATGCTATGGTAATGTCCATGCTTCAGTATCCACCAATTCACAGCTATTGCCTGTGTGGGTGTGTGTGGTTGTGTGTGCATGCATCCATGTTTACGTGCTTTTGTGCTATCCGAGTGTGTGGTTATCTATGATGTAGCTCCTCATTATCACATAATTGGCCTGGTGATAAAATGATCATGGTTAGGCTAAATCATTCTGTCCATACACACCGAGATAGACTCTGCTCTGTGAAGCTATTACTGTCAGTGACTGCAGGCTCCTCATGCAGAAATATACAAGCACAGGACCCGCATGTGGTGCTTGAGGAATGTGTGAAAAGGGATTGTATCAAGGATGGAGAGCTGTCACTTTGATTTCCGTAGCTTTAGCTGGTTTAGAATCTGGCAATCCTTGTAAATGTCTTAATTAAAATATCCTATCTTTAAATCTTTATTTTCATGTTCATTTAGAAAGTTCTGGTACCATCTGGCAACCAAAGACAGTCAGAATAGATTTAGATAGAGTCTTCAGTTACAATCAATACATCTTTTTTGAAGATGCATTATGAAACATTTTGCTCTGACAGAGAAGGTATTTTTACAGTCTTTACTTCTTAGTTTCCGACCCCAACACTTGACACTTCCTTGATGAGCAACAGGAACATCTCCTATGTGGCATCTGTGAAGCACACAACAAACATTTATCAAGTAGATGCCAAATGCAGCTTTCCTGCAATAGATAAAAGCAGCAGTGATTATTCATTGTCTTTTTGCTGCAGCATACGTATTTTTGTCTTGACAATGATGTTCAGTGTTTATTTCTCTGAAATCAAACTTAAAGCTCGGCATAGGTCACACCCAAACAGTTAACACCAAGACAAGTCCATGAAACGTATGATGACAATAGCATGATCATGATAAATGGAAACATGCAAAAGTAGAGAAGAATCATCAGTAGGGATGTGCAAATCAGGTTTTTTTGGCCACTATCTGGGTCCTTTCATATTTGCTATTTGCTAATACAAAGTCTGAGCTGTTACTTTTATTTACAAATATTAGTTAATTGTTAATTAATTAAATCGTTACAATTTTAAAAAAGATCAATAAAACATGTTTGTTGATTAACTATGCATTTGACACAATAATGCAATGTGTAGTCACTCTGTTGGAGTTGTTGGGTCGACGTTGGTGTTACAGAGTGATGCATCTTTTACCTCGTAAACAGTCTTTGGCTGAGTACAGACAGGTTTCATTTTGGTCTTCCATCAAGTTACTCAAATAATTAGTGTTAATTAGCGACAGCTGATATGACCTGCTGCCAACATTTTGGCATTTTAACTGGCAAAAGTGTCAGTCTGCTAGAGGCTGCTACTTGTGTATTTTGTACACCGCTTACTGCTAATAAGAGAGGAGAGTTAACAGATTTTCACATTTACACACACTAATCTTTAGTCTCATAGGCAGCAACTGAATTCCCAGTTCATTACAGATAGCAGTGCTGTAACACAAGATGTAAACAAAACACAGCAGAGTGGGGCTGTATTTTAGCCGATACAATCTATTGAAATACGCACAAATTGGGCATCACACTGCTAATGTTAACCAACATCAGCTAATGGATTTACCAGACTTTACAAGACTCTCGCAGGTCAAGGCTAGCTATTGATTTTGAATTCAGTTCAAGTTTGCGAACAATGTGTCCCTTTAGACAGCCTCCTATTTACACTAACTTGTACAACATTGGGTAAAACACTGTGCTCGTCACAGAAAGGCGGTACAAATACAAAAAGTAGCCCTAATCCTTGGTCAAGGTCTGCCCAAATATTTCCTTGCCGCACAAATGTTCTGCATAGTTCTGCAAGTATTCAGAACCCACAGAAATACATTTGAATTTGCATTTTTGGGATGAAAATCTGTGCTTGGTGTGAAATGGCTTAAAGTTTAAATACAAATACATTAAAGCATACATATTTGCTCCTTAATCAGTTGAGAAGTCTTTATATTTCAATGTCACAAATTCCAATTTTGTGAAGCTCTCAATCTACAATTTAGGGCATGAAAGCACTAATTCAATGCTCTGCCATTTATTCTGAGTTTTGATATTTGTAACGTGAATCACTGTCTTGTTAATTGGTTAGTTCGCTCACTGCTTGGCCTTATTATTCTTGATCTTTTTTCTCCTGTGTTAGGCATATTGTCATACAGTTACAACCAGAGCAAGCTCTATTTACTCAGTTGTTCTATTCTCAAAGATATGTCTTTTCACTTATTTCTTAAGTGTAGAATTGCTGTAATCATATAACATTACCATTTGAATATGACAGATCGCAGAATCCATTGCTCTTATTCTGCGTAAACTAAAACACAGATTTGCAGGCCGATTTTGCTACAGAAAGAGTCAACACTGAAAACAACAAAGATGATGACATACACAATATGAGCAAGTGTCCTTGAGATTTTCTAAACATATAAATGGATTGCAATTCAGTCACAATGGGTGTGCGTTACCGGTCAACTTATCCTTCCCTGCCCCTCAATAGGCCTCCCCTTGGAGCAGAACCGCTTGTGAAAGAGCAGACTCCCTCTGCAGCAGGTGCAGGTCTAATGATGCTTTGATGCCATATGTCAAATCTCATCACTTGCTGAGTAGACTGACATTTCCGTCGATGGTTCCTACAGCACTGCAAGTGGTTGATGCTCACCTTGCATGCGAGGAAGCAAACGCTAAGTGCTGACAAAAAAATAAAAGAAATAAAAACTTTTATTCAGAACCACTTCCCAGTTTGTACTCGTGACACACTTCAATTTTCAAGTTGCATAACAAGTATGGGGTTAAGGATATACATTGTTCTGTGAGTGACACATGGTCATTTGTGACAATATAGTTGTACAGAAATCTTAAAAAAAAACTGTTGGCATGTTTTACAGTCTTCCTATCATTGAATAAACATCTTCATATTAAAAAATGTGACAGTGTGTGTGCATCCAAATTGTGTACACCCATGTCTGCCGTCTCATGTCGTCGGTAGACAACTTCTGATTATTGCTTCAACGGCCGTCATGTCGTTGATGTCACCCTAAATTGTGCTTTTTTTGTCAAATCATAGCCCCACAGCCTACACTTGGCGGGCTGAGTAACTATTAATCCATCCACTTCTGTTTGATGTGTGGGGTGCTGTCTAGTCACAGGCAGCCCATCAGAGTCAAGTGGTATGGAGTGATTGCATGCACTGTGTCATTGATGGAGATAAAAGAAGCTGTTTGTCCTTGTGCAGTGTGTATAAAAAGCAAGAACAGCGAAGACAATGAAAACATCAGCGGAGCCATGAGTATGTTTGTGTTTGCGTGTACTCAAGGCCGTCTTTGTCCTGTGTTGTGATATGGATGGCAGCAAATAAAAGACTCTACGAGCAGAAGGTGTTTTCTGCAGCAGCCTTTTTTTTCTATTGCACACAACCAGAGTCAGTGATGGGTGTGGTGGGGGTTGGGGGTAGTAAGATGCTCTGTTGCACCTGTAGCCGAACCCAACAGTGATGTCGGATTGTACTGCAAACATTATTGCTGTAAGGTGAGTTGAAGTCAAACAACCAGAGTTCAAGATTTTCAGCTGAAATTAAATTGCTCTATTGATGGAATAGTTGTCTCACTCAGTAATTGTCTCACTCAGTAATTTATTTCAGAATCTATACAGTACTGTTGTTGACTTGAAGCTATGGGTTGGCCAATTTGGAGAAACCTAGTTTTTGAAAGTATACAAGTGAAAGACCCAGCCCAGTGTTTCCAAGTCCTGAACAATGCAAGTAGCGAGCAACATTAGCTCCAAAAGTTGTTGAAAGAAAATCAAGTCGGCAAAAACTTTGGTTTTCCTCCAAAGCCACTCTCCTAAAATTATTACAATAAAAATACATATATTATAATGAACATAAACAACTGCCATGGCTATTATTAGTAATATTATTAGCATAACCATTCTGCGTTGCTCAGCGTTGATTCAGTCTTAAGTTGTAGGTCTATATGTTCGCTGCCATGTTCAGTTCCTTACAGATAAGGCCTCTATAGTACTGCTTATAAGTTCCCAGCATATTTTCAACAGAGTTTTCATTCCATTATTGGTGCTCTAAGTCACCAGGGAGAAGGGCTCCACTGCTAAAAGCTGCGGGTTCTTTAAGTGACAATAGTGATCCAGTATCAGTGTAGTTTGATGCTTCCTCGAATCAAGATTTGTTCATATGAATACCTTACGCGGCAAGCGAGCTATCTCTACAGTCACCTGCCTGTTTGGACTTCTCCGCCCCGACCACGAGGTTCTTGCCCCCGCACCGGTAAATCACCATGGCCTTCTGTCCCCGACCACGAGAATAGCCTCTGCTTCCTCTCCGCTTCCTCTGGTTTCTGTCCGCCTTCTCCCCTGACGGCCTGGCGTTCCACCGAGTGGATTTCTCCACGTGAGCTGAGCCGAGACTGTTTGCTTGTTGTGTCTTCTAACTGGAATAAAGCTTTGTTCAACTATTGTGTGTCTGTCGTACTGCTGCCTTACCACACCCGTTACAAAATACTTCGAAAATGTAGAGGTGCGCCCAGTTAAACCCTCTAATTTGTCTGTTTATACACATATTGAATACAGAATATGTGACTTGGATTTGGAGTTGTTGAACTGTTTGACGGATATGGTCTGAGTAACGTGGAAATGGGAGTTGGGATGAGAACATATTTTTGCTACATTGGTCTTCTTCGTTTTTCTGCTTGGAATTCATAATTGGGACTGTCAAGGTGAGGTGCCATTTATTAAAGGCAGGAGGAATGTGTGATTAAAGGAGCAAGAGAGTAACAGAATTGTGATAACTGTTGCTGTATAATTGACAGCTACATGTTTTCTCACAGGCACATACAGTGATCTACGTGGCCTAGCTACTGTAAGATGTATGCTAATAAAAGCTTCTCTGAGCTTCGGCATCAATGTTGTTAAAGGTGTATTCTCTCCCCTGATTGCCTCTAATCAGCTCCACTCAGCCAAGATAACTCTACCTGGAGGACTGGCTACTGATTTTCTGTCAGAAGAAAACGCACACCATAATTATGCTGCCATTTGGAATTCTATCACATAAATAAGATGCATCTCATTGAAATGTATGTGGAGTGCCGGAGGAATATATTCTGGGGTAAACCTTGTCTTTTTAATTAAACACACGGTGGCCTTGGTGGATTGCTTGTGACACAGGGAATGATCGGGGCACTTAGAGCGCTGCAGTTCAGGTAAATATGCCTTTAATGTCCCAGAGGGCAGCTGGAGGGGCATGACTTGGCATGTTTATGGAACTTGGAGTTTGGAAAGCATATTTTAAAACACACAGAGTACAATACAAATGGTAACCTTTTCACCCTGAAGTTAAACTGCAAAACACAACTAAATGAAAAATAAGCACTGTTTAAAGTCTGTGCTGATAACATTTTTTAGTATTCATATCTTCCCCAGGAATATCTTGTCTAAAAAAATAGGCTGCATGAGGCTGCTCACACATATCCATCACATATTAAATCTGTGGGTAGATGATGAGCCCCATTCTTTATGATATATGCAGATTATGAAGAATGATACCGGATCACGTTCTCCCAGGTCCCATTACTGGCATCCCACCAGCATTTAGAAATCCCAAACAAAGCCAGCTTCTAACAAACTCTGCTCCCAGACATGATGCTGCTGTTTCTCTCTGACTAGTGGGGGAACAATACATGCACATTCGTCTGGTTTATCTCATTAATTATAATTTTGTTTGCGATTAAAAAAGAAATCAAAAAAAGCAGGCGCAGTTTCTCACATGCAGTGGGAAAAGGTGACGCCCAGATCAGTAATTCTAGAAAGACAAAGTCGAATGACCTTGACATTTCACTTTGCCGAAATGCCAGTTGATTATTCAGTCAACTGAAGAACGAGAGAGACAGAGAGGAGAGGAAAAACAAAAATAGAATTAGTCTGAGGGGAAACAAGTGAAAACCCCCGTCAATGTGCTAAATATATTTTTAGCTGAATTTACTGACAAGTTTTGGTTATCATAGCTGTGAGAAGCTACAGTATTTTATTAACTTTAGAATGACTTTTTACTAAATATCTTGTGATTGCCTGCAATACTGGGTCATCTTTGGAATCGTGCTGTTCCCATATAAGCGTAAATACAGTATGTGTGTATTCGCTGGAGGGGGGCGCATGCCGTTGGCTCTCTGAGTCAACCATTACCCCCTCACTCTCCTCTTGCTTCACTGGCGCTCACCTCTCACCTGCCCTGTGGCCTGCCGCCTGCAGACAGGCGCTGGCTAATCTTACCCTTCTTCCTCCTCCACCTCTTTTTTTTCTCTCTTTCTCCTTCACTTTCCCCTCAGTAGCCTCTCACAAACAGGACAAGGTCTGACTACTAAGCTCACACTCTGACTGCATCATTCACCTTGTTGAGCCTCAGAAAACCTGTTTAATCCACTTATATAGATGGCATGAAATCTAACAATTGCCAGGGTAAAAACATCCCCGGATACAGCTTAGAATTTAGATTTCTGCTCATTAACATTGTTAATGAGGCAGCTAATGAGATGAGTCTATTCTTTTGTACGCTTCACTTTTGCGCCGCCACTGCACAGACATGGTTTAGATGACATTACATGCTGCAACTTGTATCTCAGTGTTGTGGACGCTGCGTTGCCATGTTAAACTGATCCCCGCTCATCGCGGCTCGTGTCCCTGTCTTGTTTGATAAATGCAGCGTGCGGCCCTGCTCCCTCCCTGTCCGCATTGTTTTGCCAGCAGTGCTGTGTCGCTGCGGCTCGTCTCTCTGAAATGTGCATCTGCATCACCTGTCACTCACGGGGAGGCATGCCATGTACCGTCTGATTGACGTCTGGATCTGCTTGAGGAGAAGGGACTCTCACACGGTTCAGTGCGCCAAAATATGTGTGAACAGAAATGAGGACACTGAGGAAGAATAAGAAACTGTGAAGAAGAAGTAGGTGAGGAAGAAGAAGAAGAAGAAGAAGAAAAAGAAGAAGAAGAAGAAGAAGAAGAAGAAGAAGACGTAATGATAAAACATCAGGAGTGTGTTTTAGACGAATCCTGGTCCCCTTGTGTGTGTTGTGTGTTTATTTAACAGAGCATGAGTGGTTGCTTGTGTGTGTCTTTGCATGTATTCCTGAGTGTATTCCTGTATGCATAGCTGAGTGTGAAGGCGAGACAGTGACTGAGATCTTCTCTTTTGTGCCTCATCTAATGCGTCTCAGCCAAGCCAAGCGCCCTGGCAGAAAATGAGAGGTACGCAGGTGTGGTTTGACAGAGCTCATCTGCTGTACGGGGCCATAGGGTGCATTTACACTCTGAGGTTAGACTGAGGAGCACACACACACGCACGCACGCACGCACGCGCAAACACACACACCTTCTCTACAGAGGGCTAGTATGTGTTCAGCTTTGATGTTCTTCAAACCTTCAGTGTCCTCTTTGGTCACATTGAACTTCTTGCAGGGCAATGGCTCTTAAACCAGGCCACAAATCAAAGCACTTCTGATGTCAGTGGAGGTTGGAGCAGCACACTCTTTTTTTTTTATCCCAAATTTGGGCAAGTTGGTGGTGTTGCATCAAGAATTAATGAGCCAATTATGTTTCTTGTAACCTAATCCATAAAAGAAAAAGTTCCACTTAATGACTTAATTGTTGTTTACTCACTCACGCCGTGACTCTAATGCTTTGAATTTTCACCTCTCAGATCATTTAACAGTCACATTGAGCAGCGTAAGTCGTGGAAAGCTCCACAGAAAGCCAACGCCGACAAGTTAACAGCGGCTCAGTTGCTTATGTGTTTTATTTATTCAACAATCGGAGCGCTGGCATTCTTCGAGACAGTGAGGCTGCGTATTTTCATGAAAGGATTCACAAACTGGCTGAATTCGCCAAAAATGAAAGGTTCACCTTTGAAAGAAACAACGTGCCGTTCGGAAATGTGTCTCTGACAGTTGCGGGAACACCCCCCCCACAAGATTTCTGAAAGAGTGGAAACTTGACAGTTTTGTGACTGTCTCCATGGAAACGGTGAGAGGGTCTCATTAGGGTAGTACCAGAAAAATCGGTTTTTGGAGGAACAAAACCCTCTGACTAAAAAGCTGAGACCGGCATGACTTTAAAAGAAGCTAAACGACAAAAAAAAACAACACACACAACAAAGGAATGATACATTTTGCTTGGAAATCTAAAAGAGTCAAACTTCAAGAACAGAGGACAGCGGAGGGCTGTGATTATTAAACATATTTGCAGAGTTGGATTGAAAATTGCTCTTGACACCGACTATGTGTTTGCTGTTGCATCAGTCAAAGCTAGTTTTCAAGGGCAATCTCTCTTACATATCTGAAGGGGTTTGCCAACTATTCCACTGGCATCACCATCATCTACAG
Organism: Taurulus bubalis; assembly: GCF_910589615.1. Lineage (NCBI taxonomy): Eukaryota > Metazoa > Chordata > Actinopteri > Perciformes > Cottidae > Taurulus > Taurulus bubalis. The sequence continues at coordinate 11,451,689 of NC_136606.1, forward strand.
TATTTGTCTGCACTTTTTGTCTCCTCCAGCTTTGCTATGTATTTTCTCACTCTTAAATTTTACACCTCGTAATATTTTCACGCCCACATAACATAGACATCTTTTACAAGGCACTTTTTCTCTCTATACATCTAATAGATAACTCTACGCTACACTTTCCCTGGAATAAATTGTTTGGACATTAATATTCATCTCCACTGACACATTTTGCTTAAACATTTAAAAGACATTCAGCGTGAGCACAATTTAAGATGCGGTTTCCAGGGCAATATTTAATGCCGAACATGCAGATTAAATTCATCACTACGGTGATCCAACCCTGTCTTTTATTTAGAAAATAAATAGTTAAGATGAATCAGTGGCTGTATTTCCAATGGCTTTTGGCTTCTGGTCATTAATGTCATGTTGTCTGTATCTGAAATGCAATCTTATGCAAATCATGGCATGTTTAAAAAAAAAATATTTATATCATTATCGCAGCAGAATGTGCAATAATATGTATTTAAATTCAGAAATCAATGTTACTAAATAATGAAGTAATATTCAACTAGCATTGCATATATTTTTTTTTTTTAATCTCTCATAAAATGCCTCAAGGACTTAGAAAAATGCAAAATAATGACAAAGCAGAGCCAGAGGACTTAGACTCATTTTAATGAAATATTTCACTTATATCATTTATGGAAGTCGGGGTAACTTTTCATCTAGTCTGAGCATTAGTGGAGCAGATGTTAATTGTTGTTTTCACGACACTATGTGCTGCAATGATGGTGAACACATGAACAAAATATTGTATAAGATGATACCTTGTTAGTGGATGAAATAAATACAAAATGGAAAGGAATCCAGCTGACTTCTGGGACTGTTTTGTCTGTTTCATCGGAGCAAATAAAAAAGTAGGACGTGAGATGCTTCCTGTGTCTCCTTGGAGGTCTTCAACCTTCTATGCAAATGAACACTGTGTTTGCATTTTGCGCTGGCGCCACTTTTATTTGGTAATGGAGATATAAAATAGAGGTAGCATTTATAACCGTTACTATGTTTATCACATATCATAAAATTGTGATTATCAATATTATGAAAATGACTGCGTCGTTATTGCTTTTCTCAAAATATTCTAAATGAACACACAAAGGGCATTTGCGTGCCCTCATTAAAGACTACTTTCCACACATCTTTCATCGTCATGCCTCTATGTAGAACAACATCATTAATGTTAAATGGAAAGTAAGTAAAAGGGTGAAACGTTTGCATTTTTTGCATCCGGCTCAGGAAGCTTACTACAGCTAAGCGCAGGGCCACCGCATGCCTCGTGGAAAGCTGGGAATTAATGTGTATTATGCCAGGAAGAGAGGACTTTATTTATGGGAGCATCCGGAGTAAGCAGAAGGAAATATGGTAGCAATACCTGGGGACAGTGCTAAGTAATTTGAGACCATTCCCAGTACAGGGATACTGCAGAAAAAACCAGGAGGAGAGCTGTATGTGGCTAATGAGAGCAGCGCTGGATCCAACACGCAGGGACTTCATGCAAAGGTGGCAAAACAACTAAAATAAATGAAAAGTTGATTGTTCCTTCATCACATCATGATACACCTCCTACGTTAACATGTCAGCTGGCAACATGTGTGCACCGCCATACCTCACATATGACATTAATTACAGTTAACATCGAGGCAGTCAGGCTTGCTTCTCGTTTTCAACACACACTATGGCTCCCTGAAGGAGCTCCGGCAAAAAGGGAGGAAGGTGTAAATAGTATACTGTGTATGTGTGTGTGTGGATCTGCATGTGTTTCTGTGTTAATACTGTATGTATCGCACTTTCAAGAGTATTATTTAAGAGTGACTCTTTCTGAAGGGGATGATGGGTGTAGGTGTTTGGTAGGTATCAGAAGTAGGGAAAGACGGTTATGTCACAAGTCCATGAAAGAAAGGACCATACCCCAATTTGGGAACCTGCTCCTGTGTTGTTGTTTTTTGCCTTTTGACATTGCCTTCACCCATGTGTGTTGGCCCTGATGGCCTGCAGTGTGTAGCTTGTACTCCCCCACCAGTCTCATCTGTAGCCTCAAAGCAATAGCCTCCCTGAGCCAAATGCATATGCCTGCCAAAGCCCGCCAAACCATCCCTATACCTTTTCCACTGCTCCAGACAATTTACAATCAGTAGAGAGATGGACAAAATATTTACTTATCTTCACAGCTGAAATGTAAGGGGGGGTTGAGGGCAGCAAAGTGTAGTATGAGGCTTGACAGCAAATTAGTGCCCTGCCGTGACACATGCGGTGGTGTGGCTCGACAGGTCGCCTCTTTTCCCACTTTTATTATCATCCATGCTTGAATTATTCAGTGGCAGCCATTAGCATAACGGCAGCCATTTTATATTTAGCTGCTCCCCCTATGTTGACTGCGTCAACATTTCACTCCAAATATTCCGCTAACATCCCTGACAAGAGGCAAGAAGCAGCGGCTCAGAACCAAGTGCAATTAGTGAACAAGAAGTAGAGGAAGGATGTATTTTTTCTCTGTCTTGCGATTCTGAAATAACAAGACTAATGTCTCTTCAGTCGCTAACAGGCAAAAAAAAAAGAAACAGTCACAAATGTTTATTAGCGTGGCAAACTGGCGTTTTTTAAATGGCATTTGCCAAACAGAAACTGCCACACATTTATAGATGTGATGTAGCGACCACCCAGTCTCATTTGTCACTATTAGCTGCAATATGAAGGATCCCTCAACTCATCCTGAAGATCTAATTTGTTAGCCTGCAATGGGAGCCGGACTGAGCACACTGCTGCTACAATGATGAAAGCGCTCAATGCTCCTCTCCCTTGCTGAGTGTGAAATTAAAACCTTTGCATAGAAGTTAAGGTTGATCTGTATGAGCTACTCCACACTGACATTTTTAAAGTACATTTAATTGAATAGCATTTCATTTGTATGAGCAGGAAGAGGGTTATATATAGACACACAATTATAAATGTGGGCGTGAGAGCGAGGGATCTTGTGTGACTGTCCGCAATACGCTTGTGACTGGCATGCGCTTCCATCTCTCTGCTGCGTTTTGTGCTCTCCTCATCCCCACCAGCTGTACACTTTGACCTCCCACTCATCTTTGATCCACTGTCAAAGAGCTCGCTCTCTGCCGTCGCTCAGCTTCACTCTGCAAACCTTCACTTCTTGCTCCAGATTTGGGCCTGGAGTCACTCAGTGTGAGCTCCCGACAGTCTGTTTGAGGCAGCTCCCTGGTTTAGCTCTTAGAAGGGAGAGAAGATCCATTTGTAATTCACTCAAACTAGAAGAACTGGCTTGTACAGCCACGGCATCACAATGTATGCAGTTTGTTAACTTAAATAAACTGAAAAGGTTATGGAATCGGGGGAAATAAAGCTGTCATTTCCCCCACACAGCTGGTTTGACAGAACTGAGGCCGGAGGTGGTGATTTCTCTTAAACCTTTTCATATAGTGTCATATAAAGTGTCTTAAGGTCAAGATATATTTAGGGACTGTGATTTATTTTTGATGATGTTTGATGGAGAGCTTCTTGTCTTCATCTATAAATTAAAGTGAGCATTTCTGACGGTGAGAATGTGCATATGGTAAAATAATAAATACAAAATATGTATGTTATTTATGTGATATTTAAATTCAGCTCATAATTTATCACTCATGCTGACCCTGTTGATTATACATTAATCATAGTGAGATGAAGTGAGCGGTCTGGCCTAGACCTAGAAACACCAGTAGACCACTATAGCTGAGACTGTATTTTATTCTGTGTTGGTAGGAGATCAAATTGAGTATATAGACATATTTACATATTTTCTTTACTTTGTCTCCTATATAGGAAACTACAAAGAACAACACAATACACATATACACAGGCCAGAAGATCTCCTCATAAAAGTAGCTCTTTAAAAAAAAATGTTTTTTACCATTTTAAATGGACATTGGAGTAAGATTATAAACGACAGTATTTAGGAAACGCAACAATCCTGTTCAGCATGTCCAGGATCAAAAACCTTTCAATTGTAAGGCAATTTCCAATTAACTCGACACAATGTATCTTTTTCAGAAACAATCATTGTTTAAAAGAAAGGCTTGTAATTGTCAAGGGCTAATGACTTGAATGGTTTAAGAGGGAGGGAGGAGGAGCTGCCCAGGTTCCCTATTGTTAGTGTCAAAATGGTTTCTTTAAAATTAGAACTATAAAAGAAAAGCACACCACGAAACACATTAGACCTACAAGAGTGGTGTGTGCTGCTATTGAACCTTGGTGAGCAAATCTGCCATTTGTATGCTAAGAGCACAACAGTCTCAAACTGTAAATGCACAATGAAATAGCCCCTCCTCCTCCAGAGCAGGAATTCAGCGGTGGCTGTCGCATCGAGGCCTCTGTGCAAATTTGGACAGCGCCGATAGCCACTGATCTCACACTGATCCCCTGGTATGTGAGCGGATATTTCCCCTTCTCCCCGGGACAAGACTTTGTTTTTCCATCTTTCTTTGAACTTTCTGAATTTGATTTACAGTGCACTCAATACTTCCTTTCTCTCTGAATTAGCATAGGAAAGTGCTGCATATGGATTCTCACTCCCTGCAATGTACACTAAAAAAGTTTCACAGAAGGCAAACACGTCAACTTTTTACAACCTGTGTCATGCTGTTACCGGATCATTGTTTTCTAGGTGTCTGACACAGTAGGAAGTTCTTTGCTGCAAATTGTATGCAGTGCACATATTTGTGTATTGTGTAAAATAAACACAACACACTGCCCTAATATTGACACATCACATCCTGAATGTAGTCTAACCTCGCCTGTTCTAGAGATTGAGGAGATGCATGTCACTGTTCCTCAGGCTGTGACACATGTCGTGTTGGGCCGGCACCGCTCCTTACTGTCTCCCCCATCTCAGTTTATCTCACAGTGCGGGAGAGAAACATGCTCTCTTTCTATGCGCTCCACAGCCTCCTTGTTCAGTAACACTGCAGTATTTCAGCATACCAATAACTGGGACAGTGGGGGATCCTCTGCTCCTCACTGTGCTGCCAGCCACCCAGGTGTGACTACATGTCAGGGAACCGTCTCACTGCGACCACAATTACACTCTCTTCCTGACTTGTCTTCGCCAGCCCTTCTTATTAATCCATGACCCATAGAGACAGCAGTGGTTCATATGTGTGTACATGTGCTGTCATGCATTAGGCTTGAATGTACCTGCACTTACAGGTAGCTGACAGATGCGTGTGCACATTTAATATGCTGAAAAGATTTGTTTAAAGCGCTAAGGTTGGGTGATTGCAGCTATAGAGACACACAAAGGGATGACGTTTTCAAGTGAAGGTGAGGACAGGTTTAATGGATGGAAACAGATATATTTTGAATATTGGTGTCATTTACGGTCATAGCCCATTTTGAGGCTTCAACACGTGCAGCAAATAAATACAAAAGTATTTTCTTGTTTTTGTAATTTTTTAACGACACACTTCACATTGTTAAATCCATGACCGGTTGACAGAGACATCCAAGATAAGGATGTGGTAATAATACAATATAGTTAGTTTTTTTACGGGATTATTTCCTGGTGGAGACTTCTGTTCTTTCCAGTGGGCGTCAGGTGATTGACAGTGCGCAGAGTGTTACGTGTGCACTGACATGAAAACACTCATCTAAGTCACAACAGAATGATAATATAACAGAGATGAAATGAAATTACGTCTTCACACAGACTGTGATGGATTGTCCCGCTTGGGAAATTTCAAAGTCTGTGCTTTTTGTCTCTCAAAAATGAATGGCAGTCTCTATTTAAGGAAGTAAGCCCTGATGTTCCCAACTATGCCGAGGTTCGGTAACCTATAATTGGGTTGTGACAACTTTAAATGCATACATGCACATATAAAGCTGCTGGGTGTGTTAATGAATTCAATAAATATTACACTGGTCCTACATCCAAACAAATACCCCAAAAAGGGCAATTAAAACAACCTGAATTAGACATCAACTGGTGTAAGACAATATGTGATTTTTTTTTTAGAATCAAATCACATCTTTCAATTCGTGACAATACATTTTTTCACAAAATTATGAATAATGTTCTTAACAAATAATCAAATAACATCACATTATTCAGTTTACCTAAATAAAATCAAAATCACCAAATTTGGAGATATGGTTTTCACAGTGACATTGTTCGAAGTTTACATTTTTTACAGTATACATAATGTACATACATGCTACAGTTATAGTCTGTTAAAATTTAACTGATCTTCAGTATCTGTGCCAGTCCCTCCTCTTTTACCCACAATGCATTTCTGTCAGGCTAGATCTGCTTCTCAAACTGTGAATGGAAGGAGCCAGCCCAGCGCTGCAGGTCAGGGCAATTCAATAAGTTAAAACAGCATGATGTGCAGTATAGAGTGAGAATAGATGTGTTTTAACATGGAATAGGTGTAGATCAGACACCACTTTGATAGGGCTGAAAGAAGAAAGAAAAATCTGGAAAAATAAATATATAATCTCTCCTTTCTGGCTTTCCACTTGGCTGGTGGTTCGCTCAAATATAGGGCACCCTGCAGGACCACAATGATTTTAACTGCTGCTGGTGAAACCCCTTTAAAACACACACTTCATTGAGAGGATTTTTTAACGGGATAATCAGCTCACCAGCTTTTTACACCCTATTTTGTGGCGGGAGAAGAGCTAGAAATGTGATAATTATATTACGCTTCCTGCAGTGTTGGACTCAAGACCAGCTAAACCGAGACCGAGTCATGACCCAGTCAGAGTGTATGACGACCGAGACAAGACCAGGACCTTGAGGGGTTTAGATCACTTTTCTGAAATCAGTGTGTCGGGGGGCGAGGATGCGTGACAGCCGTTGACATTAACAAAACTCCTCGGTGGAAAAGAGTGAAGTTATTGGTTGCATTTGAGGCAGGAATTTTTACATCCAATCACAGACATGATGTTAACAAATAAATCAAGCAATCCATAGGCAATTTAGTGATATCCTTGCTGTCCTGTTTTTTTAAGGTCTTAAAATAAAATCCAGTGTCCTCAAGACTACCTGCCTACAATTTTCTTCAACAGGGTGAATGAGGTGAATTGAAGGGTGGTCCTAAGTCCTCGGCACTAAACCATCAGGACTCCTACTCTGTGAGCTTAGGAGGGGGGAAAAGCAATAGGAGGTTAAAATGCAAATGAGCAGGGAAAGATTGCAGGAGTTAAGGTTAATCGGGAAAGGGAGGGAGGGCGAGGACGGGTTGGAGGCAGGGGGACGAGGAGGAAGAGGCTGAGGTGTGGCGGTGAGATGGAGGAGGAGGAAGAGAAGGAGGAGGAGGAGGAGGAGGGAGGTTGGGTGTCTGACATCGCCCCCACGGTCATAACAGCAAGGTCTGCATATGGGAGCAGCTGCTGTGCCCTCTGCTTCCTCCCTAGAAAATATGACTGGAATATTAATTGCGCTGCTAATTCTGCTTATCGCAGCTTTTCGTGACGCTCAGAAGGTCCAGCGAGCCCCGTTACGTTCGCCTGTTAGCAGTGATAACTGTCTCTCCCAAGCATGGGTTACAGTAGCTGAAAATCAAAGCTTTATCTCTGCAATCAGAATGCTTTATTGGATCAGACACTACAACTGGCAACAAAACGAACAGCTTGTTATTTACAGGCGTATTTAACAGTTTGTTTCTCAGCTGGCTCCTCTGTACAGACATTATTTCACAATAACTGAATAAAGGCTCTCACTTTGATGCAATCTATTTCCGTTTCTACCTTTTGGCATCACCTCCGTTTCTGTCTCACATTGTCAGCCCATTGTCTGACATGAGATCAGCTTGATTGGCTGCGATGTAGTACTTGCACAAGAGTTGGGCAAATTTGAAGTAAACTCTGCACAAGTGGCTGAGTCGTTGTTTTGTGACCCTGTTTGTGTTGGATGAGCACACCGTGCCTCTCCTGAGAGCAGCCTACAGGCATCCCGCAGATCTGACACGCAGCTCGGCACGCTCACAGAGAAAGAGAGGAAGGGAAAATAAAATAAAAAATACAGTTCCCCAAGAATCCTGCCTGAATACATTACAGAAAAATAAAAACTAACTTTATCAAGTTTTTTTCTCCCAAAGCCGGGGTCAAAATAAGTAAAGATAAAGCATGGCAAATACTCAAGAGCATGGCAAAAAAAACCTTCAAGGATTTTGAGATTGTAAATTTACACCGTCTGTATTTCACATACTGTTCACACCCTGTTGCTTTTGGATACATAATCTTATGAAGAAAGGGAACCTGAGAAATCCTACAACGCAGCATTTTGGGCTATTCATGCTGGAGTGAAATTTAAACTCCCCTTCTCAGTGACAACACAGGGATATCTTTGCGGAATCAGAAAATATTCTTTGTGAATGTATACATAAGGGCCCATAGGGATGTTTGGGCTCCCCCCTCATGCCACTGAGGCACCTCAGCACTCAGCGGGCCCTCTCAGATGACAGAAGGAGCCGAAATGTCAAAAGACGGATAGAAGGAGAGCTGTTGGCGAAGAGAGGGATGGGAGGCGGGTGTGGACCCTAGGGATCCTGGTGTGGGTGGTGCATGCAGGGGAGGGGAAGGGAGGTCAGAATCAGTGAGTGCCAGTTTAATCTGATAGGAGTTCATCCATGCAGAGGAGCTGGAGAACCATGCAGAGAAGCAACAGTGATCGCACAAATTATACACCGGTGAGAGGAGAAGACAGACAGGGGAAAATATATGGACGTGTGAGTGGAATGTAGATGAATTGTGACAGAGGAGGGAAGACGGAGAAAAGAGGCATCATGGGGTGCTTTGAAAACATGACGACTGTAGTCATGCACAGGTAAATGAGCAAAGTGTAGCTCTGTTGCTTAACAAGCCTCATTAAATAAATAGCCTGGTTTGTGACGGAGAAAGAAAAAGTAAGCACTGTGACAGATAGGGACACACATGATTTGTATCCTTACAGGTGAACATACAGTTTCCCTCCCTTCTTTCCTCCACCCTCACCGAACAGCGAGGGTCACCCCTGCTTTCCTCTCTGCTTCCGCTCGACTGCATCCCGCGTCATGCACTGTAATTAAAACCACAGGTGGGACCCGTAACACTGCCTGGCTGCTCCCAGCATGCAACAGGCACCATCTGGTTCAGAGGAGTGGTGTTTTCCCCCCCCTACAAACAGCCAGGGGTTAACACATCAAAGGCTCGGATCTTTGATCGGACCTCAGCGGGGTCGAGAGCAGAGGGAATAATATCCACTGTTTTTTTAGTCATTCTGCAACACAAAGCATGAAACGGGAATACAAGCTTGAGCTTGTGAGCCACCAGGGCCTTATTTCTCGTACCTGGCTTACTGAGTTAGCGGGCTAATTGTCAGGATAAGATGACGTAGGTCTGGCTTTCTCGGTTTCTCGAACCAAGCTTAGATTAATCACTATAGCAACACAGCCAAAAATTTAAACTTGCTCCGGGGCAGGCTTACTGAAATTCACTGGATAAGTTGGCCACTCCCACCGGACAAAAAAGGCAGCTCACTTCCTCATTGATAAAGGAGTGATATTAGTTATATTAGTTTTATAGGGAGAGAGTTCTTTCAGATCTCCAGGATCCACCATTTACATCCTCATAACTTCCTGTACGCGGCGATATAGATTTTGCCTGCAAGAAATAATTTATTTACGCAAGCTTCTCGAGCCGCAGACATTGATCACCACAGGCGCAGCTGATCGCCCGTCTCACAGACACAGACTATCAGCCGCTGCATGCCGCGCTGTTCTTAAGTTTATTTAGTTCTTAAGAAACTTATGGATGTGTTGAAAGCACTCATAATTATATGACAGTGTTACTAGTACACCATACATATCATTATTGTAGAACATGATTAAGGTGATCATGATAAGAATACAGAGAATCACACACAATTTATTTTCACTGCTTCAATTGATTGAATTTCTGATTATGAATAATACATACATACTGATCCGCCCATACACATATTCAAACTCCTAGTTATATGGTAATCTACACATACATGTATATACATATAGTACATGATTCATACGCACATACAGTACATATATCCTCATAAATATATATTTATTCGTAAATATAATCTGATTGATTTGGGTGATGAAACACTTAAAATTTGCCGATACATTTTCCCAACACTGACGCATTTAACTTGTCTGATATATTTGCAGCGCGGGCGCTCTTAAAGTTGCGTTCACGGCAACAATGTTGCAAAAACTTTGGAATATTTGCAATGCGTTTTCTGTGAATGACTACAGTATTGACTTCCTCATATGCCTTCATGATCATCTCCTGCTTCTCAGTAGAGAGATAAAAAAGAGGTTCCTCTGAGTTTATTTGCCATTGTACTGTTAGAACATCGTGGTGTCAGTGCTCCATTATTATCCCTTCTGAAGAGGAGCGGGCGCATTTATCCAGATGACTGACGTCTGGCTAGAATTAACGAGACGTTTCAGCATGGATCAGCCGTGAAGAAACCCAAATAGCCTGATGTCAATCATCTCGCTAATTTAAGATGGAGATTAGGACATTTGCTTGACTTTGTTTAGCCAGGTACGAGAAACAGGGCCCAGGTCAGCTACCTGCCATTCTTACGGGGACCTTTCGCCGTCAACTATACCTCCTTTCCCGGTATCATGTCTTCCTAAAATGTCTGCCTGCAAACCTGTTAGAGAGTATTCTCCAAAGACTCCCGCGTTGCTGATTACTTTTGCTTCAGTGCATGCTTCGCTAAAGCGAACATGCTCACTACCCCTTGAAACATGGCAGAAGTCATGAGAAAACATGCACTGGCTAGGTCGCGGCACATTACAGCGCTTTGAATACGATCAAATCTCTGCTGCATTTTGCAGTGAGCCTTTTTCAGTAAATGTGAGGTTTATTATGAATTTTTCAGTAAGGTACGACTGCATGGTAAGCTGTTGTTAAAACGATCTTGCTTGGCAAGTGGGAAAATGGCCTTTCAAATCAATATCTAAGATGAAAAGTTATGAGGGAGACAAAATCATCTCTCAAAGCCTTTGCTCTCCCCGTCAGTGTAATTGAGCCTTTAAACAAAGCATTGTACAGCTGTCTCTAGACACAAGATGGCAGACCCATTTTGAATTATTTTCACTGACAGGGAAGTGTTACAGCACATTGAGATCAGAACAGAGAAGGACATGGTTTTACCGGGGGCGTTGGCAGATTGCAGATGTCTACCTCTGCTCACTCCAGTATGCATGGTGCGAGCATTCATGGAACAGCCCCCCTGGTGGAGAAATTCACTTAAAGTTTGGTCTCTGAGGAACAATAAAGACCCCAAACAGCGTGCCTAAATTTAAGCCTAGCATGAAATCCCCCAGCCGCTCCTGGGCGGCTGGTTTGCCTCCTCTCTCCTCTTTCAGTGATGTGACACAATGCTTCAGATGTCGCCACGCAATTTGTATTTGCATGTTAGTTTTATGTACCGGGAGGTTGAGAGCAACAATAGCACCGGCCATGTGTGTGTGTGTGTGTGTGTGTGTGTGTGTGTGTGTGTGTGTGTGTGTGTGTGAGTTCACTGGTTGTGTCTTGAGCATCTGTTGTAGAAAAGGGCCTAATAGAGGTGGTTAAAGCTGAATAGAAACAAGGGGAGGAGCACTGGTGCATTTTACCGTATGCATTTTTACAGCACTAGTGATCATAAAGACTGGGTCAGAATGCCGATGGCTTGTGATAAGAACAGTGTGACAAAGCATCATAAAATAGTGTTAACAGCATTAAAGCCACTTTAAACAAATGATGTATGTTTAAGCAACAATAGTAACATTTGTCATATCACTTAACACACCTCCCCTCACAAGTAATTGTCCAATCATAGCACAGCGAACGCATCTAGGCACAGCAAGCCTGTAGAGCTCTGGGTTTCTCCCCATGTTGAAGCGATAATAAGAGCTATAGAGCTGTATGAAGAGTTTCAATGGTGGTTTCTTTTCTTAAACATCTCCAAACCCCAAAAAGTCTAAGGAATGGATGTAATTGGATATGTGTCTGCTATTACAAAAGCTGCAATCATTCATATTTGGGGATTTTTATACTCCAGCTAAACTCATTTTTCAAAAAGAGTTGGTCCTCGTCCTGAAAGCCCTTTCTCCTGGGACATTAAAAGAGAAATTAAATATCTGTTCACTTTGTCTTAGTATGTAAACTAATGAGCTAAACTGTGTTAACATGAAATAACAGTCTTTTCATACAGATTTTCTTATCATACTAATAATATTAGTGTTTTAGCTCTACGTGGCAATACACAAACAAAGCTGTTCCTTTATTTCCATGTCTTCTATACATGGATCATCAATGCTAACTCTTTGCCTGGGGGTTTCTGCTCAGTCTTTGAGTTAAGAACTGAGAAGCTTGATTTGTTTTGGTTTGAAACGTTACTAATTTTGTGTAAATCTGGCACCATAATTGTAATCCACATTGCCTCACGAGAATGGAAAAGCTCGACAGGCGTAACTTGATCCGCATTGCCTTCCTCTACCTGTGTTTGATGGCTACTTCGCTGAACTGCAGGCGCAACTCTGCTGTGCTGTGAGATACCGCAGCTAAACTGAGTATCTAAGCAAATATAGCTTTCCAAAGGCTATAAGCTCCTGTTAATAGGGAATTGAAATAAGTTGCAGTTCAGCCTTAGGAATTCTAAATTATGAAAGGCATGCTCCACCTGTGGGAAATCTGTGAAGAAATAGTAAATAGCAAGCTTTTCAGATTCACCAAGCACTCCTATGCTCCTATATATGGAAAGTGAGAAGTGCTATTACGTTTGATGTGATCACTGACCTTGATCCAGATCTCTTTATGGAGAAGGAACCATTCTCTCTCTGGTATTTCAGTGGAAGAGTAAAAGTGACGCATTCAACGGCACACTATCCATTAGGACCGGGCACAGCAGGGGTGTTTTGTATCCAAATGCGGCCTTTTTAGATGGATTGAGATTCATGTCTCACAGTTGAGATATGATAGTCCACACCACTTGGCCTTCAATGCACATCTTTTTTTGCCTCACAATTCTTCTCTCTTCCCCTGTTCTCCTTCCACACTTTCACTCACTCCATCATCCCCCATCTGTTCCTTACCCCATGTGTCAAATTTCTTAGCTCCTTACCCACCACCTCTACCTCCCTCATCACGAGCCATGCTCCTTCTTCTCCTCCCCCTCTCCACTGTTGCTTCACCTCTCCTTCCGTGCCCAGCAAGACACTTCTGGAACAAGCAGCTCCAGAATTCTGATCAGCCACTTTGTGTTCTAAGAAGGCTTGCCAAACTGCCTTTCCGATTAATCAATAGTTCCATTGGCTGTGGTTAACACCTGTAACCTCTGCATTACATGGAGGGAAATTTTCAGTCCTGGAGCAGAATAGCAAACATCTAACTTATCCTGGTTACAGCCAAATCCGGCTCATTGCAAAACATTTTACCCACTGAGCAGATAACTTCTCTGGGATTACAGACATGGTGTTCTCTCGCTCTCATTTATTTTGAGTGAGTAAGTGAGGGAGTGAGTGAGTGAAGGAGTGAGCGACTAGATGCTGAGCAAAATAAATTAAAAAAAGCCTATCTGTGGGCTGTTTTTGTATCCGCTCCAGCTCCAAGGTTGCCATATGGATGCGTAAGGGAAGTGAGGTACACTTAGATGCTAGGATAGAGGTAAATTAAATTCATACTCCAGTATCTAGGTCATTTGTAAGGCCCAAAGCAACATATCCTTCCCTGCCTGCCTGCCTTTTCCGTGTGTTGCTTGAGTCTGTGGAACATCAAGGAAATGAGAACACTCAACATCCTGTATATGCAACAGCTCACACAATAATTGTGTGCTGCAAGGATGCCAGCATGGCCCTTGGAGTTTCTTTTGACAGTTTATAGATAGAATGAGCTATTATTGTATCACTAAATGCATCAATATACATTTGTTGAGATGATGTGCTTCACTTAATAGTATACGTCTCAATTCAGGAGAAAAATAAACTACTAATAATTAACTGATAAAATAAACTAAAAGCATTGTGGTTTGGGAGTAACTAGAGTAAACTGTTTATTTAAATCTGCATTTACTGATTTTCCGACCAATGTGGGGGTGTGGATACAAGCTGTGAACATGACACAATCATATTCACCTCCTCTAGTCGCAAACCTGTAAGCAAACTGTTTTTCATTTACATATCCAGCAGTTACGGAGCAACATTAGCATTCGTTTGGAGTTGCGTGTCTTAAATATACACTCACCTTTTAGCTCTATTTTGGTCTCCACTAACTCCTGAGGGAAATATCTGGCTCTTTAACTGCTAAATGCTCCACTGTGTTCACCAGCTGGTTGCTAACCTTGTCCGCCTGCTGTTCGGTGGGCATATAGTTTTCTGTGGCTTTTCAGAGCTTTTCCACTTCCTGCTGTGTCTGAAAATGACGCTGATAAGAGCCTTGAGAGTGAACCTTAACAGTAAGTTGTGTTTACATTCAATGTTGCTCAGGTCTTGAGCAAATATCAGAAGTACTTTCATGCAAACATATTCAAAAGTATGCGACAAGGCAACATTATTAATCAAGCCCCAGCAACTCTGATGCATCATGGCATTTTATTGCTGTTTCCCACCTATGATAGTGTTGTTCTTTTATTTTTTTTAATTAATCAATTTCTCTCTCTTCATCATGTGTTCCCTTTGGTGTCTTTATTGGCCCCTTTTGGTGATAGATAGTTAGTTGAGGGGCACATAAAAACAATTGGATGGAAATCGAAACACTGTTTAAATGATGAGAAGATCAGAGTTGTTGGGTAAGTTAGTTTAGGAGCCTTCTGTTGAAACCTTAAAGATGTGCCAGCTCACAGTGGGGTGTTGAACACCATTACACAGCTTGTTCAATGTAACTTTTATTTCTCAGCCTGTTTTATGATTTGGAAATATTTTCTTCTTTTCCTGTGGAGAACTGGCCAAACATCTTTCAAAGATAATTCAGCAACTCTTGTGCAGTTTAATATGGGAAAGGTTTTCATTTATTATAATCCGATGTTGGCGTCTGAGAGGAATACATCAATCATGCACGTCCACTCTAGAGTCTGCTCTTCTTTACTGACTCAATAGACCAGATTGCATTGCAGCCACAAAACATTTTCAGGAAAAAACTAATTTGGATGCAACTATTGTTGCAGGCCCACCAACAGAAATGGCAGGGCCAATAAAAAGGTCCACTGGAGGCGGGGCTTCATTCTTGAAAGTTGCTTTGTGTGCACATGAAGACAAAATGGCTTGACTGTCAAGTAAATTCTCCGCTGTTTCTGCATCCATGAGCATTTCCGTTCACCCTCGCCCCTCCGTCTCCACTCACGTTCATTATGCCAAGGGAACTAGGGACCTAACTCTAGATGTGCTATTACAAAACTTAACCTGATTTAGATGAGGGATATTTTGTATCTTGTACGGGGAAGTTGATTTACATAAAAAAAGATTATCCACTGATGAACAGACATCTCTTTCCCAATGTAAATCAATGGGAAAAAGCATTTTTTTGCCCAATGTATCATGTGGCAGACCCATAAGCCGTAATTCAACAGAAAATTGGCATCATAGCCCAGTGCTCTTACTGCGTGTTTGGATGCAACAAGTCCAGGCACGTTTTTTTTTCTAATGAAATTAATCCTGGGAAAGTTGAGGGCAAGTGTGTACCAAGGGAAACAACATTACAACACCTCGTCATATAGATGCACTGAGTATCACACGCTGATGATATACAATGTCCGTGAATCTGAGGGTGGAATTATCCTTTAATATCTGTGCCATAAACACTGTGGCTCTCATCCATTTAACTGCATCCTGGCTGTTTTCACTGCTCATAGATCACTGTTGCCTTTCTGCACGACTCCTCAGCTCCTTTTCCTGGATGAATTCCTATCAGATTAGGTGGGGTCTCACTGCTCTACCTGCTCCTCCTCCACATCGCTCCTCCCTGCCACCTCGACACGCTCTCACCCCCGTCCTCCATCCATCCCTCTCTTCCATGTGAATCTCCAGCTCCCAGGACTGTATTCCTCACTCGGCCCTGACCATCACAGACTCATACATAAACACAAACATACTTCATACACACACAAACATGGACCATGAAGTTGGCTTCTGGGAGCCTCTAGTGCACATCTCAATTGCACCTCAGCAGTATTTAAGCCTTGGTTGGTTGATTACGACACAGGAGAGGCGACTTAAATCAAGGATGTAATGATCAATATTGAGGTTACAATTCCACATGTCACATGTCCACTAATTATGTTAAACAGTACGAGACATCACTAGAGACTGCAGGTTTGCATCATGTTTCACGTCCTCTGCAGCGACTTTATTCCTGCAGACATACCTCCCCTCCTCTGATGTTATTTTTATTTGCATTCAGTGACTAACGTAACACCAGAAACAAAGAAGAAGTTACTTCACAGCGCTTTTCATGTCCCAAACATACTTGACAATAGCTCAGTAGCAGGTAACTCAGTCTGGGAAGCAGATTTCCAGCCCAGACACAGAGATGGTAGCTGGAAATAAAAACAGATTGTGGCAGTTGACAGGTGGAATGAAAAGTGGGTAGTTTCCTTGATGTTGAAAAGGCTCAGAAGAACTCAGATCAAAGTTTCAAATGACTTTTAATATTTATCCAAGATTTGTTTTTCTGAAAACATCACTAGTTGTTTTTCCCCATTCATTTGAACTGTTTACTTTGCTGAAAGGCCAAAACATGGGGAGTCATTTTAAACAGTGTTCATTTATAGTGTTTTTTCTAAATAAGCAAAGTGGTTTGAGAAACTGTCCTGTTGAAGTGATTTTAAATTATGTTTTTGTAACACCTGTTGGAAATAGTACAGTGTTTTGTGCCAGCATTTGTAGGTGAGTTTTTATACATGCACCATAAGACCACCTCACTATAAAATCATTCATCTTTTTTTTTTCAGGAAACACTATAAATAAAAGATACAGAATATACGGTAGCACTTTATAATAAGTACACACTTGTTTGCATTAGTAAAGCATGAGTAAACAATGAATTCATCATTGATAAATCATTATTCCAACATGAATACTCATTAGTAACTCATTCATAAACACAGTTATACATGTTTCATTCTTGATTAATAAGCTATAGTTTCATACTTTATAAATGATGAATTCCACGTTTGTAAATGAAGTATTCATGACTTATAGATGATTAATAAGATAATTTGTAAAGTGTTAGTAAATGATAAAAAAAATGCTGCAATTCATGAGGAAATCAGGTAGTTACTACTCATTAATTCAGTAGTTACTACTCAATAGTTAAGTATTAGTTAAGCATGTTCTGTGACTTAATCTAAAGTGTAGACTATTTATTCTTTACAAAGCATTAATAAATATTCATGTTGGAATAATGCTTTATAAATGATTAATTCATTGTTTATTCATGCTTTACTAATGCTAAAAAATGTGTACCGTACTTATTATAAAGTGCTACCGAATATACAGACATAATATTGACTTCATGAAAAGGGGTCGGGGGGCTGGTGAGCTTCAAGTGAAACATCACAACATTTACATTTTTCCCTCATTAGACACATATTTTACCCAAACCTTGAGAATTAATTATCGGGCCCTGCTGCCAATTGAATCTAATTGATTTCCTATCTTTTCGCTGAAATTATATCAATTATATCACTCAAGCGTAATGCAGGGGCATACAACTCTCGGCAGACGTGGAATCACAATGCATATTTTAGAAGAGTGTGTGCACGTCTGAGAGGAGGAGCTGTGGGTGTGTGAGAGGGAGATCGATTGTTTTGTTTGTCAGTGGTTTAGTTTCTGCCACTATAAAATATCTGGGCTTGGTTTTGAACAGACGCCTAATGTTTTTACATTCGGAAATTTATGATCACTATATTTGTGAATGATAAGTTTTCTCAAATTAGAAACAATTGATGATCCATATATAATCAGTGTAAGAAAGTCAGAATTTTCATGCAGATTCATGTAATTGTGTATTATTCTGTGTGGAGTAAAATGCTAATGAGAATTGTAATAAAGAACACATGTTTTGATCTATTGTGACAGGTTGGTGTGTCAATATTTTAAATTAAAGTACAAAATCTTTGGTTTTATTCTTTGCTCCATCAGTGCATCCTTTTCTCGTTTTTTCTCTCTTCCTCTCACTGCTTTCCATTTCAAGTCGCAGGTGATATTCCCTCGTTCCCCACTGGATTGTCATCAACTGTCATCAACGGCAGCAGACCTTGAACCAGATACAAGATGAGGGATTTCTCTGCCCTGCTTAAGTGTGTGTGTGGCAACCAGACTGAGAATGAGTCTGGGCTGAGGAAGGCAAGCACAGAGCGCCGTGTCTGAGGCCTACCAGGAGACTTCCGATAGCCAGCGCACCGTGTCTTAAATCTCTACCCAGGTGTCATCTCCCCTCATGTTCCCACACGCAGCACCGGCCCAAACAACAGAGGGCCAAGAAGCAGCGGCTAGGTTACAGAACTGTGTGGATGGAAACATGCACTTTATGCTTCATCGCCAGCAGTGTTTTTCTTCAACTGCTCCTCATTTTTATTTTATATGTACCGAGCTCTTAGTCACTGCTGCAAACTGTGGGTACCTACCTCATGTTGTGTTTGGGGTTCTAGAGACTGTTGACTCTCCAACAGTCTCTTGATATTTGAGAATTAATTTTTAACTATATTTTGAACTGATTGTGAACTGATGAGATTACCCATTACTTCTGCTGTACTGCCAGCTGTAAAATATGGTTAAATGTAGTGTATTTCAAAGGTTTTGCGATACATTTTTATATTAATTATAAGCCAGAACTATAAATGCCAAATAGGTATATGTGGATTTCTGTGATTGAAACATAATGTAGTTGTAAAAAGTACTAATTATCTTCATGACAGAGTAAAATGGATTTAATGTGGCCTGATCAACAGGATAATACCCTTTAAACAAACTAAAACTTGAGAGAAGAAAAAGCTCGATGTAATCAATGTCCTCTTAGGCAAAAGTACGAGGTGGCGCCCTTTGTCCTGAAGGTGATGACAGAAGTCGTGGATGTGTTCATCAGTGTCTGTTTTTTCACCGCCGGCTTGCTCTGCACCTTGAAGCCTCTTTCTGTGCTCAGCTTGCTCCCAGAGCACTGCACAGCTGTGGGTGTCGATGGTGACAGGTCAGCTAATTAGAGCAGCGCTGTGTCTGTCTGAGGTTACTGCAGCGAGCTGCCGGGCACATGACGCTGTGGACGTTCATACGGGCCCCTGGGCCCACGGAGGCCCTCATGCATACACACACACATGCAGACATATTTTGTCACCTACCGGTATGTTTAACTTTGTATCCAATATGGTGTCAGCAAAAAGCTGTTGCACATTTTCTTAAGTTACAAGAGAGTTGACAGGATACATTGATGGATTTGGGGGCTAAAACTAGATCGATGAAATGTTCATTATTTAAGCATAACACATTCGCAAAGCATAGTTGGTATGTTAAATGTAAATATTGCTTAAAATAGACAACAAATCAACGGCAAACAATCAAATGTAAGTCCAGTGGTGTGAAGTTATATTGTCATAATTATGTGGCTGACCTTGAAGGAAGCAGCTTTATTATTAGTAAAGTTAAATGTATCAAGGTCAACTATTATCCAGCTTAACCTTCGGTGACACTGCGTCACCACCACAACCAACACGTCAACCGACACAATCACTTCCTTCTCTCTGAGCACGTCTGACCTCCTCGAGCTACGTCGCTTCGTCATAAGCCGACACGTCCCTGTGACACAGTTTGACCCAAAGCAATGACCATACTGTAGAAACAGATGGAAGAACACACCCACTGACACACACATACACATATGCATGTATCTTCCACTCCAGAAGCTTACTGTACGTGGATATAACTACAAAAACACATTGCCCGCTACTGTATCTTGGTATCTGAACACAACTCTGTGCCAAATTAATATATCTTATACAGTCTGTTAAACATTTAACAGATTCCAGGTGACTGGATTTAGGGTGCAGTACTATCGGGTCTTTACAAGCTGCATTCAGGGTGAACTATTGCTTTAATATTGTCAAATATGCCATTGAACATGGTCCATTTGACAATGGTGTATCTATATATTGCTGCAGTATCCAGCTCTTTCCGAGTTGCTGCCAAGGGAGGTCTTAGGTGAACTTCTTTTCTCCTGGATAAATTGCTTATTTTTCCTCCCCCTTCCTCCATGAAGTGGACCTTTTGCCCTGGTCGGTCCTTTGGTGGCTCTGGAGTCATCTACTTTTATTGCAGTTAATGCTACGAGGTACAAAACAGCAGGGATGCACAGGGAGTTTCTAGCCCTGGCACCCAATGTAAGTGCCAATCAATTTTTAATCACAGCTGAATAAATAATAGCAGCTTATTTTTGAATGAGAAAAAAAACAAAACACTGATGGAGAAATGGAAAGCAGCTATAAGAAATGACGCATTGTCTTTCATTTAATTAGGTCAATGGTGATCTGCAAACCCCAGAAACCTGATCTCCAGTCTGCTGCTGCGGTTCCTGGCTATGGCACAAGTCGGGGTCATTTAGCTAACAACACAAAACACATTTAATGGCCACCTTAAGTGAAATATTTAAATATTAATGTGTGCATTTTCATTTGATATATGCTGCAGCAATAAAGTGAGATTAAAAGGCCTATTTGAGAAAATACATTTTCTTTCGTGCTTAATGGTTGGGGCAGTTTTTATGACCTACACTTTGTCAATGTTGTATTAATAACTATCTTGCCTATTTCATATTCACCAGTTCATAAAATCAAACTTGAATGCAAAGCTAAGCATGAAAAGGCTGAAACACTAATTGTATAAATCTCATACATGAATATTAGACTACACATAATGGTGTGAGATAAACTGCTGTATCTGTGGTATCTGTGTAAAAACTGCATCCCCAACAGTCAAAGTCAATGTGGGGAACACTTGCTTCCTGTGTTAACATAGAAAATATTGTGCTCCTGCCAACAGAAAGTGTGCGGTATTGATATACGACTGCGCATCCTGAAAAGGATGTAATCAACAATTTGTCTTACATGCAAATATGTAAATGACAAGGGTCCTTCTAAGGGGCTGGTTGTGAAAGAAAAGAAAAAAAACAAATAAATGAGTGGCATATGGTTCCAATCGTCTCTTTGTTGGCAATTCCTGTACACGAGGCAATATATATAGGTGGAACTGCAGAGGCAGCAGAAACTTTAACTGTAGCCTTATGCTGCCTTCCTATAACGACAAAATGAAGTTTTGAGTTTCGCTCCAGTGTGTGTTTTTGGTTTGAGGAAGAAGAAAAAAAGAAACAATATCACAAAATGATTGTGGTTTCTCTGTAAATAACCATAATATGTGTCTGTGCCTCAGCCTCAAAGTTTAAAATAATGTAATTCTTATTATGTGTGTCTATTAAAGTGTGCAAAGCTCCGTTATTACTGTCTCTCGATCACAACCTGAGATGCTGCGGCCCACTGAGTGCCAAGATGTAAAAGCTGTCCGATGAGTCTCAACGATATGCAAAGCTCCTCTGTTAATAATTCAGGTCTGAGTTTACAAATGGCACTGTTCTGCAGAGACGAATCAGTCGAGTCGTTGAAATGCTGTTTGGAGGAGATGAAAGTTTAATTCCTGTCCTAGATTACTCCTCCTCATATCTAAGCAGGCCCATTATTTTGCCTCCACCAATGTTTTCCCACCCGCTGTAATAGGAAATGAAGGGAGACGTAGGCTGCAGTGGTGGGACACGACCGGTTATGTACTCATCGAGGATACTCCCTGGTAGGTGACAGCTGGGGTGGCTATTTGCACCGTTTGAGGGAGTGCCATGTTAGGCCACAAGCTGCTGGAGGGAAAAAAGGCCCGGTAGCGTAAATGTTGCATGTTAATGTGTTTGTGTGAGTGGTACGTACTGTACTGAAGGGTGAGCAAGGGGAGAAATAAAGGATACCTCTTAGTGGAAGAGCGGCTTGGTAGATATAGATTGAAATGTAATAGATTTTAACATACACCAAGCTCTGCCTTTAGTTACTCTTGCTAGTATTTCTGTACACATGCAGTCTAAAATATTGTTGACAGATTGACTAAATACAATTTTCATATTTTTTTTTATACAATGGGTCTTTAAGGTAGAGGTAAGCAGGCTTCTTTACCATCAGTTTTGCCTGCTTAGACTGTTGCTGGCAGGGTTCATCATCTGTGGCTAGCTAAAGAAGCTGACATTAGCATCATAAGTTAATACTTTTTAATGTTTCCAGCTGACTCGTCTTAAAATTAAAATATTAATGTATGAGTCTCATTCCCAGGTCGTCAACTACTGACACTTTCTTTATCAAAGCCCCTCAACGTCTTATATGCACAAGGCACCCTTTAGCTACTTGACAAGCACTGGGAATTCAAGTACTATAGTCTAAACCCATCCACAGCAACATTACGCTCAGAGCAAATGTTCTAGAAGTCAGTCGACGTAGTATAAAGAGTGACAAAGTCTGCGTAGGGAAGAGGTTGTGTTGGATGGATGAGTCACACAAACGCATGACTTTCTCCCAAGGAGACCGCTGATCTTGTCTCATGTGAAACTAAGTCATTGTTGACTTATTTGTATTGACTACATAACCTACGTAGGCTATGTAGCTTAAATTACATAACAAACAACCTTGTTTTAACCCAAAGCCCAGTGCTTTTTCTAAACCTAAATAACTAAAATGATGTTTTGTTTCACGCTGATCCTTTTCCATCTAAAGAAATGCTGTTTGCCAGTTGCCAGTCCTATTTAAAAACAGCGACTTGGCGACAATGTAGCTGGCCACGCTAGTTGCTTTTGTCACTTGATGTGTGAACAGATATAGGAATTAGAAATAGGTTGTAATATTGTATAAGGTGTCGTAAATGAACTGAAAGATAATGATTATGACTATGAAGACATTATTCTTGTGTTGCAGTGCATTTAAGATCAAGCATAACCATGTTTGGTGGCTTAGCATAAACACTTTTTCAATCGATATGTTTTTCCTGTTGACATTACAAAAAAGGCTTTGAGGAAGAGAACTAACGAATGTCATGAATGCAACATTTTCCTTGAATTACGAGTTTGGCAGAAGATGCAAGTGTACATTTCCAACAATCAACGAACGTCAATTTAAGAGAGCAAAATGTGTGCTTACATGTAGTGCTGAAATTATTAGTCAATGGATAATTGATTAATGTCATTCTGAAAAGCAATAAACAGATTCATTTAGATTTCCATCTGCAGCCCTATAGCTACTCCCCATCAAAACAGCTTTTCCAGTACTAAAGATCTCTGTTTGGCATTACACACATCACACTCACCTTGGAGAGATCTGTGTGCCACTGCGTGGGCTCCTGTAGCTCAGTATGCTGCCTTGACAAGTGAGGAAGCGTTGTCAAAGGCTCTGAAAAGCTCTTTGATAAACGCTGAGGGCCACCACCCAAACTCTCTCTATCTCACTCTGGGTTCCTCTCTCTTCCAACTTGCAGACTTAGAAAACTAAATCAGATGTGATATAAGGTATATTTAAATTGCTGCTTTGCCTTTAGGTCTGAGGTCAAAACATTTGCAGTGATTCAGATAAGAGTGTAAGGTGAGAGTATCAGCACTGCAACCCCTAAAATGTATATATATATATATATATATATATATATATATATATATATATATATATATATATATATATATATATATATATATAACTTTTGGATACTGGATCTTTGGAGGTAAAGTCTCACAACTAATTCAGATAAGTGTTAGAGTGAAAAATCCAAGGCATTACTTCACACATAGAAGTGCAACTGAATATACACACACACGTATGCTTGGATGCACATCACATACACACTCGCACACTCACACTGTAACACAAATGGGAGAATCTAATTTTGTAGTTCATATAAATTGGAGGGTTTAGTATCAGATGACACTATAAACAACAACTTGTTCATCATGTATGTCATAAGTGTGACGCAGCGTTAACACAAGGGTATATTCTTAGCCCGATTTCATGCTCCATAATGTAGTTCCTATCTGTGGCAACTGAAAGCAGGTCTAGCCTCTGATAAAGGTAAACTGAACAAGATGAGAAATACATAAATATGTGTTATATTAGTGCTCATTACTGCAGTTGTGTAAATTAATAAATCAATAGGAAAATTACTCATATTTCACCAATATGTCATTACTCAATCGCTGCAATTTCAGTATGTATAAAATGTAATGTAAAATATAACAAAACAACACAGCTGGTGAACAGTGAATTTGGCTCAACACATTAGAAGACAGTTAGAAAACAAAGCGTTCACACTGCAGCTGCTTGATAGTTACAAAACAGCCTTATGCAAAGGAAATTGTTGACATGAAATAGTGTGACTTAAAAAAATGGAACAAGTCATTACACACTGTTTAATGTTTTGTTTGTTACAGAATTAGTTTTTCTCCATAAAATTACAATATTAGATCTTCATATTTTCAAGTTTTTTCCTTTTGCCTATCTGTTATCACCCTGCTTATGTTTTGCAAATGCAATAGTTATAAAGAGGCACATGCTCATGCCATGGAGTCACATAGGACATTGATTAAAAAAAGCACCCATTGTCCCTTGAATTTAATCTAAACGTATGTTTTTAACAAAACTGTTGTGTTGTGTTTCCTGCTAGAAGTTGTACATCTTAAACATCCAAGCAAGGGATCAGCTATGGTTGACACAGGAAGCTGCAGGAATGGTTGATCCAATGCAAGAGATGTTGCATCTCAGTAACATTCTGAGAGAACTGCAGGAGGTTCAGTAAAACAATTGACAAGCTAAAGTTAGTTTGCATATTTCTGCTATATTTGAAAGGCTGGAGCAGGCAGGCGGGGGATAATGGATCTAGAGAATAGTTGCTTAAGCACCCAGCTGAACTTTTTTTCCAAAATAAATGTTGGTTCTATTGAAAAGATAGGCACTGTCTCGGAGGCAATCATCAGAGGCAAAAATCAATGCTCACACATCAAAGCTGAAGTAAGAAAATAAGAAGAAAGTGAGTAAACTAGAAACGGAGCTAAAACAAAAGGAAACAACATTATCTGAACATCATACAGAGGCCTTATTAAAATAGATATATGATATGTAACAAATAATAATAATAAGAAAATTGACAATCAAAGCAAAAGGAAGCCACATATGTTATAATATAAGATTATACCCTAATTGACACATGATGACTACACCTCAGGAGAATTAACCAAGTGTTTGAAATGTTTTACTAGATCTGTATACTTCAGACACTTATGTTCATGAAATAAATGACTGTATGGTTTTTAAGAATTGATGTATCTAATCAAGTGATTACAAGTTCAATTACAGAGGAGGAAGTCATAATAAGGTATCTGAATATTATAAGAACAGTTCTACATCCTTACACTGGTATCTATTTTAACACAGATGTATTTAAGGTTATGTGAAAGGTCAGTTGTCTATTACATTCAGTCAAACAGTAATTTCCAGTATTCTCAAAAATGGAAATGACTCACTTGACCTTATGTGCCAGGTGTTGATTGCACAATATACAACCAGATCAGGTGGAATTGGTCATGTTCTTATGATCTGGTTATCACTACCTTCTCAGATGGTCAGGTGTAATAGACGTTTTTTTACTCTTCAATCTTCATGATTTAAAATTCCTTAAATTGGATTAAAGTGATGTATCCAGAACCACAAGCATCGACCCTCACAAATGGGTTGATTTCATCCTCCTCTAGGCGGTGATGGGCTCTAAACAGGGAGACCTGCTCTCTCCATTATGGCTGACATTATATGTTGAACCACTCACAGTGGCTTTTATGAGCCGACCCACAGATTCATTGTGTTGGAGCTGGAAGAAGAGACAGGTTGACCCGATATTTGATTTACATTTTGTGGCTATACAGAACTGCCTCTTCAGCCTTTATGGTTTTTTTTCTTGATTATTTGTGACATTTGAAAAGATATTAGGTTACACATTTAATTTGTGCAAGTCTGAAGTACAGAAATAATGCCAGTCAAGTCATCGGGAAGTCATGAATTCACAGCAACTTAGATGGATGGATAGGAATGTTGTATATTTATGATACAACATTATGCAGATCTCACCGGCATAATGTTAATTAAAGAAAAAATCCCATACACATTTTATTCATATTCAATTTGTATTATTTCAGTTATCTTGTGCCCCTTTTCATTTTTTTGTCTTTTCCCGCTATGTAATTTGTTTATCATCGTTTAATTAGATTAGCTTCTATGTGTGGTCTGTTTTGGTTTGTTCTGTTTGCTGTTACTCGTTAGTCATTGATTTGCTCTCATATATTGTCTTGCATGTGTATTGCATTAGGATTTGGAAAACCTAAATTGCATGCTGTTATTAAAAGATCCCTTCAGTGATGGGGGACAAAATCCACAGTCCTCCTTGGTGTCAAAATATATTCAAAAGTTTAACTGAATCTAATATGAGTCTTTAACTGTCCACATTTGTTAAATCAAGTGAATATCTTCCAAAGTTACATCCTTTTTAGTTCATAATTCCTCCTTTAACGGAAAACACCTTCCTGGGAATCACAAAGAGGCAATTTGATACAAAGATACTCACTTTGAATAACTCAGACTGCTAAAGCTTCATATTAACTTTACAATGCCTCTTTGCACAAAAGGAGGACCCCCATCACTGACAGTGCACTGGAAGTGCTTCAAAGATGGATTTTTTTAAATCAACAAGAGAACGGTTACAGCAAGCAAATCTTCTTTCAATGTTGGCCATCTGTCTATTGGTGCTAAGAAGGAACTGAAAAAAAAGTGAACTGTTAACCCTCAGGTGACTTAATGTAATGGGTAATATATGTTTCAAGTAATGTACAGAACATTGTTAATAATATGCAAATCATTACACTTAATTTAAACTTTATAATTCAGAAATATCCTGTCGGAATGCAAACACTTTTCAACAACAGTATTAAAGTGCTAAAGCGACACTTTGATTTCATTGTTTAGCTAAGCAGATGAAGAGCACGTTCCCTATTATTCTATCCGCCTACTGGTTTCCACACACACAGTCTCACTCGGTGGAAGATCATTTTTCATAGATCATTTGGAAGCTCGCCTTACAAAGGGACACTTCAGCAGCAGCAGTTAAGGGGAGGAGAGAGCGTTTCTCATTCACCGCCCCCCAGCTTGGATATTCCCAGATGGTCTGGGGAGTCAAACTGGCAACCTTGCAGTCACAAACCCTCCTCACGAGCCCTCGGGCAACAGCTGCCCTCCTTGTTGATTGGTAATTTCTTCCCGTGGAAAACTGGATGCTTTCAAAACATAAAGTGCACTCCAGATGTTTGAAGTGTCATAGCATAACAATGCAGGTGGTAGACTGCCAGCGAGGTAGATGCAGCTCCTCGCCACTGCCAGCGAGTATCAGTTGTCAGGTCTCCCACATGAAAAATAAGGCGTTTTTTTTATCTGGTGCTGGCTGGTCAAAGCATCACAAGGGGAGCTTGCATATGTGCACACATCTCATTTATTTCCTCATATATTTCTTTAGGTTAACAGCAGCAGCGCTGTTGTCATAGTGATCACATGTTTTATGGGATGCCTGCCATCATATCGTATCATTTTGTGAATCTTTCATAAAGCTGCCATTGAGAAAGATTGATAGAGTGCACAAATACACAGACTACTACGGATCCTTTTGAAGACGCGGCTCACCTCTCACCTCATCTCTTCCTGCTGTTGGTCGGTCTCTTGCTCCTCTCCAGTGGCTGAGTCTGCATGTACACCATGTGCCATGACAACATAACTGTGCAGGCAAATCAATGCGGCCATGCGCTGAATCAACACGTCTAATGTGTGGCTGGCTGAGATAGCCAGAGGGAGTACAATGTATTTATCAGAGATGTGCCATCTCTTGTCTATTTACCGAGTGTCTCCCAGTCATCAGAGAGCGCGGACACACTACCAGCCGCTGTCTGTCTATCTCTCTGCAAACCATTAACACCAGCACACCATCAATTACCAACTAATTCATCCAATTACATCGGCAAATGTGCCTCTCTTGCCATGTGGCAATTCTGGTAATGAACACAAACAGATTACTAATTGATGATCGCTTTATGTCTGCACATGAAAATATAAAGTCACATTGGCTCACACATGTATTGTATTGGTATTAACAAAGCTTTGAAGCAATTCTTTTGGACGTGCTGTGGAGATGTCTCACTCACCCCTTTTTTGAAAGTTTATTTTTCACATAACAAAGCGGCTAAATTAAATCTTACTTTGTTTGAAAGGAGGCGTGTTGACTGCTGATGGATAGCAAATAGCTAATAATGCACTTGACACAATGATCAAAAACAAATGATTGTGCCATGTGCAGGTTGAAACTATAATTGGACGACTATTGTACAGTGCTCTCTTTCATCATTGAGGGATCAATACCCCTGTGCAGCTTTTACGGTTCACAGCCAACGATGCCACAGGCGAACGTTGGAGAAACATAGCAGCCTTGAATTTAATGAAAGGTTTTCCACTCAGACCGCAAATATTACCGCTTTTTAGCATATAACGAGCCCTTGAAAGACAGTGAGCCCTTGGTGTGCATTAGGAATACAATGTTTTGTCTAGACATTTTAACATTTTATGCTTTAAAAATAAAATTCATGCTCTGTCCTGGGAATCTTTTTTTCCTGTGTTTGTTTGAGTAAGAGGGAGAGAGAGTGAAAAGAGTGGCAACTACAAACTGTTTAACAGTGTTCTAAGTGTTAACAGCCAGGCCATATCTTTTTTTACAGTTTGTTTTTATTAATATCCACAAGGAAACATTACATTAAGGGCTTGACTATGAAACTTTGGAGGACTCACAGGACATGCACAAATATAGCTGACAATCTCTATTACTGTCTCACTTATATTCTCAGCCTGATACAAGGATGTAGTGTTGTCTCTTTTTGACTGTCAGTCATTCCTTAAATCACTTGTCTCACCAGCTTCATGTTAACATGTTTAAATGACCTCACCGGCCGGTTTCACATATGTGTATGAGAGCAAATCCTTTGTTTATGAAAACTAAAGGATCATAATGTTTAAAAACAACAACACAACACCTACAATGGCCTTGCTGTCTGGATAGGACCCACCTTAGTTCACCATGTGCCCCATCTGCACTAACAGACTAGTATTTTCAGACAGTCTTTATTCCTGATGAAAACTCTTGCCAAAAAAAAAAAACGAGCGCTCTGACTATATGACGGCAAGCGAATTTGGTGATTGATAACAGTTGAATTGGCCATACAGCTGCTCTCTTTTTTTCATGGCGCAAATTGTTATGGTTCTCCAATAAAATCCCGCAAAGACCAAATTGCTGAAGGAAGTAATTTCATTGGTTCAGGTGGAGGAAATTGATATAGTCACACTATATGTGGATTCTAATCGAACAAAGTGAACATGACAAAGCTGAAATTAGAAAAACAGGGAGATTGATGGCAGTGAAAAGAAATGAAAAATATCTTTTAAAAGGGGGAGGCTTGTGAAGGAGCTAGTTTTGTGACAAAAACACCAAACGTATTTTAGTCATCTTAAGCTATTCATTCACTTATCATGATTAAAAATCTTGCCCTGAGGTTATGCCTTGTTTTGCAATGATTCTAAAAGCTATTGTACATCCTCATCAGGGTTTATAATTTTGTTGAAATCGTTTAAGTGTCAAAGTATCCACGAGAGCTTGTTTTCTTTTCGTGAAAAAGGTTATGTCGTGGGTCCATTTAGCAAAAGAGAGATTGAGATGGACTCAAGTAATCTTGTCCTCAACCTGAGGTGAAAGGCTGACTATGATGCATGACTTGACAGTTTCCTCATTCCTCAACTGTATTGTTTCAAATCGGCTGTGCTTTCACACGATTCAATTATACAGTCAATATTGCAGGGCTGGCTTTCTACTGCAAAAAAATTGACGATATGAGAACCTTGTGTGACCCATTTATTTTGATTTGGGAAAACAATTGTATCTCATCTCTAATGTCTGTCGTGGGCAGGGTTCATAAATCACTCCGCTGGCTGTGTATGAATGTATAACAGGTGCTGTAAATTCAGCAATATCAAAAGAGAGAAATTAACATGGATTTTGTCACATATTCATCAGTGGTATGTTTGAAATGAAGCAGCAGCACACACTGATGTTCACATGCCAACCCCTCTTTGAGATATTTCCACTATAGCAGGAGTCAAAAGTTGAGATTTCTTTTACAGAATAAAGTCTAATAATCAGAATAGATTCCTCAGAAGATCTTTGATGTAATTGTTCTCTCTAAAGAGGCTAGCCTGTCATTCATTGTATATGTTTGATGCAAAACAGTAGAGAATAAGGGCATTATAGCTCAGATGATGGATCAAAACTCTCTGTGTTT
Source organism: Taurulus bubalis (assembly GCF_910589615.1). Lineage (NCBI taxonomy): Eukaryota > Metazoa > Chordata > Actinopteri > Perciformes > Cottidae > Taurulus > Taurulus bubalis. The sequence continues at coordinate 11,482,181 of NC_136606.1, forward strand.
CCGATACGCTGCCTATTGTCTTGCTCTGTTGTTTCTTCCCATGAAAGAGAATTATAAAAAAGACCTCCAACACTGCAAGAGAGAGAGAAAAAATGAGTGCAGGGGAGAAAGTGAGAGAGTAGAGAGATAGTGTTTATTGCTTGTGGGAGGTGAATGATGGCGCAGCATAAAAACTCCACCAAACCGAGCAGATGGAGCCTATGTGACAGTAAAACCCCAAACGTCCGCTGAAGGTTTTTACCAGTGACTTATGAAAGCTATCTGTCAAAACAAAGGCAAGAGTTAGCAGGATGATATGATAATGAAGCAGCATTGCTCCGCTGACAAATTATGCTCAAAAAGTAAATTGTTTCTCATAAGAGCCCTCAGTGTGAGCAAGGACAGCGGTGAGTGTGGGATTATTGGTCCAGGAAGTGACATGAGAGAAGTGGTTAGTGAAGTTCACAGAGAAATGGAAAGCATAAATCCTGTCGTTTTTTGGGGGGTGGGGGCAGGAACTGTTCCAACAACAAAGGAACTGTCTCAATAAAAAATAAATTAATATATAGCGTACGGTGGTAAATCTCCCGAAAAATCAATGAGAAGATGACTTGTACTCACAGTGCTACAATATGTTTAGGCATCTGTATCCAAGAACAATTTTGACTGACTTGTATTTCTATTTTATGTTACTTTTATGACTACTTTGTTACATTTCACAGGGATAATATTGTTCTTTTTACTCTGTATTCATTTGACAGTTGTATGTATTAGTATACTTTGAATATTGGGTGTGGACAAATATGGCATGACAAATATGTCTGTATGATAAACTTACAACACATTGTTATAGTTAAAGGCTGAACTTTGTAGCAGAACATTTTGGTTCGGTTGGTTAGGTTTAGGAAACGAGTGGGTTGACTTTAACGTCACTGACTAACGACTCAGGTGCCGACCGAGGGACGAATGACTCACAAGACTAACTGCTGATCTTACAAAAGTTTAATGTTTAAGTTTGGTTTCACACGGGACACAAACAGAAGTTTCCTGAATACAATTCCTGTGTTTGTTTCACCCATCCACCTTTACTACCACCCGCCCTGTGTGAACTATCCTGCACGATTATTGCACGAGTACTTCAACTCGTCATTGTTGACTTTTTAAACCCATGGACAGCGGGTGAGCAACTGTACTGTAAAACTAACAGAAGTTGTTAAAGTAGGCCGCATTTCAAGTCAAAGTAAAGGCAGTTAAAAGTTGAGAGACAAAGAGGTTGCAGTGAACAGAGGGGGCATTGTGTCTGCAGCCAAAGCCTATGAAGGTAAGAAAGGGCAAACCTGCAGGAGGTTTTATGACTGAGTTATTGTCAATGTTTACATGCCAGGTGTCAGTGGTGTCACAGATTGCCATCCCAGTGTTCTCAGCAAGGCGTCGGCACAGTAAACAGACTTCAAAGGAGCAGCTCGGTGCTGAAACAGGGACATAGACACACATGCACAAATGCGTGAGCAACACACATTAAAAAAGCATGATGATACATGCACTGTAGTGGCCACTGTGTCCAACTCAAAGACTAGTGGCCAGTTAGTTAGGAATAAAGCAAAATCACATAGAACCTGCTCAATTCTGAGGACAGAGTCTCTTTCAATGGCATGCTGTCTCTTTCAATGGCATGCTGTCTCTTTCAATGGCATGCAGTAGTATAAGCATAACAGAGTGGATGATTTGATGTGTGCTACTCAAAGGTGTTACGTGTCCTTGTGTGTAATGTGATGTGTGCAAGTAAAAAAACACTCTGTGTGGGCATTTGCACGCAGTATACATTATTTGTTTCTGAGGTTTACCCAAATGGATTGTTGCGACTGCGTACTGTGCTGCATGCACTACTTAATTAGGATGAACTTTTCAAATAATCCATTATTAGCAAGAGTGGATCATAAAGGGAAAACAAAGACAGGACTACGTTTTATTACTTTCCTGCAGCTTCACGAGGCCTCAGTGTGCTGCTTTCTTTAAATTTAGATTCAATTTTATTGTTGTTTGCACTGGTAAGCTGTTTTTCTAAATAGGTAAAAGAGAGAAAAGGACAATATTACATGGCATTGCAACAGTATTTAATGTATTAATCAACTCAAATAACTTACAATTCTGTGTTTTCTTTGTTTGCTATAGGCCAATTGGTATTCCAATTGTATGCAATGTTTTATGAATTATGAAGCCGATAGCTGCTGGTGAAATATTTTCCACATCATAAAGAATCTGCTCATATATGCACAGCAGTTGTGAGGACAACGGCAAAGAATTTGATGGAGCAGTAAAGGTTTGATGTTTTAGGGGGTTTGAAGGTTTGCAAATCTGAAAAGAAAAGGGGAAAAAAGAAAACAGAAAAAAAACATTTCTCATCTGTTATGCAGGCAGAGTGGATGTGCCTTGAGATATGCGTTTTGCTGAGCCACAGTGGAGTGTTTGATTTCAAACCAACTTTTAGCTGATCATTATATTTTATTAAAAGCGTCTCAGTTCATTATACGAAAAAAAAACCTCTCCAATGGGAGGAAAAAGCCTCCTATCAAAAAGCCTCACACCGAACAGAGGGGAAGTAAACCCTTAATATGTATCGGAGTTTACACATTTATGAACCAAACAAATAAATGCTATGACAAGAGCTGATGCAGCTGTCAGACTAAATGTATTATGGCTGTGATATTACACAGTCAGAGTTTTACTCTTTCTGTTCCGATATTACACACTCTACTGCTGCGTAGGTAGCTCTTCAGCTCACGTCTGCCTTTCACTGGCAGATTAGATGGGTAAAGACGGGCCACTGAATATATTTTCTTCTTTTTGACTGATTTGTTTTAAAGATACCAGATGAAAAAACATTTGTTTGCTGCCGAAAAGCCAAAGTGCCTATCGGAATTCAGCGAGTCCCCGTCAATATTATCATAGGAGGCCACATACCAAGGGGGCCACTGTCATCCACACACCTTTAATATTTAATCATGATAATACAGCAGAAAATCACATCAGAGGCAATGCATGCTAGATCATATTGTCTGATCCAATAGCATGCTCATGTGTTGCTATCAATTACAACTTTGGCACCCAACTAATTTGTTTGAGGGCTGGATTGGTAATTTGATTTCGGGCTCACTCACTTGATTTCCCTTACCCATTAATTTCATTTGCACTTGCCCATCAGCAGCGGCAGCACATGTTGAGTCACCCACGTCCCAGAGCTCATCTTAGCCCAGTCTTATTAATACCGCCAGTTGTGGCAAGTGCCAGCCTGACACTCACACAGCATGCACCCGCCGCTCTCATTGGATGCCATCACAGCCTGCATCTCCCCTTCAGTGGCTTGGAACCTCTTAACCTGTCCACTCTTCACCTCACCAGCCGGCTCACTCTCGGGCCTCTGCTGAATATGAATTCAGAGCCTTTCTTTTCTTACGCCGACTGCCAATTTAAAATCCCCTTTTTCTAGTTCATAACGAGTGTCTTTTGGTCTGAACCTCATTATTGTGATTATTTTTAGAGTTGATGTTACATGGAGAGCTACATCCGGTGAGGAAAAAACATTGTTCTTTTCGGGTTAAGTAAAGAGGTGTAAATCCTTTTATGAATATATAATGATCAAAGCGATGACAAAAAGATAGTGTCATTACTTTAATGAGTCTTTTTGAAACGTCAAGATAAATTACTGGAAACAACATATTTGTATTGTAATTTGTATTCCGAGAATACAGTGTATCCAATTAACCTTTTCTGACACTGTCATCAGTGTAATCCAATCCTGCCTTTATCCTACAGTAAAGCAGAGAAAATAATTATTCAGAGTGACAAAAGGTACTGTTTTGATAGCTTGTTAATAGAGAGTAAAACTAGGAAACTCTTTAAAATTATTAATAGGATGTAGTGATATTCCCTGATGGAAACAAAAATATCTTCAACAGTTAAACTCACACAAATCCCTTTTGTATTGATGAGCCTATTGAAAAGTGGCATGTGCAAGAGACTTGTGTTATTGAAATTTTAACAAGGATAAATGGCTGAGACACAGTGGTACCCTCTGGGGAGTCTTCCTCCCGTTCAACACTGGTGGTACAAAGATGTCTTCTGTCGTGATGCTTAAATGAACTGGCCCGGAATTTGAGTGCCTCTCTATATTTCATACTTCATAACATGTCTTTGAGTGAGCGTAATGTCTTTCCATATGGCCGCTTAGCGGTAAAGAGTGAATAATAACGGAAACCCAAACAATTATGAGGTTTAGTCGCGCATCGCTGGCCTTGATAATGTCACTTGTCTGTGAGGGGAAGTGTTCCGTCTTAGTTAGAAGCTCTGTCACCGCGGGCCTTTGGATTCCTGTCTGTTAATTGTTGCTATATGGCCCTTGAGGTTTCTTCCTTTTTTCCTCCTTCTTCTGATGCCATGCAGATGCAGTCTCTTGGCACACATTTGTGAGTCTCCAGGTCCCATGAGATAACATGATCTTTGGAAATCTATCGCGAGCACACATCTGTCTAGAAAACAGACAGAGCGGCGATGAAACACACAACCTGAAGTATTTTTCTCCACATGGCGAACTGATGTCAGATATTACATCTTGTGAAACAGAAATAATAAAAAAGCAGAATTGCCCAAACTTAAATATTGCTTTTCTTAGTGTTTAATGTCGGGACTGAATAGGAGTTTGGGATATGTCCCTCCTGCCAAGCTATCAAATCCTGCCAACCATTCCCTTACTTCCCACCCCTCCTGCTAAATTATCAGGGCCTCTTTCATAAATAAGAATGAACAAAAACACATCTGTGCTGTATAATGAGATGCAGTAATTAATGTCATCGATTCACATCTGTAAGGATACTGACTGGGTTTTGAAATGTGATAAAAGTAATCACATTTCAAAACTTGGAGTTAGTTTCGGAGCCCTGTAACTCAGTTAGCGTGTGACTGTGGAGAGAGCAAGAGGGATGCTCTTGCTCTGTGATTGATGAGAGCACACCGGGCAGGCTATTAAAAAAGCTGCAGCGTATTCCACAGACAATAGCAATAAACATATTCAGGGTGCTGAATTCAAAATGACTTATTTAGGGAAAGAAAATACCTTTTTTGCACCAACAATAACCATAAACCTTGGATTAATGGGGAATGCTGTGTGGACATTTAAATATGCTACTACACAAACACATCCTCTAACAAATGCACAAATGCAAACATGTTCGCCTTTGCTCCAGGTTGTGGCTCATTGTATTTATTACAGTCAGCAAGACCATATAACAATAATTATATGAAAAATTAAGCACTTTTTACTGACACTAACCATCAAAGGAATAGTTTGACCTTTTAGATACTTTGGGGAAATATAATTTTTTACTCTCTTGAGTTAGATGACAAGATGCCGCCACTGTCATGTCTGTACAATTCTCCAGCAGCAGCAGCTTAGCTTAGCACAAAGACTGGGAACCGGGGGAAACTGCTAGCATGCTTCTGTCTTAGGAACAAAATCAGCCTACCAATACCTCTAAAGCTCACAAATAATGTGTGAGAGTTGGCCTGACTGATATGTACAACAAGGGAAGTGTATAACATGTTTTAAAAAACTTAGCTCCTTTGAGCAGGGACCTCACCGTGATTTGCATGACTTTTTGTCTGGATCAAACAAATGCGATATAACGTAATAGTTGGTGTCATAATGGCAGATTTTGTTGTCTTCGGACAGACAAGGCTAGCCTTTTCCCAATGTCCAGCTAAGCTAAACACAGCTAAACAATTATATTTACTGGACAGATGCAATACAGAAAATACGCAAATTTCCCAAACTGTTTAACACAGATTAAGCAGTGACTGCAGATATGCACCTATGCTTGAGTCTGAGAAGGTCAGGATTAAAATAATGTTCAGCAATGGCAGATGAATAATAGCCACTTATTCAAAAAAGAAATATCTTTGGAGGTAGAGCAGGTGATTAGCAATAATGTATGCTTTGCAAAATGAGGGAGCTCCTGTGTGGGGAGAGAAAGACAGAGAGAAATCCACATTGTAACAAATGGATAATGTATAAATGTGCTGTTCACGGTGCCATCTCCAGAGATGGCAGAGTACATACGTACATCTGCAATGTGTGCTAGATGAGAGCTTAATAGCAAAGTTATGAGTGTTTTGGCTCTAAATATAAAATGTAGCTCAAAAAAAAAATAACGTCAGAACCCGTCGATAACCATGTTTATTTGATAGCGTTCTTTGTCCCGGGTTTACATTGTTTCACCCAACACACTGCACGCAGGCACATACATGAGTGAGAATGTGCATGTGTTGTGTGTGCACTGATAGTGGGTACAGGTGCTCCATTATTTAAAGTATCTCCTTGGGCTTTAAAGCTCTGACAGAACTGTAGACGAGGTTTCTCCCCGCACACTCCCCTTCTCCCCAACACCCCTCCCAACCGCAAAATTATTACCAGAGCTTCCCTGGGGAGAAGCAGAGGGGAAACGTGATCTGGAAGAGAGGGGCGAATCCACCACAACAACAGCTGCTTCCAAATCACAACAACCTGGGGAAGGGTTGTGGGTTATATTTTATGGGTGGAGAGGGACCACGGATGTTCATTTATTTATCTCCACAGTCAGCATCAAGGTGTGTATGTGTGCGTGCGTTTGTGTTTGAGACCAGATCTGTCATAGCTCACTTTATACACATACAGGAACAAGCCTAAGGTCACTTAGTCACTCTGTAGAGTACTGAGACCTACGACGCCACAACCAGTCGAGTGTGCGAATGATGAATATGTAAAAATAATCAATTTCATGCATCAAAATATTATAATGAATGTAGGCAACGTAGAAAATCTTATTGCGTTGGTCTGATGCCATTTACTTTCCTCTTCACTCGCTTTCATAGACGCTACTTCTCCATGGGTACAATTATGCTGAGAGCAATTTCATATTTCAAGTATGCAAATATCGATACTGTGAGGCCACAAACAGTCCATATACGGAAAATATGGAGGCTGTGGCACAGTAATCCTTTTTAAGTGTCGTGCTGGTGCATTGTTTAAAATCTAAATTAGCTTGCATGTACATTTGAGCTCACCCGTGCACGCTCACACATGCACACGTGCACACGTGCACACAGGGATCTAAATTAGCCTAATGGTTCTCAGTAGACCTAGCACTGAACACACATGCCTCTGGTGGGGTAAATGGTGGGGCATGTGTTGGAGCTGAATACAAACACAACCATTAACAGTTGGAGCGGGCCAATCAATGGCAGCAACCTTGGACATTTTGGCCACTACGTGCCGTTATTAATTAGGTTCTCCTACTTCACATGCTGAAATAATAGCTCATGTGATATTATTTACCCACAGTGGGCCAAGTCACCAGGGATAAGCCAGCAGGCTGGAGGAGGTGATCGAAGGGAGATGCTGCCAACAAACAGCAGCTGTACCGGGACACACCTGATACCTAACATTGTGTTAGTTTACAACTGAATTGGTTGAGCATAACCTACTTTGTTGAAAACATAATCCTATCAAAACATTTCAACCAATAATATCTTGACCTCCCTTCATGAATCAATCTGCAACGTTTAGCCACAAGGGAGGTGTGTGTGGAGTCAACAGTCCTCTGTAGCGCCGTATCCTAAGCCAGTCCACTATTTCGTATTCAAATTTGTAATATTTATGCGTAGCATTGCCAGCACTAGTCCCAGTTTGTTCTGTCATGTATTGGTATATAATACACACCAACCTCTGCATTTACATTTCATAAAGACATCATCTACATTTAATGCAGCACTTTTTAACAGAAGTACTCCAGATTCATAATAACATGCAGCCTTTTATTGCACACATTTGGGAGTGAAACAATATTCAAATCAGAACGGTGTTGTTGGTCTTCGGCTCAAGTCTCAAAGGGCTGCTTTACCACCAGATATCACAATGCTTGCTGTGTGTAGAGCCCTGATACTTCAGATGTATTTATAAGTTTTGCAATATAGTTGTAGTTACCATCACAAGCAAATCTTCAAAAATATAACCTCAAATATTCTTGAGATGTTCTTACTCGCCATGCTTTCCAGGAGTGTAAAGTGGGCGGCAACCAAACACTTCCTGGTTTTATGCTCTTCCTGATGTCATCAATAATGTCACGGCTTATACCAGGTATGGAGGATTGTTATTCGGTGTTAATATGTCACCCTGGACACACACTGTTTGAGTCCCTTCCCTCTGGCAGGAGGCTGAGGTCCATCAGGACCAAGACCTCACGCCACACTAACAGTGTTTTCCTGTCGGCAGTCAGGCTCATCAACAGGTCCCCCACTGACTGACTCTGTCACCCCCAGGACTATTTTTCTTTCTTTTCTTTCTTCTTACCGGGCACTCCCCTGCACACTTCATATTTAAACACTCATGTCACTTAACATACACTTTAACTTAAACACACATGTCACTTTAACATACACTTTACATTAACGTTATCTGTTTGTCTCAGCACTTTATCTTATACTTAATGTAATACCCATTGCACTGTTGTTGTCATTGATTGTTGATTGTTGTTTATCTCGTCTAACGTCTCATGTCTAATGTATGCACCTTCCTGATTCTGATCTGATTATGATTATGAATCTGATTATGAATTCTGATCTGATTTTTTATGAAAGCCACTTTTTGTTTTCCCCATTGGTTGATTTCATAACGCTCATTTCTAAGTGTGAAGCCTCTTGCGTCCCATGGGTTTCCATGACATCCTGTTATGGATTCTTAAAAAATGTACTGTGTATCAAGAAGACTATTTTTCCTCTTTACTGTTTTGAATCACAACTTTTTAACCCCAGTCAGGGCGCTGACTTTGATTCCGACCGACTGCTGCAGTGAGAGATCAGGATAAATGTTTCCAACATTCGGAGACTGTCGTTTGTTGCTATTCCTGTTGTAATTGAAGATGTTTTCTGGACGAGAGATCTGAGAACTGTGGTGCACAACAACTTTTCACCAGGGGGATTCTCTGCTATTCTTTCCCTCTGATGTGAGCCTTCTCGCTCTTATTACCTTTTTTGCTGTCTTTTTTTTCTTCTTTTTTTCCCCAGAGTTTTTGTTTCGCTACACCATCTGTCTGTCCTGTGCTTGTTAAATCAGTTTGCCCATTCACGGCGTCCTCTGCCTCGACTTCACCCCTGGCACTTTCCATTTAGTCTCCAAAACCACAGAATGATATGCAAGTCTGAGTCAATCCACCCCGAGTTCTTGGATGTTTGTCAAACAATACTAGAACAACAGCATGATTTGTTGTGTGCACACATCTCAACAGTCTATACCCTCTTGGCATTGTTAAGGGAAGGCAGCAAAGGCAGAGACAGATATGGAGAAAATATCCTATCAATCTACAGGATATTAGCTGCAAGACAGCAGTTCATGCTGCCAATGATGTAACCCTCTGTGCCAGTATGAGCAAGTGCCACAATAAATTACTTCACATCAGCCAATGCTTTTTATCTGATGATAGCAGTCTGTGTGGGTTGGGCGATTTCAAGCTTAAGATTTTGTTGTTGTGGCAGAGTTAGCACGGTGATTAAGAGTGTGCGTGAGGGGAAGAGGGAATCAGAAAACAAAACTGTGCACAAGAATGTTATTGTACAGGGTTTATGCAAAGGATAATGTTTAAAACCTGGAGACCCCAGCCAGTACTCCCCCAACCGTAGGCACATCTTATTGTATAAACAATGCACTCATTCTTGTGACACCCTTTTTAAATCCAGTTGGTTGTGTTTGCCTTTTTTACCTTGGTATACTGTGTACTTATTAGCAAGGAGTCAAGTTTGCTTCATTTATAACACAGGAGAGACAGATTCTATGACAAATAATTAAAATTATGTTTATCAAACACACAAAAAACACAAAATTGTGTATATTTGCTGTTTGTACGGTATTAGTACCAATATTTGTTCAGACTTCAACCTATCCCAAACAATAGTTTATTGTGCAAATATTGACAATGATTTCCTGCATGAATATAATCGGTTTGTATTCTGCCAAAAGAAAATCGCAACCACCATATTCTTTCCTAATTATAGAAAGCATCTTTTTACCTTTTTTGTCTCTCCTTCCAACACCTCCAGGCTTGTATTCGGGAAATTAAACAGCAGTTTAATATCGTCCAAGCTGAGTTGGCGATAGATAAGAGGAATGTGTGGGTGGTGGGCAACTTGGCATACCTGTGCAACCTCACACTTGATGGGCCAGTGGGTAACATTGCCAGACTTAAGACCTATTGGCAAAGGCATCATCATGCTCCGGATGAGCTTAGAAAGTGGTTTCCAAGGTGGAGGGAGAGATTCTTGTGCAATAGCATGAGAAAACAAAAAAGAACCTTTGCTTTGGTTATTTGCAGAAATAATGCTCAGTATTTAACTACAGAGGCAGAGGAGAGAGTAGACAGAGAGCGGTGGTGGGAGTGTTGGAGGGGTTACTCTATTAATCTGGTTGCTCACTACTGTTTGGCTGCCAACTTCCAGAAACAAGTATTTTCCAAAGAGACGTGAATACCAGACAGCACATCCTTCTTCGTCCCCACGTAAATCTGCAATGCAATCCTCCCACAGCATTTAACAATAGGACTAACCTATCCATTTACTGGCTACTAATGTTCTGTTGCAATGCCTCATTAACCTTACATTTATCACTAATCTCACATTGCAGACAGACTAATGTGAAATAAAGCTATGTAAACAGATGCTACACTAAATAACTTGATCATTTACTAGCAATTACTGATCTGTTTACTTGCAATGTAACTGAAATGAGACAGTGACAAGTGTTGCATTAGAGGCCAGATGCAAGTTGCTGCTGGTATGTTGTTGTGAATCAATTATTTAACGTTATCTTATTAATTGACAGGACCAACTTGCAGGTCAGTAACGGTAATGAAAAGGTAAACGATTCACAATAAACTGGTGTTCCTTTTGTAATATGTATTAGTAAAGAGGTGCAAACAATTACGTGGAAAATGTGAAATATAATCTAATCTAGTATAATAATCCTGTCATTATTACAGTAGAAGTAAACAAAAATACAGGTATTCCTATAATTAATCTTGTTTGTGGGGAGCATACGTATATTGGCATACGCTGTTTTTAACTAAATGTATTCTTCTACTGCGAGTCCTTTTTGACCAACTAATGGAAAAGTGTAGGTTTATATCCTATGAATGTAAGGGAAACACACTTGTTGCACAAGTCTGTTAAGCTAAAACAAGAATCAACGAAGATGACAACAGCCATAAATGTTATTAATACTAAAACAGCATTGTTAAATATTCCAAATTTAATTTGCAAAGTGTGTTGACTACACTTATATTCCCCTTTAATTTGAAGCACGAATAAAAAGCTAAGATACATAAATTGAAGCCTTTACAGAAGAAAGAAAAAATCAGCCAAGATAAATACACTTCAATCAACAGTATCCAGATCATGGCTGATTTTCGCAAGGATTTTTGATTACATTAGTGATGACCTACAGTAAATCTACTCCACTATTTACAGCACCCGCACATATATTCCATCAGAAACATTGGCTGTCCATAATTGATAAAAATAAATCAAAGGATACATCAAATCTCCAATTTGTTTTCTACTTGCTGCTGTTTCATCTGCACCAACACCATGTTTACTGACCTGGCAACATGTCATGTTGTGTCAAGTCCTCAGTCCTAAGAAGACTCGCTGAACAGAAAGGTCAGAAAAGCATGCTCATAAAGAGATGTCGACAGCTTTTAGCCCGTGGCTTTGCTTAAATCAAAGCCAAATGCAGTTGCAGTCAAAAAACACTTCTGATTAACTCAAGCAACAGTGAGCACTGGCTCTGAGTAAGACCTGTAGGATTTGTGGCGTTGAGGGCATTGACTAAGAAATCACAACATTTCCTCTAAAGGTACGAGGTGTGCGTAGATATATATGTGTGTGCGTGCGTGTGTGTGTGTGTGTGTGTGTGTGTGTGTGCGTGTGTGTGTGTGTGTGTGTGTATATGCTGTCCTTGTGGCGAGTCCGTGCCCTGGGCTGTTTTTCCCTGACTTTGTCAGAAACATGTGGCGTGAAGCAATACACCTGCAAGTCATGGTGTTAATAAGTCACTGGTGCTGTGCACTTCACAGTCCTTGGGCCAGTCCATGTTAACCAGAGCTATTCCTTATCTCACAGAGAACAGCCTCATAACAACAAATAACCTCAGATCATTTCCAAGATGCATTTTCAAACCTCTTTATTAAAAATCACTGCAATAACAACCCGACTAGACTTGTGTACAACTATTATTACCATTTCTTGCCTAATTATGCAGATTAGGCATTTTTCTCTGACTCCAAAGAGAAGCGCATCACTGCTTCTATGGAAACAAATACATCTAGCGTGATTGTATGTTTTGAAGGAGAGCATTGTGGTGTGTGAGCGGCAGCAAGCGCCCATTTGTGAAAGCTCTTCCATCATGATGAGAGACAGCCCACACAGCTCCAAATTGCTGATGAGCTTATTTTTAGTCAAGGGGCTGCCCCAGTGTCTGGTTTACATGTGGGACTGGCAGAAAATGTAGAGCAGATTTCCCACTTAATACTTGTACAGCAAGCCTTCCTGCTCCGTAATTAACCAATTAACAAGCAACATGCCCCACCAACACCATCCCTGATTCAGTTTGCAATCAGGAATGCTCGTCTGCAAAGTTTTAATTGTGCCCGTGGCAATAACTTACTGTTTGTAATCACATTCTCTCTCTCCCTATATTGCACCATGGTGCGTTTGGGAGGAAAAAACTTACTGGCGCAAGCTAATTCGGCAAACCTCCATGTTGGAGGTGAGCACAGTGCACATTACCAGCAGTGCTTAGGGTTTTTGCTGAACAACAGAATGAGAGTTAATATGCTCCCCGAATTATTAACACATTGTGCATTTATAGCCTCCAATGAGAGGTGAGGGGCAGGCAGGGAGCTTTCACTCAACATGTCCCCCTTACGGTTGGTTGTGTTGAGACAACAGCATGCGGATACACGCAAAGGCAAAACTCAGTGCCTCCATTTTTCAAAATTGGATATTAGGTTAACACTTTCTTTGACGCACAGTGAAGAAAACAGTATCACATGTTTTTTTTTAACTTGGGACGCAGCACAGTTTGCTCGCATGAAGGGGGCACGCCTTGTGCCAGAGCCAATCATCGTGCAGGAAGCAGACATGTGTATGGGCGAGATGACTCATTAAGCTGTCATGTGTCTGTTACACATTGCGACTGTGGGATAGCAAATCATAGGCGACTTTTTTTCTTCTTCTTTGCTTTCTGGTGCACTGCCAGACCATACCCTGAGCTAAAAGGCAGAAATACAATCTGTCAGATGGAAGCTGCCGCTAATTGTTCAGCTCAAAGCCCTCCATTTTCTTTAGGGGTCCACAGCCACCCCGCACTTTTATAAATATATGGTTGACGCTATTGGCTATAGACATCAAGCAATTACAACCACCATGCATTCTAATATGATAGACAGAGGAGAGCCTGGGATTAGCTTTACACTCTTGAAGTTACACACACACACACACACACACACACACACACACACACACACACACACACACACACACACACACACACACACACACACAAACACACCCTAACTGCAAAACACAAACAATCTAGGGCAGCTATTCCAAATCCAATTGTTGTGAACATGAAGCCAGCTAGTTTCAGGCATTGGGGTGAGTTTGGCCCACACATACCAATTAGGCCCGTTTCCAAAGCAATACTGCACAATGCTGCCCAGAGGACTGCAGCAGAACAAGACTTTGATTTCCCTCAATGTGATAGTAATTTCATATTCCTCTGAAAAGCAACATGGCTACGGAGGCTTGAGTCTCGAGATGAGCAATGAAGAGCAATTCACAACAAGATGCTTGTTTGGTTATTTGCATGCAATTTCTCAAACAAATGCGCAACTATGTGTAGCAACTACTTTGGTGTGGAGGTATTGTAGACCCGTGTGAACACAGCAGCCTCTGATACATCTGCACAGCATCCACGGAGGCCTCTTTTTTTTGGACCCACAGTGTCCCTGGAAGCTTTGTTAACCGCTTGCATTTGATCAGTTATTGTCTCTCGCTTCCCCCACACGTCTATGAGTAAGCCTTTGCATCTGGGATCAAAAATCAAGGCCATAACTGAGAATGCAGCCGATGGTCTTCACGCGGACTAAACGCTGTTGAGCCCGAGTCCCACCACAGCGCTTTAGACAGATTGAGGAATAGACAGAGAGGAGGCATAATGAGAGCCAGGAGTATTCCTACACTCTATTTATAGGGGGTGCAGGATTGTTTACCTGCTTTCTCAGTTGTTTTGACGGGTTGTGAACCGTTAATGAGAAGAGGAAAATGTTTGCGTTGCCATATTGTTGTTTCACCTTCCGGTGCGTACTGTATGTTGAATATGTCTGGTGTGAGCCTGAGAGGTGTTTTCATGACACATCTTTAAACTCTGTGCATCCTCCTCATTCGATTTCACCCTCTCTTGCTTCCTGTCGTAAAATAAAATCATATTTTCGGTGTTGGGAGTTGTGGCAGCAGCAACAAGACGGTCTTTACCGTCTAGTGATACTTTCCGATTGCGGATTTCTCTGTGAGACGGTGTGGGAGAGCCTATTGTTGGAATAAATCTTTGCCCTCTCATTTGAATCACCGGGAATGCTTGATGATTTGTCACAAGGGAGGAGAGTAACCAAAGTACCCCAAAGAGAGCAGAGGTGTTACTGCATGGAGGCGGCCATATTAGCTGAGATATTCTTCAGGATTATGTGCCCCTTCAACCCAGGCCAGGAATTTGTCAGCAGAAGTGCAGATATGGCTCTATCAATAATCCATGGCATTGTGTATTTCCCAACTGATGCCATTATACGGCTGGGGGATGACAGCACTCACCAACTCCATCATCTTATCCGAGGGGACCAGGATCTCATAAAGCGCTCTCAACATAGACATCTCATATAACGGGTAATAACTCCAGCCAGTTAATACAGGGGAATTATCAGGGAGAGGAGCGATGAACCCAGCACAGGCCAGCCACCGCTGTATTATGGTTGTGAAAGCACGAAAGCAGGGGAGCAAGGGAAGGTGTCAGAGGAGGGGGAGGGACAAAAAGAGAGGTGGGAAATGGAGAAGGGTAACGGCAAAGCTTGTGAGATAAGAGGGGGAGAGTTGGTGTCGGATAAGAGGCGGAGGAGGGGAGAGAAATACAAACACAAAATACGTATGTTGTTGTGTGAAGCAGACGAGCCAACGTTAGAGAGAGGAGGAAGAGAAATGAGTAAGGGGCAAATTAGGGAGACAGATGGGGCAATGCTTTAACAAAGAGCAATGTGAGGGCAGAGCTTCAGAAAAGTATTGATGTCACTTTCTGAACTTTGCTTTGTTGGAAAATCATCAGTTTGAGGATCCTTCTTTCAGACTGCCACAGTGAAATGGATGGTAGAAGACGCAGTAATGAAGAGCTTAAACTAGTAATCTCCCTAATCCAAGTTAAAGCTCTCTGTAATTATTTTCATTACAGTATCATTTAGAGATGGCTATACTGTACATTGTGCATATTAGAGAGGAAGAAGTAGGTCGAAATGTAACTTCCATGTCTAAACTGTCCTGTGTGATAATGAACGGTGAGTTTTGAATTAACATTTACATAAAGCCATTAAAAACATTGTTTTCTAGCTGAGGTTGTTTGCTAAGGTCAAGTCCTTTTATCATGTTGTAAAGGGTTATACATGCCTTTATTTCGACCTGGCTTGACTGTTAAAATGCCCTTTATGTTGGTGATAGCCAGGCCTCCCTCTCACACTTGCAGTTGGAACGGCATGACGCAGCGTGTCTTTTGACAGGAGCATGCAGGCGAGAGCACATTCCCCCCGCGCTGGCCTCCCTTCACTGGCTCCTTGTATGTTTGAGGATTGATTTTATGGTTTTATTGTTCACCTGCAATCATTAAATAGGCTCCAACCTATCCCCCCCCCCCCCCCCCCGCCCTGGCTTTTCACAACCATACATCCCATC
This sequence comes from Taurulus bubalis, assembly GCF_910589615.1. Classification (NCBI taxonomy): domain Eukaryota; kingdom Metazoa; phylum Chordata; class Actinopteri; order Perciformes; family Cottidae; genus Taurulus; species Taurulus bubalis. Next base: position 11,498,228 of record NC_136606.1, read on the forward strand.
AAGGTAACAGGAAACCGTGCCTTTGCAGCTGTAGCCCCCAAACTGTGGAAGGAGTTGCCTCTGCAGGTTAGGCTTTCTCATACTGCCTTTTTTAAACCCTATTTTAAAACACTTTTTTTTATTCTCTTACTTTTAACTCACTATTAGTTAGTTGCCATTCTATATTATTGTCTTTTGGACTTGTTTTTACTGTGTTGTTTTCATGTTTTTTGCTATATTGGGGTTGGACAGCTGATTCAAATGAAATCAAATTATGTTGTTTTTTAACTGTCCTTTATACATAAATGTGGATGTGAATTTTCGATTGGCTTTGTGACATATTTTTGAGAAGCCTAAGATTGCTTGGATGAATTGCAAAGCTGACATTATGTCTGAAATCTTTCGTTTATTCACAATAGTTTAATTTATAGTGAGGAGTACATTTTGGAAAGCTTCACCATCATGTCCAGGAAGTAAATCTACTGCACAAGGCAACAACATTTCTGCATAAAAGCCCATAATGCAATGCTCAATTATCTAACTGCTTGGACAACCTCGTCATCTTTGTTCTGTGTCACTGCCCATTAAATCTTAAGCAATGTTAGCATCTGGCTCCAACCCTTTATCAGGCCTTTTAGTCTTAAATGTGGGTGGGTGCCAGCCACTAGCGCTATTAGGGACAGGAGGGAGAAAATAAATATATATTAATGCCACCCACCAAGCAAAGATATTCAGTGTTTGCATTTCAGGGGACAATAAAGAGGGCCATCTGTTCCTGTCATTCGTGCTTTATTGTTTTCCTCGGCGGGCCACTCGCTTTGGAACACCACATCAAGCTCTCCCCACCTCACATTCTCTGTACTCTAGACACCCGGACGTACACAAACTACAGTCAAACTGTGTACACAAGATCAACTGCACATAAACACACATAAACACACACAAAGGCGTGCTTATCGTCCTCACCCTTAGCCGTGTACAGCCATAAGACAAGGAATAGGCTCAAAGGGCTTTTGCATTTTGGATCTTTGGTAGAAAAATCATGGCAAAAAAAAAGACAAGATGCTGAGGGGGGCATGGCTTTGAATATATTCTCTGTCCTTGTCCCTTGTTGCTGGCACTAGTAGTTGCATGGCAAACAATGCCAAATGTTGTTCTTTCATTCCTGTAGCAGGATCATGAGAGGGTGGGAAAAAACACACACACTTAGTCTCCAGGCTTAAAAGAAAGAAGAAAGTCTGCAATATTGGCTGAGGAAATAAAAGGCTCCTAGCATACCTGCCAAATTATATAGCAGTAGATTTGATCATATAGCTAAGAAGCGCTATACCTCTCATGTCTGTAGAGTGAATATGTAGCTACAGTAAGCAGCCGGCCAGCAGTGACCAGGAAGTTACTGCTCCCAGCCAACAAATAGTCTGGCACATAACCCCCAAGTAAAACAGTAAATTGTCACACTTACATTTCACTTACTGCATGAATTAAACAAACAATATATGATGAGATGTGTTACTTTTCGACTGAGCAAGGCTGTATCTCCCTGTTTTTTTGCTACTAACCTAACCACTGGCAGTTTCTCCATATTTATCGTACAGACATGAGAGTAGTATCGATCTTCTCATATAACTGTGCAAGAAAGTGAATAAGCATATTTACCAAAAGGTCAACCCATTCCTTTAACCTTTTGAAGAAACAAGGTTTTCAGGTGGCAACTTTATATTATTTAATGAAACAGAGAAGAGCATGGGTTATGTCAGCCAAAACAGATCCCGACTGACAAACAAGTGTTTTTTCATCACATTCCAATATAGATATAATTACAGCATTACAAAAGCACAGCCTATTATTTGTAAAAAGCACAAACAAGTAGTAATATATAACTCTTAATTATTTATAATGTGCCATGATTATGAATTTGTAGTTGATATACACACAAATTGCTGAAATATTTGTTTATGTTTTTATGACATGATACGTTTATATTGCAAATTATAATGTAGAGCTGTCGTGGATGTTTAAAATCCCACAGACACTACAAGGAAGACAACATACAGCAATGTTTTCTCACCAGTGATCTGACTGAATGCAAGATTTGCAGGTGCTTTTCCATCACAGTCAGCAAGGTTAAACTCCAGAGAAATTAAACAAATTGCTCCTCTAATGCAGAGTAAAACAAATGGGAGAACTTTAGTGCACATGTGGAACCCTCTTGGGTTCTAATTATGTAAAACTATAGACATCAGAAGGCACTGAATTCTTTAATGAGCACTTGAGAGAACAAAGGGAATTTAAGTGCATGTTAATAAGAAAGGCGAGACAACAGGAGGAGGCAAAATGCCACAGTAAGTATCGCTACACATTAAATGGGGGCATTCGCTGTCTCACCACCAACGAGCAGCTTCCGACAGTTACGCTGGATTACCACAGAATAGTTGAGAGGAACCTATTTCTCACTGTGGTTTGTGGCAGTAAGAATGAGCATGCAGCTTATGTGCTAATAGGTTCTCCATGGAAACAATAATAATAAATTGAGATGAATTGAGTGTCAGGGAATTAATGTTTTGCTATTAGTGCGTGAGAGGATGAGCCGCTCTCTCCACAACCTGCAATCAGTGAACGTGAAGACTTCCCCATGACCAGTGTGCCGCATGCAGGTACAAAATTACAGGTTAAACTCCCATATTAGATCCTGGGGTTGCTTGTGGCTTCCACAGTGACACGGGGCATAGGACCACTTGCATTCACTCAATAACGAACGACGTGATGTGTTTGGGAAGCTGTGTTCCACTTCGCTAGTCGGTAGGCTGGCCAATTAACATTGACAAAGACTCCCGCGTGTATAGGCAGGCAGAGCACCGCCCAGATAGCACATTTCTGTTCAGGAGCCAAAATAGATCGCACTGTGGGGGTCCTCTAATCCCCACCGTTCCACTGAATAATGGTTTTAAATCAAGAAACAGTGGTGCAGGATAGCCACCTTCATACCCATATGGCTGCTGTCTGGGTACCACTGCACACCTTGTTTAATTACTTGGGCGCATTTTTGTAGTCTGCTGTGGACTGCTCGTGTTTGTACATTAATGTATAGATATGCTTTTGAGTCTGTAGTGCAAACATTGTATATCTTGAGAGAGAATACATGGGTGAACAAATTCCTGTTACAAATGGAACAAATCAGGAGTTTTCTCATTGATGATTAGTTGTAGCTGAAAAACTATAATTAAGGATTATATAGTAGATCATTTCAGTCTGGACACTCAAGTCAAGGTCTAAAAAACAGCAGCGAGGACGCAGATCTCTAAGGTGGGATATCGGTTCGCAAGGAGAAGAAATTTGAAGGTGATTGACCGTCTATTGGACAAGTAATGCCCTCGCTAATGATGAAATATGTGCAGAGATGTTCAGAGATGTTCAGATGAATTACCCTCATAATTGTCATGCTAGCAACGTAGCCTTATCAAATAATGTTATGCAAGATCATTAAATGCCAGAATGCTGCTAGCTGGCAGCTTTCTATATTTTTTATTGTTGTTAAAGTTCCACCAACCAACAATGTGTTTCCAATTTCCTCACTCTGTGGGACTCAAGCTCATTTGTTCCTGAAGATGTAAATTTGTGAATGTGAAATAAATACGTATGTCTCTAAAATAAATCCTGTAAATCTAAATATGATACATATGAAATATGACAAATATAAACATACACATGTACATCCTGGACCTAACCGACTTCTCACTCGATCAGCAAACGACTACTGGAGAAGTCTCCCAGCAGCGGGGATTCTGGGTAGTGAGGCGGAGCTAGATAGCTATTCTTGTGCTTTGGCCTAAATATGTTCAATAACCACAGCCCATTCATTTGAACATAACAGATGGAAATAAAAAGAAATGTGAAATAAATGGAATATTTGCAAATAAAAGTATCTTGAAATAAATAAAAGTAGTCCTTTGAAAATGTATTTTTTGGAGAATGAAAAACCATTTCATTTATTTATTGAAATATATTTACTAATTTATACATTCAGCCTCTATTTACATTTATGTATATATGTATGGCCTCATTTATTCATTCAGGATTCATTTCATAGGCTTATGTATTTATTTATTTTCTAGCCACTAATTGATACTGATATACATTTGGTTCATAAATGAGTATTTATGGCAATCGGGTGGTGCATGTGGGGCTCAAAAGGGCCTCATAGCCCCTGATCGTAATGAAGAAGCATATAACCCAGTGCAACAGTTTGGTCACTGATTAGTATTTAATAGTTCATGACAACTACATCAGGCTTTGGCTTCACAGGCAACACAGTAGGATCAATTCATTGTCGATTTTATTGTCTTTTCATGGGATAAAAAAAAAGAAAAGGAACATTTGTTCCAGCCACCTGGCTATAATCAACTGAGTTCCTTAAACTATATGTGAAATTAGGTGTTGGTTTTTCATATTATAGTTAGCATTGTTGTTCTTTAAGTGGTGCATCTTAAGATAACAGCCATTACTTACCATTAACATGTCTGCTCAAGCAAAGTAGCGCATCATGTTATCAAACTGACAAGAAGAGTTCTAACCATAAATGCATCATTAGTTTATAATTGGCTCGGACCATGACTGCAGAAATGAAGAAAAACTCATTATATTCAAAACACATTAACATTGATAGTAACACCCATATGTTGTCTTATTTTCTAAGCTCCCAGTTGCTCAGGCATGTGCGTACCTGCAGCGTGATACCGATAAACGCACTTACATTCTCATATCACACAAATTTGCATATGTATGAGCCTCTCTCGTAAGTGTTTTAAGTAACTGGAGTGAAGGGAGCTATACAATAGCAAAGTGATTCAAGGAATGATCCCAACTTGTGCTCTCTGTGCTGCTGCAGTTCAGTCAAAATGAGAGTCTTTGTTTGGCATGAATAGTGGCAGATCAGTACTGTACCTTGCACAAGCTTGAGCAAAACTATGAGATGCAGAACCTCAAAGCAAGCCTCAAAAGACAAAATCAAAACTGTTTGTTCATTTCATGTGACAAATGGAGTATAAATGTATGGCAGTAGTGTTTAGGTCTTGTAAATTATCAATATGTTTACTCCTCTGTAGCTGCGTTTGGAAAACTGTGGCATGACCATTACTTGCTACATTACTCGTTTTCAGATTTAATTTTTGTATTTACTCTCACAAACCTCAACGACTCACTTTCACTTTGAAGTTGCCTGGCCTTCAGTCACTGATTAATCATATGACTTCAAAATGGTGTGAACGTTTTTTACCTCTCACCCAAACAGTGAAATTAAAACTGAACAAAGAAAAAAAAGCTATGTGAGTATTTCATCCTATTCTATTCAAATTTCATAGCACCATCTTTGATTTCCATAGTCCAAAGTAAGGTACGCCCTAGGGCAGTGACGGACTGTCATCCCTCCCCAGGGGGCAGAACCTGCACTCTTCAGCGCTCTAATGATGCGCCTGTCTTTTGAACGAAGAAGCCCATGCCATGGCCTATCACTTAGTAAGCTTAACTAAGCAGGGGGTGGCGGGTTAGACAGAGAGAGAGAGAGAGAGAGAGAGAGAGAGAGAGAGAGAGAGAGAGAGAGAGAGAGAGAGAGAGAGAGAGAGAATGATAGAAACAGAGGGAGACAGAGTGGGATTGTGCAGGTATGGCTCCTGGCAGATGAAAGCTGTTCCTTTTCAGAACAGAATATGACAAAGGACAACATTGCTCCTGAAACAGTCCACAGTCTTTTAGCTTCAGCAGCCAGGTGTCACTGTATTGTGCTCCTTACACAAATTAGGTAATTGGAGACATGTACACTGAAATACACATTGCATAAATGACAGGCAGTAATACAGCTGTTGTTGTCCCAGTGTCAAAATGTAAATATGAACATTCTCAATCTGGACTTGGCATAATCACTGTTTATCCATTATATCCTCCTCCTCTCCCCCTGAATGGCAGCGCACACAGTTGAATTGCCCTCAATCACTCAGTAATTGATGCTGTGGCATTTCACCCATATTACCCAAAACAGCCCCCCCCCCCCCCCGTCTAGATCTCCCTGCTTTCCCTAAATATCCCAAAGGCTTCTTTCTCTACAATTTTAAGTTTAGTTTGATTTAAGCCTTCCTGGAAGCCAATTTGATCTGTTTGGATGTTCTTATAATCTCCTGATTTGATTCACCAGGGGACTGTTGTTAGTTGAACAGGAACAGCCCATACAGCAGAGAAGTGAAGAATAGCATCACACATATTGTGGAGCAAAGGAAGTACAACCCGCGATAAAAGAGAAGCTGCCTGAGGCTGTGGGGAGTGGCCACAAGGACTCTCTTTCTTCCCATGCACTTTTTCCTTTTTTCAGAAATTGTTAAATCACATAAAGGCAAGATCACCTGGGACAGCCCATGACGGAGGAAGAAAGAGGGTGGGATGGGTTAAAGTCCCAACCTTAAAAAAACTACTATTTTGAAGAATATGTGGATATAACAGGATTCTCGTATAGTCTGTGATAAGGATTATATACAGCCCACACTGCCGAACATGGATCAAGCGCTCTTTTCCTTTATTTCTGCCCACCGCTAACTGTTTCACTGTGTTCTAAGAATCTAAGGGGTTCAACACAAAACAGGCAGATCTTTTGATGTAGGACATGTTCTAAGGTTCACGAGTGGTGTGTTACCACCCCTCATCCCTCTGTTCCTCAGCACACACGGCTTAAAGGAGACTGGAAGTGACTAAAGGGAACCTGGCTTTCCCCCTAGATGGATGAAAGCAGTGGCAAAGAATGCCAGAAATGTGCTACTGGAGAGGTTTTTGGTTGTTTTTGCATACCCGTGCATATGTCCTGTATATCCATGGGTTCAACAGTTGTAGACTGCGAGGCGTTTTGCCGTTTCAATGCACAGAAGCTTAGTCTGTGGCTGTGTCCTCCTCCTCGTGCACATTCAGATGAAATACAGGAAAGGTGGAACCACTTGCCTAAAAACCTCTTTGAAGTAAACCTAAAAAATGTTATGTGCAGAAATAGGAAGTGGGGAGAGAAAAGAACGTTGAGGCAGTGGTATCATCTGGTGAACCTGTGGGAGATGGAAAATCAAGTGGTGTAGGGTGAAAGAGGAGAACGAGAGATGGGGAGGGGTGGGGCTGGATACATAGACACTGAAAGTGTTTTGGGATGTGAATGCACTTGGGGACTAGAACAAGCACACCACCTTTGCATTTAAAAACACTCCAAAACTTTGCAATATAAAAGGCAGGAGTAGGAAGGCAGGACACAAAAGAATATTCACAATGCGAAAAAAAGATGCCGTTTCTTCTTCTTCCTCGCCTCTCTGCCAGGGTAGAGTCTCTCCACGTTGATCACGATTTACCGTCTGAAGATGCATTGGCAGTTGTTGACAGAGACAGAGTTTGTGATGGTAGTCACAGTTATTCCATAGAGATAGACGAGGGAGGGGCGATGAGGGGGAGTCGACTCCCCTCTCTTGTTTTCTTGCTGACTCTCTTAACTGTGTTTACTCTTTCAACACTGACATCCAAAGGTATGCAGAGCTGATAAAACTTTCCTGCCAGCTGAAATTCAACACCGAAGCAATGTAGGGTTAGAAAATGTGTTAATGCACAAAATATACATTCATTTGGTTCATTGTGTATATTTAGTATTAAATCCAGTAAAAAAAGACACTTCATTGGATAATTCACTTGCGTTACAATGAGTTCCATTTAGTATTGTCACCTTTAGCACTCAATGACACACACAATGAGATCATGATTTCCTTCTGTGTTTTTAATTCGTAGGTTAGCTCAAGTAAGGCAAGTTTAAATTGTCCTGCTTTTTCAACAGCTAAGTGTCAGTCACTTAACTATTCAAGAGAAAAATGAAGTATTTCTTTATTTCAGAGAAAAATAGAAAAAGATTGAATGCCACATCAATCATCCAGCTGCTATATAAAGATCTGCAAGACCATTAGCCCGACTAATGGTGTTGTAAGATGAATAAGATGAAACAGCTTGTGAAAAAAACATCAAGATTTTAAAGATTAACAGATGGTGAAAAAGCCTCTTTTTACAGTGGCACGGAGACCCGACACTTACATTTCCATCCCAATAAGCAGAGTCCTATTTAAGGTAAAAGCTAAGAGATCCTATTGTACGAGGCCTTATTCCCCCAAGGGAAGGCGAGCACCGTGAGGCTCTGGTGGAAATGCAGGAGAGGCTGTGATCATACCCAAGTTTCATCTGAAGAGTCTGAGCCGTGATCGCAGGGAAACTTCAAGTAAAAACCGCAAGAGCAGAGAGTGTAGATGGGAGAGGAGGGGAAAAAACAACTGATTTCCATCAAAACAGATTGTCAAACCAGATGGGGACTATTCGAGAACTGGGGCAGAGGGGATGGGGTGGGACTGTGATTGGGCAAATCTCAACACAAACTAGACACTAGCGTCAGAACAAAATTGTTCTCCTAAGTACTGCTGTCATGTAATTCTGAATGGTTTTAAATAATTCTGAATTAAGTTTTTATTCAATAAACTGAATATTAAAGCATGCAAAATGATGAAATTCGGCATTGAACTGTAATTTTTACTTGACTTGACTTTGTAGAGAGTAGCTTTGTGTGGAGGATTCAGCTCTTGAGTTGCTATCTCAGGGTCAGTCGTGACGGCTGCGTTTAATTTCCTGGACAGAGAAAGTGACTCTGCCCTCTGACATTTGAGTATGATGTTAGTGTCGACAACGATGAGCCTTTGTACCGTGTGTGGTTTGGTGTGTATTTCATGAATTCCTCCTCCTCCTGAGCCATCAGTGCTCCTGGAATGATTCTACATGCTCTGACCATTATCACAGTGCCTCTGGCAACACCTGAGCAACGCTCATCAGCATGCCAGCATTGATCCTGCACAAGGTTCTCCCCAAAGTGGATTGGCTCTAACGCATCCTTTAAACATGTGATCTAAGCCAACACACGCTCAAGCCTCTAACAAGAGGCTCTTACGGTCAGCTATAGAGCACACAGAGTAAACACACAAGCTAATTTGCAGGCCAGGGGTAAGATATTGTGCGATAATGGTGTTGAAAGAACAATTTAAATGTTTTGTTTTTAATCAGTTGCATTACGAAAAGAAGCACTCAGCGAACACATTGAGAACATATTCTGCACAGAAGGTCACCACATTTATGAATGAGAGGAATAGTTTGACATTGGTGAAATCTGCTTGCAGAGAAAGTGAAATGAGAAGATGGATGCCACTCTAATGTCTGCACGCTAAATACGTATCTGAAGCCATCTGTCAGTTAGCTTAGCATAAAAAGTGGAAACAGGAGGAGGAAGGGGTTAGCCTGGCTTTGCCCAAATGGCCCAAAAAAACTCTGTCATTCAGCACCTTGAACGCTCACAAAATTCCACTTTATATCTTCCTTTATATACTTCCTGGAATCTCCACTGGTTGCCAGGCAACTGCTTCCAGTCAAGAAATATTCTGGCACATGACCCCCTGTATAATGGACTAAATTAAAAAGATATAATGTGCTATTTAGTGAACTTGAGATGTGCTGGAGAACAGATTTTCTAACCTTTGGATAGAGTCCGGCTAGCTGTTTCCCCTAGTGTATAGTCCTTGTGCTAAGCTAAGCTAGTCAGCTGCTAGCTGTAGCTTCATATAAAGGAGGAAGTGTTTCTTTATTTGGTGTTATCTGTAATTGCAGCACATTACTTTTTTTCAAACTAGTGAAGATGTTTTCTTCGTTTGCTTGTTTGTCTATTTGCATGTTTTATTCGCTCTCTATGCTACTGAAAAAAAATGACCTTCCTTTCATATTCCCTTCTCGAGCTTCTCATGTCAGGTGATTATTGATAGTGAGACTTCCATCCTCACTGCGGTGGACTTACCGCAGGCCGGCCTCAACTCTCCAGCCTATCGAAAAAGTTCTCGCTCTTCTTTTGCCCTTAAACGTGCCTGTAGCATTCCTCAAAGTCCCCCGTGATGCCCGAGGCTGTGGAGAAACTCAGATGAATATGATCTTTATTCAATCCCTCCGCCAAGCATCTCCATCCATATGTTTATGATGAGATGAGCTTGACATGCTCCAGCTTTTATTTCCTCTCCCGCAGAGACATTGATTTGACCTGCAGCAACATGCAATTTGTCAATATTGGCATCATTAAAAGATGTATTGGCAGAACCGGATGACATGAACTCCAGGTTCCATGAAAAGATGTGACACTGACTCTCTTGAAATGTACATTTTCCCTATAAAACATTTAATTGAGAATTACAGGGGCGCCTTGAATCCTTCCTATTTTCTCAGCCTCTTACAATACCTTTGAGTATACTGTGAAGATAGACTTTAAATCTGTCAATAAATGTGTCTCTACATGACAAAAGCACTTGTATATTTTTCACAAGTTCCATGACACGATTACATTGAAATGTTCAGTTGCTACAACTGTAAAGTTATGTAAAAAATCCCAGATGTTTTGTAAACCTGTCGCATTGTCTAAATTGAATTCTGCATGCAGGTGTGACTGACAATGTGTCCGAAAACCATTCTCCGGTTAGAAGCCATGTGTGTGTGTCGTTATTAAAAGGCTGCAACACCCAGGATGGCTTATCTAAGAGAGAAATAATGATGTCTGAGGTTGTCCACATGATAAGATGCTCTGTGTATGAGGACATCTTGTTTCAGCACCACTCCTTGTCAGAGTATATATATGTTCGGTACATGATGAGAGACAGTGGGACCTTGATGAAGGACGTTAACCTGCTAGTGTTCCTGTAACATTTGCCTAGAACGCCTATCCAAGGCATACCCAAAGTAGATTACAAGCTGTACTCAAACCATTTGGAGTAAATGCATGGTCTTGGTCTCTTTTGAAACACTGAAGCTCAGAATCCCTTTAAGCATCTCCTGTAGTTCATTGCTAGAACTTTATTCATGATTTACCTCAAACACTGTAAAGATACAACTGATGGGATGTCGTTATTCATTCTAATGATGAGAATGTACTTCTTAAGTCTTACCTCCTTCTCCAAGCATTCGTTAAATTATTGCCAGATATTCATGCAGCAATTGTGTTGTTGTAAATGATCATAACAATAGTTTTTTTATGGGATGAAATAAAACGGCACTGCTTTCTTTTCACAGAGTAAATCATTATGAAAACTGTTATATTCAAGCAATATATATAAACTCAAATGTAGTATTTTAATCTGTTTAGGATACATCAATTAAAGCCCCTGTCAAAAATATTTACCTTGACAGTTTTTAAATCAATCGTAGAGTGTAGAAAAGGAAGACTGTGAGCAAGTTGTTTAAAGCTACTAAGGAGCTTTTATTTTGTGTTGATTTTGGCCGTACCTGTGGACAAATGCAGAAGTTTCTGAGCCCTTCAGTAAACCAGCTGAGGAGCGTGTTGAAGCTCTGCTCCTGACATAGCATGTCTTGTTCCCAGAGCGTCAAATAGCAAAGCATATAGGTCCCAAGTGTGTTGACGTATTATGACAAAACAAAAAAAAAACGCACACAGTGAGTGAGTGAGTGGGAGTAGAGGTGGATGGGTCAAATAAACACGTAGACAGGTGTTTCTATGCCAAAGTGTTGAGTTACGACAGTGATGTTTTTGTACTTATGGTACGTTTTACTTAGTAAATACGTTTTATTCATATTTTTAGCTCAACCATGATGTTTATCCTGAACCTAAGCAGGTTTTGTTACCTGGAACTAAGCAATTGTTTTAGTTTGAATTCACAGCGTTACCCATGTGTTTACTGTGACAGTGCGCTGGGCTACCCAGTGCGTTAGAAAGTGACGCCGAGGGGTCTGACAAAGCGTCAGCGTGCATCGAGTTGGAATGAGAATGCGTTGCCTGGCCGTGGGAGGAGCCACAGCTGCTGGGGGCGGAGCTCTCCTTCACAAATAATCTGATCCTGAGAATAATGATATACAAGGAGCCAATCTTCTCACTGATGTTCTTGTTTACTTATGTCGGTCATATAAAGTCATCAGTATTACTTTTTTATAACCCGTTAAAAGTTCATCACAGTATCTTTAATGGTGAGTGCAAAATATGTACAGCACAGAAGTAGTAACCACAACAGCGCTATAGGTGTCGGAGCACCAGCTGCCGCTGTAGTCAAACTCACTAAGGGCCTGAAATAAAGAGGAAAACAACAGTAATCCTTGCGCTACATTTCATGCTCCAGTAAGTTGGATGGCTTTCAGTATCATGGCAGTCTGTTAGTCAAGATGCTTCATAACTACAGCCTCTTATGAAAAAGTTCCATGTCGACAAGGCTATCTTAAATGTTGCTTTACGTATCTGTCAGAAAACACTAGTTTATGGTTACCAACTCACTACAAAAATCATTCAATACAACTATGAACGTTTCCCAAATCTAAACTACATACTGATTGTAAGCAGGTTTTAGTAAAAACCTGTCAAAGAATACGGTGTTTGTATTTTATGTGCCTTTGTGCTGTTAATGCTCTCTATTCTTCCACAATACATTGCACAAATCATATGGAGGACCTCCTCACAGGTAGAACTAAACAACATATTGAAATGACAATAAATAAAAGGGCTTCAGAAATATCATGGAAAACTAAAAATTGTAATGAAATCTCAGTAAAACATATCTATTCTATTTGTGGAGTTTAATTGGCATTCACATATCTTTGTAAACTGACGGCTAAAACCATATTCAATGTCAATCAGACTGTAGAATATACTGGAAAGAGTATGGATTTAGGAAACAGGGTTTTCAACATCTCATATAGCATCTCACATGCAGTGATCTGTTTTAAATTAAGTTGCATTCAACAACCCATAACTTTGTTATACCTAAATGCTACATGGCACATTCTTTAAAGAGAATCACTCATATGGTGATGAAGCTCCTTTGATCGACTGATGATGATGATGATGATGATTATGGGAATAACCTTTTTTTTTAATAAGAAAATTGTGTGTTTGTGTATGTATATGTGTATGTTGACATGTGATATCAAACAAAGAGACATAATCAATATTGACTCTTATACTTGTAACTCTGATTCTTTAGATGCTTATTATCCCTGCACCTTGTGTTATATCATAAATGGATGACTTTGTAATGATCATAGTTTTCAATCTTGAGAGCTAGCAATTATTGATGAAGCAATACAGATAGTTACAAAGAGAGTTTATTTTATTTACTGTGTCTTTTGCTAAATGTATTTGCAAAAAACACACTTATTACTATACAAATAATGATTCATGCATATAATGAAGGGGGAAAAAACAAATGTGTCACCTGATTGTTGGTCTCTCTGGTCCCATCTGTGACAAACTGTGGATGAAATGCCGCACCTATTGATTTATGTATGTTTCTCCATTAGCAATTTGAAATATTGATTTCTTGGCTGTGGTTGGTGATAGTCTATTTCCAATTGCTGTGGCAATACATGTAACCTTATTAAACCCAGTGTTATATCCCTTCCCAATTATCCATAAAATTGCCAAAACCAGAATCCACACCTACACCTGTAAAACATAATCGTATTGCTGCTGTAGCAGTATGTGCCCAATATGCCCATGCTACCCAAGTGTGTGTGTGTGTGTGTGTGTGTGTGTGTGTGTGTGTGTGTGTGTGTGTGTGTGTGTGTGTGTGTGTGTGTGTGTGTATTTCTCCATATTTGTCCCTGATCCAAAGGATCAACAACTCACATTGTGTGTTTTGTCATCTTCCCCAGCTATAGTTGTGCTGAGGCACAGTTTTTCCCATTCTAATGAATGTAGTTAAACTGGTTATAGATGCCTGGTGCGGGATGCTTTCTCTCAGGCGTGCTGTGCCTGAATCTAATGTGTAGACCGATGATGTATTGGAACCATCACATCAAGGAGTTGTTCATATGAGCCCGGGTTGCCTGGCTCCGAGTTGCTTACTGTCTGTGTAGCGGGGGTGCTGAGGGGTGGGCTTGGACGAGGTTGTATTTTCTTTGGGGAATTGCGTGTTTCAGCAGTATGGATATTGCAGGCTGTGGCAGAAGGAATAAACAGACTTTCTCTGCCTATCCCCACACACACACACACTTTCTTCAGGGATGGGCCTGTTCACAGAGGCAGTTCTGTGACTGATGTTTGTCTGTGTTGTGCGTCTATTTATTTGTTTCGCAAACAAATGCATTATTAACGAGACACTGCCACATGTTATCCTCTCAGTGTATTCTCCGTTTGCATCAGTGTCTTTCTATTCAAGTGCAAATTAGCTGGGTCACTGCACTGCCTCCACTGTAATACCAAAGTTTATGCATGCAATTTGACTCAAATGATATATGACCTATTCATGTCTTCTGATATAGCCTTGTGATTAAGAATGAAAATATCACGATGTGCCAAAGGTTCTTGAGTCTTATTGCCCGGGAGAAGAGGGCACAGGTGGTTTTATGTCTTATTGGGGTTTTGTCGCCATGCTTTGCCGACAAAATGCCACCATTACTATGGCCCGTGAAATTAGCAGAGCTCATTTGAAAGAAAGCCTATGGAAAACGTGTTTTAAAGATGATATAAAGAGGTCTGGATCATTAAAAGCGGTGATAAATCCTGACATTCAGTATGCATTTCTTTTTAACTCAAAGCCACATTAGATATTAGATTGAGCGGGCCCCTAAGCGTCATTTCAGACGCAAAAGGAACTGCCTGTAGGTTTGCCCGGGAAAAGCTTGAATAAAAACTGCTGTGAAAGGCTTATTCACCGACACAATCACACTTAAGGCAATTTCAGCCATAACAGGGACAAGGACTGGGAGCAAACGAGTCTATGGCAAAAGACACCTTTTTCTGAAGATTTTTCCCCCTCATGCATACCAATGTATTTAGCTCATCTGCAATCAAAAGGAAAGGTTGAAAATCTTGTCAGGGTCTCTCTCCTTTGGCAGTGTGTGTCTTCAGGATGATACAGTGCACGTCCACAAAGTGAAAAGAAGAAAGGTATAGAAATTAAGGGAATATCCCAACACAAATATAGCATCGAAATGGGTTTCATTAGTTGAACTGGCCGGCCGGTGAACTGGACATTTAGAGATAATGACTTGATGAGTGTTGCTTCTCATTACATTGCTTTCTGTGGCTCGGAGAGGAAGTGAGTAAAGCAAAGTGCTCAACTCCTCTTGCTCTTTAACTACAGGTTGGGATTAAAGATGAATCAGGAAACGTTTTGGTAAAGGTCTCACAGTGTGCCAGCAGTATCAACATGTTTTCTTCACCTTGGGTCTCTGAATGGAGAAAAAATGTTGGGTCTGAAGGAGACTGCTTTTTACTGCTATGGAAAATAAATGTCTATATTGAGGTCAAGTCTATCCTTAGTGTGTTACATTGTTCCTGGAGACTGTTCAAACTGAGTTCTTCAAATGAGTGCTGCGATGTTTCAAGGTGAAAGTGCCAATTTCTTTATACCTACATTAGGAAAAAATAAGATATTTAGATGTAAGGGTGTTTAGCACTGAATCAGAAACTACATATTATATGTAACATTATTGATTAGTGGGGAAAACATATATAATTGGTGTGAAACTAAATTGCCAATGTACTTTGCAAATAAGTTTTGACACAAAAGGTGTATTATATTAGGTTGGATGAAGAGCAGAAGTGTTTTCACACTTGTTTGTGCCACAAAAAGCAAGATTATGAAAAATAAATGCTAGAAATGAAACCTTGCTTTTGCTGAAATAAAGGACTTTGTCATTAGCTACAAATGTACACATTGTCGTGAATTTTACGCGAAGAGGGGGAGGAGCGTGGCATTTACAAAAATGATAAATACATTTTTGTTGAAGTGAAACAACAGAAGAACTGTTGTTTCATTGAGGAGCCAACTATCATCCTTGTTAAAACTGAACAAAACACCCACAGAAATTATGCAAAGGCAATGTAATTAAATGTTTAGCGACTTGATCTTCAGAGGACAGCTTTCAAATCAACACCAACAACAAATTATTGTTGCTAAAATGTTTTTTTTCTGCAGCAAATTAAATACATGTTTAGATGTTTCCAAATATGAGACACTTTGTTCAAGGCTGAATGAGCTGAAATTACACTTTGATGAGTGTGTGTTCTGTCTACATAATGGTTATAAGTGGACATGTGCAGTTTGAGCCTGCGTGGGTGTGTCTAAAACAACCTCATTAACAAACAACTGACATTCTCCACAAGAGTCTTGAACCAAAGATGACGTCCGTCTGATGAGTCTATGACATAATTTGGACCCCAATGCATCGAGTATTGCTGCACCTTCGTGCTGTGAGGGGCCCACCGTGCAGCCGGCCTGTGATCTCTCTGCATGTACCATGTCCTGGAGTCATACACATTAAAGGACCAATCCTCAAAGGATGAGCACAACATCTTAGAAGAGACCAAGGAAGAACAAGTAATGCTCTAAAAAGCAAAAAGGCCATATGAGTTCAGTGCTATTTAATGACGTTTAATGACTCCAAGTTGTGTGCGTGTGGCCTATAAAGCACAGTAAAATGCCATCTGTGCTTCCATAAAAAAAATGGAGCCCATATTTGAAGAGTAATTGTACTTTGGGGTGGACACATTTAAGACTCCAACATGTCTGAAAATTTGGGTAAATCTATATTTGCAGTTACCAACAAAACAATACCAATCTGGGCTAAGTAAACTTGAAGAATGATGATATCTTCTATACAATAGTGTCGTACCAAGGTGAAAAACAGTCTAGATCAAATAAGACATAAAGATATCAACAAATATATCTCATCTTGCACTTAAATAATCCCGATTTCGGAAATATCCTTTACATGATGGAATAGATCTAGTCTTATTTCATAGTAAGCAATAACCAAGGTGTTTTTGTTTCCATTTCTTATTTGCTGTGTGAACACAGTACACATTTTAGGTTATTATCTAAGGGGATCATTTGGAAACTGACTTTTCATTCCAGTATGAGCACAATTAGCACGTTATAGGCCAGTTGAGCCCACTCTCCAAATCACTCTGATTTGCTGGCAGCTTCTGCTGCTTTGTGCAGTCCAATTGCTGGCATCAGCAGGCTATCAGCAGGTCTTTCTCTTTGTTCTCAGCTACATTCTGTTACACACAAGATGAAGGTGTGTATATGCAAATAACACCAAATGGCCATGTAGAAGACGCACGCAAACGCAAGTTTCCATATGCTCACATGTATGATATCATCAATTATAAATGCAAATGTTTCTTACGACACGGGAACGAGCAATCAGCTCTGTGTCTTCTTATGTCTTTGTTTGACACAGCGCAGGGGTTGAATATGTTTCAACAAACTACGGATTAGCATAAAGTGTTGCAATAAGGCTCTTAACTCTCCTGGCAGATTTTCTCCTTTACTCATCAACTAGCTATTTTTTTGTGCCAACGTCATGCTGGCTTTGTTTTAAATGAACATTTTCTCGACAGAATTACTTTTTGTCGGGAATTCCTGAAGTTCAACCCATCAAGAGGGCTTAGTCACTCAAGAATCTTGTTGATTTCAGAAAAAAATTCTAAAAAAAGGGTTTTAAAGCGTTACAACCTAAATTATTTAGCCGTTGTAAGCTTGATTGAGAAAAGCAATGCATTGTTTTCAAACCGATCTTCACATTCCCTGGTGTGTTTCCTCTGTTGTCACAAAGTAACTAAAAAGCATATTTTATATTCACCAGATTCACTATTCATTTAATTGTTCTTCCCAAATCTCCTCCTACAGATGGACCTGTCTCAGTAAGGACATTTGCAATCACACAAGCTCCCATACAGAACGTTTAAAGATATTTCTCTTGTGTCCCCAGAGTTTACACCACAACATTTATAATACAACAGCGCCCGCCTCCACGGCACTAAAACAAACTTGGAATATTCCAAACTAAGCTGAAGCAACACAGTTTGCCCTTTGACCCAAAAGCATCACATCAAAGAGCTCAGCAAAGGTATGTTGCAATTGCACTTTGCCCAGTAAAATTACACAGTCTAACTGCAACTTCCAGAATTCTCTTAAACAGTAGGGGCAACTTTTTGATATTGACTTCCAGCAGTGCTTTTGATTTTGCTCAGTCCACACCTCAACTGCACCAAACTCATCTGCGGCTTGTACATATTTAACACAGGACATCAATAAGGGATAAAGGTGTTCGCCTGGATTAATAACTTATGTTAAAATATTAAAACATGGCAGTTGAATATGCTATTGTTTGTAAATTGCTGTAAATCAACATGTTTCTCTTCAATTGGATGCTGTATTGTCTGATTAGGGTATTGTTTTGGATATTAAAAGACTGGCACAAGTCACTATTTGCTTTGATTTAGATTCAGAGACGGGCTCGAATTGTGTTGAGGGTGTTTGAGAGAGAGAGAGAGGGTGCATTAGGGAGAAGGGAAGGATTGTGTGTGTGTGTGTGTGTGTGTGTGTGTGTGTGTGTGTGTGTGTGTGTGTGTGTGTGTGTGTGTGTGTGTGTGTGTGTGTGTGTGTGTGTGCGAGGGGTTTATCAATAAGCTTTGATTTTCAAACAAAATGCCATTCATGTGATGATAAAAAAAAATGCACCACAGGGTAGGCTTAAACTACAGTAGACGATGTTTCTTTTTGCATTATTTTATCATACGAGACTTAAACGCTTGCAATTCCCCGTCAAAATGTGTGTTTGCTTAATTCGGGACTTGTTTTTGCTCCATAAGAGGAGGCGTTTCTCTGTCGTCTCCATCCGCCCTGCGCCGCGTAAAGGCGCGCCCGCCAATGTATTGTATTGAAACGTAATGCGCAGTACTTCCCTTCCATGTATGTTACTCTATGAACGTATGTGCATCTCTTTTCATTTTTCTCATGAAAAAACAAGTCTTTAGATATTTTTTCCTGTCACAAGTGCTGCGAGACTTTTGAATGAGGAGTGCAGCAGTATATTTCAGAACCTCGGACAGCGACTAAAATAAGGTGGTCCCGCTGTCTTTTTTCTTCCTGAGGCCTTTGGTTTGGTCTAACGTAATTTATAAAACTCTCACTTCTAAGCGTTTTTTCTTCAACTTGTTCCCTTTAAGTGCCAAGTTCTGTGAATGAACAGTGATAAATGCGCAGCCTATACAATACAATATCTTTTATTAAGCGGGACATATAGGGATTCTTCTATTATTTCCACAATTTACATTTGGTGAGCAACGTCACTGAACATTAAATCAGTCAAAGCTACGCAGATTCCGAAATGTAGAACACACAATTATGTGAATATGTACTTTATAAATTATATCATTATTCTTTAATAAAAGGGCTCTAAGTCGTCTGCGGTGGCTGAAATATGTCGCCTTTTTTCTCTTTTAATAAACTCGTCGGCGGCCTACATTTGGCTTATTTTCAATATGTTCAGCATCCAAACGCAACACCATTGACAGCACAAAACATAAAGTAAAAACTTCCATTCGTGCAAAAAAATGCCATGGGCGTGAGAGCACTTCTTCTCTGGTTGTCCATAATTCCATATACTTCACTTGGACGAAAACCATATATTCTGTAAGGCTATACAAACATAAAATAGAGCATAACACACTCGGCCCGTCCAGGACGTCAGTTCTTCCACGCATCATCTTCGCCCTTGTCCGTTTTTCCCAGGTACACCCGTTTGTCTGTTGGCAAAGTTTGTTTTCCAAGCAAGAAAAAAAAAATCCACATTCCCGACAAGCACACGCCCCTCTGGCCGATCAATACTTTTAATCATCCAGATTGCGTAAAAGTTGACTGATGGATTTGAATATATGGAACTCCAAGGAAACGTTCATATTTGACTAGATAGTGGACGAGTGTAGGTATACAGATATTCGTCGGCTTCCTTGGCTGACAGTTATTTAAGTTGAAAATAAATGGCATGTTTTTTTTTCTTTTTTTTTTTTTCTTTTTGTTCCTCAACCTAAACAGAGTCTCGTGCGACGTGGATCATCGCAGGTTAGATTATAGAGGAAAGACTAGAAAGCCAGAGAAGGTGGAGTATTTCCATCCGCCCATCAAGGTGCCCCGTTCCAGCTTCAGAGAGACGCGGTCCTCCCGTTCAACCATCAGCAGTACTCCGTTGCTGGCCGCCTCTCTCGTAACGTCCTGGTCACCGGCGAATGCTGATATAACCGGATAATCATTCTGCATCAGGTTCACCTGCAGGAGAGGAGAGAGTTCGGTCTCATTCTTAGTTCTCTATTGAATGCCGACCGCAGACCAACTGCTTAATAATTGCTCACCTGAATGGTTTGTCTGTTGTAGACCTTCACCACGTGAAAGCTGAAACTGTATATCCCCCTCCTTGGAGCCTGGAAAACACTTGCTTTGAGATCGAAATGGTTGCCGATGTTCACTAAAACCTGTGACCAAAAGAAAGGCGCAAAATGAGAAGAGAAGGTTTATTTATGTTCCACCCGCATGCCTCACTGAACACAACAGCTGTCTTTAGTAATGTAACTGTTTGCCTCTGCCACGCATAGTGACTATACAGATAGGCGTATCAGTCTAGTGTGCCAAATGTTTTAAGGCTGCGCTTCAGTCGCAGTTTGGGATGGTTCCCATTTTGATGCGTATAACAGGCCGCTGTCCAAAGGCAACTAAGTGGAACATCCCAGCAAAAGCTACACAATGCACATGTCAATCCGAGCGAGGCCTAACACACATATGTGATCAATGATCCTGCATGGATGATCATTCGTTTTGACAGCGCATCCCTGAATCAAGACAATTACGCACGGCATCAAATGGACCATTTTCAAAGGAAACAGCATTGTGCTCTTAAGATTAGAGATACTCTGGGCTCAGATCACACAGAGCGAGTGCAGTGATAGAAAATCACTAAAACATGACCTTAAACAAGTTCCGCTCGCCCGTGGAAAATATATGGCATGCATAATGTAGAGAGGGAAAAAAGCGAAACTAGTTTTGGAGCTACGATATTGGTCCATATCTGGTTAAGTACACTCTTGCAGAACTATGCTAAATTCAGTGAACATCTGACCTGGTCAAAGTAGATGGTCATAGACGTGTTGCTCATCTCTGACGGCTCATGGTTGGTTCCACGCACGGCGGAAAAAGCCACTTTTGCCCCAGCGGAGCGGACTGATATGCCAAGTGAAGAGGTGACCCCTCCGTCCGAAGAAGGGTTCGAGTCGCACACCACAAGGCATTTTCCTTCCAGCACGATGGGCTCCGTGTCATTCTGGCCGAGGCAGAAAACCACGCCGCATCCCAAGTGGAGAACCAGTGCCAGTATGGCACAGGGTCCCGGGCAGCGCGCGGGCACCATGGTCGGATCGCTGATCCCGTGCACACTGATACAACCCGGCAGCCCCTTGGAGGTTTGTTAGTACCCGATCACCTGGTCCAGACTTGATACCTTCTCTCCCCCTCTCTCTCTCTCTCTCTCTCTCTCTCTCTCTCTCTCTCTCCTCCTCCTCTATTTGTGATGCTCCCTCGCTTTCTCAAAGAACCTCTGACACACAGACACACTCCGACTCTCTCCGGCTGTAACTCCCCTCCCTCCTGGGGGCTTGTAGTTGATTTTGAAGAGTGTTCAGACAACTGTTGTTGCAAATCCTGAGATAAAATGAAAATGTCCATATCAAACAGCAGCAGGAAAACAATTTCAAATAGTTTAGGCATGCAACTTGAGTTTATCCTGTGTGAGTAAAATGGCTATCGTGCGTAAAAACAAAGGCAATCACTGTGAGTACATGTCAAAATTAAAAAATCGCGTATTAATACACATTTTCTATTCATCTGTTATGGATCAATCCAAGTGTGCTACTGCGGGTTGTTTCTATAACTCTGCGCCACAACTCTTGGTAACAAATTATAGTGTTGAATGAAAATGATGTTACAGTTATCTGTTTCTCCCCTGCTAATCGGTAATTGTGGTAAAACAAGCACTTTGCGGGTATTTCTGTTGAGAAAAGGTAAATCACGACCTACCTGTGCAATCCATCCCGCTGGTATGCTCTCTGTCTCTCGCAGACTGTGATCTGAGCGCTCAGATCGGTGGTGCTAAACAAGCAAGAGTCTCTGGGCTCCCTTTCGAGGGACAACTCACGCCCATTCTTTGTGTGTAGCCACTGCAACAAGACTCCTCAGAAGTATCCCGCAATTAAAAGCACATGTGTGGACTAACGGGTTTGTTTACATATTAATCAGTTGGACGTTGTGAGCTCAGAGGCCCCCTCGGGAAGGCAGAGATCACTTGCTGTCATGTCAATGTCTGTCATTCATATGCTGCGGATTTCTCGTGTCTCTCCCTGATTGATCTGAAATGAATGCGGGTTGCAGCAGATAGTCTTTCTGTTACGTGGTACATTCAGCATGCATGTAGGCTGTATGTTACTAATTTGAGACTTAAACAAGCGATCGTATGAGTCAAATAAAGATACGTGTGCGCCATCCAGTGGCGGATGTAGTATCTGCAGAATGCTCATCAAAAGTCAAATCTAGTCACTCCTGTTATTAAAATAGCACATGTATGTGGGATCTGGCCCGCATGTTTCATTAAGTGGTGTGGACTGGCATATCAGCATATCAGCACATCCTTTCACATGCACATCACGTTCTACAAACACTCCATAAATTGGTTGAAAAAAAGTGACACTTCAGAAAATGCCCACTTCACAGAGAATGTCCTGCACCTCTCTGTACCACCCTTGGCCTTTCTTTTCAATTCTTGACATGTCATCATCCTTTGAAGAGCCGTGTAGCGGGTCCCCATCAGTGCCCCACACCTCTGATGCTTCTGAGAGCGGGCCTCATACGTGGTGAACCCTCACGTTAGACCTTTTAATGAGCTGTCATTTACCTACGTAAAGATATGCTAACTGGCTACATTATGCATGGGACTCACATCTGCAATGAAAGGTACTGTATATAGACTGTCTGCAGCTTCATCAGCTCAAGAAAATAGTGGGAGGAAAGTCTGCATTTCTTTGAACATAATTCATCAAAGCTGCATTTTGAATACATGCAAGCAAATGGATAGGCGGAGAGGACAAAAGCCAAATCATTCCTTAAAGGTTTGGATGTCACTATGAATAAGCATTAAAAGCCTTGAAACGCATACACAACATGATGCCTCCATAAAATGCATGCAACATCCTCAGCGCAACTTGCAGAGACCCAATTTTAGACTTAATTGTGGTGATCCTTCCTCTTTTTCTCAGCCCCATTTGACGAACATTGCACTGTCAGAGCTGGCTGACAAGCCATGCGGAAGAGTGACATCAGGTATCCAAGAGCCACAACTGACCCCAGGCCTTCAGAAGGACACATAGCTACAGAAATCATCAAATGTCAAGTACGGGGGACATGCAAGGAAAAGGGATGTGGCCTACATGTACATGGCATTGCCGTACCAGGGGCTGCCATTGCCCTAAAAGGGACTTCACTTCCATCAGGCAAGCTGATCGGCTGGACTGACAGGAGTGTTATGGTTATTTTCCCTGACAGCTAGCTACTGGCTTCCAGGAACGGGGAGGTCGATTATATGGTGGGTCTTAATGCGAGCCATCTGCTTTTACAAAGAAAACGACTGCAGTGTGGTTTGTGTGTTTTTCTCTACAATTCACACATGTATTTACAGTATATTAGCGGAATTCCTCTCATGACTTGGATTTGCTTTTAATGCAGGAGTCATTTGTTTGTGATCTCACTGTCACAACCTATTACAATATGTCCTACTTCTGTGACAAATATTATGCATTAAATATCCTAAACATCAAATGAGGGCCTGCACCCTGTGTGCTCACACCACCATATGCTTTACAAAGTTTAAAAATACCAACCTCATATCAAATATTTTTCTGTCCATCTGCCCGCTTGTCCATCTCTTTGTGTGTGTGTGTGTGTGTGTGTGTGTGTGTGTGTGTGTGTGTGTGTGTGTGTGTGTGTGTGTGTGTGCGTGTGTTTGTGTGTGTGTGTGTGTGTGTGTGTGTGTGCATGTGTGCATGTGTGCGTGCGTGTGCGTGCGTGTGTGGATACAAAAGTACGATTTCCCGAGGGTAAACCATAACATTTTAGAGGGTAAGACCTGCATTAGGGCTAGGCACATCACAATTATGGTTGAGCCTACAGGTAAACAACATTTGTTTGTTAATGTACATCTACACATGCTACATGCTACACATGCTAACATTTAATTTACATTAAAGTTTTGTGCTAAGTTTGATGCAATCAATCTATTTTTGTGAGTATTTTGGAAACCATATGTTACGCTATTGTCGATAAAAGTAATTTTCAGCATGAATGTTTTCATATCCTTAAATACCATGAGAAAAACCCTGATTATGTCACCCGAGTTATCTGAGTTGGTCTCTAAATCGTTCCTAGTTGCAGGCGACAATTGGAAAGTCCAACACTATTTCCCATTCATGCGATTCAATGCTGTATATAGGCTGCTCCGTTACAATATATCCAGTGTAGTTAATGATGGAAATATAGTGTTTAAGCGCTTTTATTTTGAAGGCCAATATCGCCACTCTCCACCGGGAAAAAAATAGTTTCTGCACGTGGAAGAAACTTTACTGGACGTCACCATGGCGACTGGACGCGGACAGTCCGGAAATTAGACATCTCCACGTTATTCTTTGACACATGAATGGCTACAAACACGGAAAACAGACGCTATTTGTTGAGCTAACTTAAGTTGGTTGTTCATTTGATATGCTAACGCTAACGTTGAAGCTAAAACTCGGTCACACAAACGTGGCTTCATGGCCTCAACTTGCAAAATATAGCTAAATAATAAACAGGTCAAGACCAGTAAAACATATGGCGGCACCAAAAGCAGTCACTTCCAGAATGAGGACGTCCAAAAGAGCTGACAAATCGTATACAGCGTCCACTCTGAACTTTCTGGAAAGGTAATCTATCAAAACATGCTCATATTTTCCACCTGCACTTCAACACCGAAGCCAGCCGGTAAGTCAAGGCTGTATTGCCCTGCGAGCTAAAGGATTTATAGACCGTGTTTGCAGCAAAACACAATCAAAGCACAGCAAAAAAAATAATTATTACAGGTGGAAGACACTTCAATGCATGTTCTAATTAAGCAATATGAGTATTTATCCATTGAATGTAGTAAATATAGCCATGCAATATCAGAGGGAGGTGTGTCTCCTGTTCTTTATTGACACACACAAGTGTAATGCCATTCAAGCATGCAGATACATATTTATATTTAGCAAGTGTGTTGTTTCACCATGAACATTGAAACTATACCTCGATACGCACAAATAACTCTGCTTCTTTTCTCTTTGTTTTTATTGGTCACAGTTTGCTGGAACATTAAGTCTAAAGCAATGCAAACACCCGACTCACCCTAAAAAAGGCATGGCACGTCATTGTAAATATGATGACATATAGTCTAGATTAGGGGTGCAACTAACAATGATTCCAATATTATTTTGTTCTGTTAATCAATTAACCGGTGATTCCAAGGTCAGGAAACATTACAAAATTGTAGTTTGTCAGTTTCCCTAAGCCCTAAAGGTGAAGGGCTGCTTTTTCTGACCTGCATTTTAAAACAAAAATATATTAAATTTGCTAACAACAAAAGCAAATAGTCACTTTTAAGATGCTGGAACCAGAGACTGTTTAGTTATTTTGCCTTATAATTGAGTTTAATATTGTTACTGATACATGTTCTGTCGATCCCCGAATAGATTAATCAACTGCTCGTTTCAGCCTAATTTCTTTCTGCATGAAGGATGTGGACATTATGAAGTATATCGTCAGTATAAAGATATAATCTTTACGAGCCATTCTCTTCACTTAGAATTATTAAATCCTAGACCTGTGGCCCTGGTCTAAGGGCTTTTTTTGACTTAAGATGAACACAGTGTCGTCTTTATGTCACAATTGACTGGCAAAATTGTGGATATGTTTTAACGTGTGATTTGTGGCACTTGCCATCAACTCAACCTTTTCACACTATTAATAATGCCAAAACATAGTCAAATGAATATCTCTATGTTAACAGCCACTTCAGTGTTTTTCTACAACTCGAACCTACACCAAACAGGATTTATTCATTTTGTTTCTCATTTCAGAAATTGTTTCATCTGGTTGTTTGAAATGCAAAGTAATGTCAGTGATTGACCAGGCACGTAGTGAACACGAATAGATTACTTACCCAAGAGACTGAATCGGATGGCTTTGGCATCATTAATCAGGGCAGGTGCAACCAGATGAACCAGACCAATATTTCTCATTAACAGATATGGAGAAGTAGTTTTTTTTTTCAAAAGAAACAAATATACTCATAAGAAAGATAAAAGATCAAACATTGGTGTCTTGTGATTTGAGATTGGATCTCACTCAGACTTTAATTCATCCCTTCCTGCAGCTTGAGAAGGGTCTTTTTCTGATGCCAGAATTGTATGCAAACAAATGTGGTGGACCTACTGGACGTGTAAAGGATGTAACAACATCTTCTGTTGTTTTGTCATCTGGCTGTTTTTTCACATGAGCACGTTACAAAACGGTGAATTCTGAAGTTAATGTTGTGTTTATTTTCTTTTACCAAATCTACAGAATGAGAACACAGACACGGGTTATTTCATTTTGTTGTCAGAAATGCATGATGAGATTGCCAAGTAGCCTGTCGAGAGCTCATTTGTCTCATTCACAGATGCCTCTAAAGAACTGCATGCTGAACAACAGGTGGCATGAAAACACCGGTGTCACTTCCTTGTAGTGACGTCTAATTACCTTTTTCCATAGACTGCCATCTGAGATCCTGATGAATATTCTGTCGTACTTTGATGCCTCCGCTCTTTTTAGCATCATCCACGTCAATAGGCTCTTCTACCAGCTTGCCAATGATGAGTAAGTACCAGCCAGGTCGTGTTAATGCAACATACACACTACATTACATACATCAGTTAGGAAACCAAGAAACATGTGCGAAATCTGCCAGTGCACTAAAATGTAGCACCTAAGGATTATTTTTTATTGAAGATTAATCTGTTTATCAGTTTCTCGGGTAATTGTTTGGTTTTACATATTATACGGCCCAATGTGACCAACAATCCAAACCCCAAAGACATTGAGTTTACTATCATAAAAGACTTTACAAATTACAATATTCACATTTTAAAAGCTATGACATGACTTGATTATTTAGCTGTCGGAATTGTTGTTGATAAAAAAAAGAAAACCAGATAATTATTTCAGCTGTGGTGGAATAATCTTAATTCAACCTGTCTTCATCAGCCTGTCTCAAGTATTCCATGAAAACAAGTTTCCCTTGATTGTAGTGTTGTGACCTGTATGTGAAAAATACTCACATTTAAAAGAAATATTTAGGAAAAAAGTCTACTTTACTGGAAATAAATTGAAGAATACTTACTTTCGGCAGATTATTCCAGTTGTTTAATGAAGATTTTTAGTACTGAGATTTGACAGAAATAACTTGATTAGATGGAGATTTGTTTTGCAACGTGACAGCTCTCTTGTAGACGGGCAAACCGGAAACCTTTTACATTGGCGTCACATTAATTGACTCCTGGGAGAACTGTATTGTCTATATTATAGACATAGACATCTAGACTGGTTTATGTAAAGCAGTTTCCATGTCCACCTCAAAACAGACAACTTGGACATGACATCTCATAAGGAAGAGTGTGATTAGGTTTTAGTGACACCAAACCCTGTGTTGTTTCACTGCACAATGTTGTAAAGTCCGCCATCACATATCAGACAGTACCAAACATAGTAGTTATTGTATGAAACGGACATGAGTAATGATACTTGCAACAGAGACTAATGTTCAAGGTGCAGCTCTATGTCCTGACAGGTTGTAATTTGCGCAGCCTGCACAAACACAGTACTAATCCCCCATGATGAAAAAGGGAGCCATACAAACTAAAACCAGTGAAAAAAGGCCCACTACCACCTGCTACTGCACACCAAGCTGTGAGGAAACCAACTTCCTGATGTGATGTCATGTGCATCGCAAAGTTTTTCGGGGTATTGCTCAAAACGCCTACTTTTCTACAAATTCTGCTTCCATGGCTTATAAAACATACACAATTATACATATAGTAAGATATTCGACCTATGAGTTGCACTTTGAACAGGAAGTTCAACTCTTATCAGAACGCATCATTTTTCTCAATCAAGACACAAACAGCAGAAGAACATTTGCATTCAAGAAAACGTCAGAGACGTACCTTGGAATGGCAGACCTGTGAGAAATAAGCATAGCAGGCCTTATTTCATATCAATAAATCATTTGTGTATTAACCTTTTTGAAGTTGTCCTCACTCACAGCAACCTCTCCCCTTTCTACACTTTTCAATACCATCAATGCAGAGCTCTGTGGAACAAGATATACATCGTAGGGTTAGGCAAGAATAAAACACCTCAGCGCATGGAGGAGCTGCTGCGGAAGATGGCCACAGTGGAGGTGCATGATCGGGCTGTGGGCCACTGGAAGTTGCTGCACTTTAAAACTCTAGCCTCACATGACATGAACAAGTGGAGAAGTCATCTTGGACTCATCAGCCGTCACACTGGGCTGCCTAGCCGAACAGAGCGGGTCCTCAGGTAAGAGATGGAGAAGGGCAGAAACGGCTTTGGAAACCCATTTAGATGAAGTACCTGAGGTGTATGGTTTGTTATATGTAGCAGGCACTTGAGTAGCCCATCAAGTGTTGTTTGTGAATTAAGGTTAAATGAGTGGTTACCATGTATTTTCAAGCATTTGAGTCCCTGAGCTACTGAGGTGAGAAAAAACGATTCTCTGGGATTCCTTTACTTTATTTCAGCCAAAAGGAGCTGTGTTGATCATACTTTGTATACCAGGCGGTAATCTGCCATCTGTTTGGTGTGTCTTGCTGTTTTACAATTGGAAGCAGCTCTGAGGTATCATGGGAACCCCTGCTTTGTTTGTGGTTAGCAAACAGTAAAACTTTGGAGATCCACCCTGTCAAAAAAGGTCGAAACTAGAGTACAGTTCAAGCCGCTGGCTATCAAATACAAAGCAGGGTTTGTTTTTCATATCGCACTTAATGACACTTTCTTATTAAAGGTGAGCGAGGAGGTCTCTGTCTGAGCGAGATGTCTGCTCAGGGGGATGCCAGCACGCAGGGGAAAGCTCCCTCGTCGCGGTTTCTGCTGTGTTTTTATGACCTCTGATTAGAGGCTATGCAGCACTCAATTTTGAGTTCTGTGGCAGTCGCTGCGGTGGGGAAGTAGAAATAATTGTGTTCCTTGTAGATGCTGTCTGAATTGTTGAAATAAATTACTCAGCCACCCCCCTCCAACTCCTCATCCACAACAGACGCCCACACATTCATGTACAACACCCTCCCCTTCCTCCCGCCTCCCACCAACTCAGACAATTCCCTGTGGGCGGTTTGTCTGTTAGAGACACTGAGGAGCATGCGATTTACCTTGGTAATAATCATTTCACAAGACATCACACACACAGACAATACAGAGCAAACTCCCCTGGGTCATCTGGGGCCTCCTGGGCCGCTCCAGTTTTTAGCTTTGTTCCTCCACTTAATTGATATTGGATGGTGCCTCAGCAAGACACCGCCTACATCACAGTAGGGGTTGCCCTGAATCACATTTCAGACAGAACTGGATCAAGAGATTTATCACAACAGCTGCGCTTTCATTTAATTCGTTGCATATCATTTCATTAATTGAGTATGTGTGTATTAAGCAAGTTATTTCCCACTTTTCAGATCTCAGATCTCCCTTATCATACGATACTGAATACAGTACAAACAATCCACATGCTTTCATTGTGAAATATCTTCTTAGCTATAATCCTGTGTCGTATCTTATTCTAGAAACGTGCACGTCACCTGGGAGCTGACGGTGTCTGATAAGTCGGGGCATGAGTGCACACATGAACCGAGCTGGTCCCAGTTCTTCGAGACATCTGTGACTCTGTGCTGGAGCGGAGGAGGCTGCTTGCCCAACTACGAGCAGATTTCCACCCTTCAACTCCACGGTGTCAGGAGGATAGCCCTCAACTGCCCCGGCCTGAAGAAGTGAGACAGCCGGCATCTCTCTCTCTCTCTCTCATTCTCTCTCTCTCTCTCTCTGCCTTCTCTTTGCTCTCGGTGAATCCAACTGTTTTCTTTGCCTGCTCCGTCAGACCTGGCTGGAGGTCCCTCATGGCGAAGTTAGACATGCAGACTCTAACTGAAAGCGCGCAGGTCATTGGCCAGGACACACTTGTTGAACTGAAGCTGCTCCAGCCTGGCATCATCATCGGCATCTGGAGGGTAATTATTTCTCAGGCAGCTATGATATTTTTTATATAATATTCATTAGCTTTTAGTAGCTGGAACAATTAGATGGGTCATTTTCTTTTTTTTTACTTAAAATTACAAGAATTTAACTGAAATTGAAGTGATGGCTCTCTTTGCAGGAACAGTCCTCAGTGGCCTTTGTCATGTTCACCCTTCACTTCCACAGGCTGGTGGAAAGAAGCATCCAGGGATCTTCCGTTTGGTAGGCTGCACTTTAACAGGCACCTGTTTATTCACATGCTTACATGGCGTTCAGTGTATCACCATCAGATGGTTAGGGCGTGAAGTGCCAGCATCACTGCCACCTGTATTTCACCACCATAATGGATAATGTGACTGTAACTCATTTTTTCTTGTCATGTGTAGGCACCAGTTACACCAGTTATTGTTGTATACTAATTTGCCAGAAGGACACACATACACAGTGCAGGTGTTAATTGCAAGCAGTTGACTTCACATATTAGCAGAGATTAAAGGTCATTATTTGGAGAATTTGCTTCTGTATTGTATGGCTTGCATTCAAAGCCAATTGGCTGGATCAGTCGTTGTCAATACAGGGCCACTCAAAGGACCCCAGGAAAGAAATTATGGGTGAACAGATTAAGTTGTTAAACAAAACAATCAATATGTTGTCAGATGTTTCTGTCTTTCTTGTGAAATAATGGATCCTATCACTTTTAGGCCTCTAGCAACCCTGTAAAAAGGAGTCACAAATGGACATTATTTCCAAGGTCATGTTGGGAGCTGGGATGAAAATAGTGGTCCATATTTAGTTTTCCATGCATCTGAAAATAAATCTAAAGAAATAAGTCAACATATGTGATATTTAGTACTGGCGTCTTGAAGAACAGAGATCATCTGAGAGATACAAAATCTCAGCAATTCTACACACAAGACTACACAGCGTTCTAGATAGTGATACACCTATTGTGAGTTAGCGTTGCAGCACAGTGTGGACATAGCCCCCTCTCCTGGTTTCATGTGAGAACAAATGTTACATCATTATTCCAGTCCACAGAAGTAAAACATCTCTGAAATACATCCTTCATGAAATACCTTTTTCATAATGTTTTCTTCATCTCTACAGTCTTAGTTTAATTTTTTCCTTTTCGCCAGCCCCTACATGGAGCCAATAATGAAATCCCCTCCTGATGACATAGACCCCGAGTACGGTCTCCATGGTTACCAACTACACACTGTTCTTCACAACACTGCATGTGAGATCATGTCCGGAAGCTTCCCCCAGATGTTCTGCCGGAGAAGTAATTTATGTCCACTTATATTCACTAGCTGTTAAGTCACAATGTATACTGTGCTAATTGGGTCATTTAATAAATATTTTTAATCAGAGTAGGTGTGATTCATATGTACAGTCACGCAGAGGAGTACTGTTAATGCAACATGTCTATCATCAGTTTGCTTAGTCTTTTTTTACTCTTGCTTGTTTATTCTCATACTGCATAGTTATATTGCCTCTGTAGCTACACATTCAATACAATCAGGATTGTGAACTCTGACATCAACATCCTGCACATTTGTACAGTTTGCTTTTAAACTCTGATATATGTACATTTGCACATGTTTATATACAAGTACACACATTGTAGCATGCAACAAATAACACCTTTGATAGATATTAGCTATGTTCATTGAAACATTCATTGTATTTGAAGATCATCATAAAGCTTATAGATTAAATTTACCAATCATTTGACCTAACACTCATTTCTATTGTTTGAGATTGAATTGTTTCGTGTTGTTGTTTTTCACCAGCTCAGATCTGTGATGGCCTAATCCAGCTGACTGCCATTAGCAGGACAATCTTATCGCAGCACACACCTCTCTCCAGCAGAGTCAACCTTCCCTGGAGGTGTGAGGCCCTGCATGGCGCAGTGAAGGTTGTGGGCTGTTGGCTACTAACACACTATTTTCCCTGTGGTATATGAAGAAATAAATGCTTGCCCAAAACATCTCAAATATATTACTGACTTAATGGTAAAGAAAAAAAAAACGTGCCAAAGAAACAGACCACTAGATGGTTTTATTTGAATGTTCACAGATCTGTTAAAAAGCTAATTTTAGAATAATTAGCTCTTATCGCCTAGTTAATGCGAATACAATTGTTTGCTTTGATTTCAGGATTAATTTGGACATTTTGGACTCATTGCACAATAGAAAAGGATGATTATATTCAAGAATACAAACTGAAATCACAACAATGATAGTCCAGAAAAGAGATCCTGACATTAGTTTATTCTTCAACTTCTTTCCAGAATTGCTGCATCATGAGTTTGACTCTACTAGATGAATTTAGGAAACCTTTCTGGTGTGTCGGCTCCCCGGTTTCCATGGAGCCAGAGAAGACTCCTGTCTCCTATGACTATGACGGAGAGCACTTCTCAATCCACTACCAGGACTCGGACGGTCAGGTGAAGATGCAACTTGTATGGATGAAGGAACAGAAGCAGTTGGTTCTTATCAGTTTGGTCGTCTACGTGACTGTTGGCAAAGTCAACAAGCATTTCAGTAGAAATTACTGAACCCGCAGTATTTCTAGAGGAAGTTGTAAGGTTTTTAATCATAACAGTTTGATACTATGATGAGGGTTTTAATACTTCAATTAAACATATATCTGGACTGCATGATCTTCTTGTATTCTATTATATCAGCATCTGCCTTTTTTTATTGGGACAAGAGAATATGCCACCAGAATAATTTGACACTCTTAGTGGTCAATAATAATTTATACATTTAAAAAAACAGAAACCAGAAATGTTTTTAGTGATATTTTGTATATAAAGAAAATGTTGCAGTTTAAAAATCCATTTGCCAGAGAAATGTGTAAATGTTGAATAAATAAATACATCTTAATTGGATTTTTTTAATAAA
Source organism: Taurulus bubalis (assembly GCF_910589615.1). Lineage (NCBI taxonomy): Eukaryota > Metazoa > Chordata > Actinopteri > Perciformes > Cottidae > Taurulus > Taurulus bubalis. Next base: position 11,531,370 of record NC_136606.1, read on the forward strand.
TAATGATTTGTTTTGAAATTGTAATGACCTGTGATCTATATTTGTATCTTCTTCTTTTTTTTTTTTACATTTTGAGAGATTGGGATGGAAAATAATTGTCAATTGGGACATTTAATGACCACTTTATGATATAATTGCTAAATTTGGAGCGCCTAATTTAAAAAAAAAGAAGTCAAAATCAGCTTCATTGGCTGAGTATGTGCACACATACAAGGTATTTATCTCCGTTTTAAATCAGCTTTAAGTCGCCTCACTGTATTTACACACAGTCTTGTGTTGAAGTTGAAGACACATGTTTTCATACTTATGAGCTGCATTGACATGCACCTCAGAAGCATACTTATGCAGGTGTGAATCTTTATCAGGGTGACAACTAGACCCTCTTTACATATTCATTGTGAATTGTTCTAAGGGTAATCTATTATCTGCTCTAAAAGATACAAAATAACTAATCTGAGAGGTGATATAGGTAATTGCAGTCATTTTGCCCAGCGTTAATGACATTACACCACTCCACTATGACATTTAGTGACTAAAAAATCATTTTTACATGCAGCATAAGAGGAAATTTTACCACGAGCCAAAATCTGATGCGCCATTCACATTGAGTCATTTTGTAAATACAAACCTTGTGTGCATGTTGGAGGAAAGATGATTGTAGGTTGTACAGACACTTTTAAAAATTTGAAGATTGAATAGTATCGTTGTCATCCTCCTCTTAGTTGCATTCACCACTTAACAGTTCCCTTCTAACTTAAAGTATCCACATTACTGATATATTTAATTCATTCATTCTTAATCATGAATCCTTTTCATTAAAGTGCTGTCTTTTTTATTTGGTGTATTTCCCATTATCCTTTGTACATACAAAGATATGCTTTTGAACAGTCGGTCCACAACCTTGAACAAACACTAATATTTTAAAAGCATCTACTCTTTAAATAAAACACTTTGAACTCTTCCTTGGTCTTAACTTCTTCGGACATTTTCTAATTGAGGTCATTCTTTACATGTTTAAATGGTATGAAGCTGTTGCTGCTTTTGTATGATTCACGGAAATTACATTTAGTTTTCCCTTATCCTGGAATTTATACCTGTACACCCACATTACCTCAATTGCATTGTCAGCCATTATGCAATCACTTTGAAAATTGAGTTTAATGTCCACACCCTGGGCAAGTCTGGCAACAGCGATAGAATTAGTGTAGGAGCAATTGTTGGAAACTGTTGCTGTGCTGTTGATGGGCCAGCATTGCTGATGGCAATACAATATCTCTGGATAATAGGATTTCAGAGGCTTCCCTTGCTTTTCTCTGTGAGGGTCATCATCACCTTGAAAAGATGCTTATTTTCCAAACACATCACCAACTGCATTGGCACTGGGTCCAAAATCGTTTTGGGGAAATGAGCCCGAGGGGAAAAGAGGGGCAACAGTATGTGTCATGAAATTTCACAATTGAAGACCCTGTGATGGGAAGAAAGACATTTTATGAATCAGAAAGACTTCATGTGTTGTCATACTTTGAACATTTTACAGGCCTTGTGCTCTCCAACTCCATCCATATCAAGGCTGTTGAAAGGCCAAATGGCTGTTGAGATGAAAGCCATATAGCAGTACAAGGGTTTGCTGACTTGACCATTTGGAAGCCCTGACAAATTACATGAAATTGGCCATTACTTGGACTGGATGACGTGTACCATGTATGACTTCCAGGTTACAAGTGTGTTACACCACATTTCCATCACAGTGACCTTCATAGTATACTGTTTGCTGTCACATCGGCTGTTGCAAACTGCCAATCCTTCATTCTTCATTTTATTAGAAAAACCAGGAGTCAAGGGTATTGTGGATCAGTTAATGGACTTGCAAGAACATATAGCCACTTATTCAACGGTTTGAGTCTGAGTAATAGCTGAATAAAGACTGTGGATATGGGGGGTGGGGGCAAGGACTATGAAACCTTGACTAAAAGTACTATTCTGTCACTGGTGTTACATAAAATATTAACTTAATGCTCCTACAGTGATTTTATGAATTTATTCTATGAAGAAGCATTATTAGATATACAAAAATCTATTTACGCAAGCATGCTCATGTAAATTTGTTCGACTAGTTTAATATAGGCAGTTCTCCAGTAGATGGCTCTCTTTAGTAAACAATGGGGGACATGAGGTTGACGTTTTCTCCATGTTTTCAGTCAGTCCAAACGCATTGCTTTGTTTTCATTATCAGCACAGCATTGCTGTCGTTTCAGTTGATCATTTCTGCCCTAGAAAAAGCGTTTTTTTTGTTTTGTTTGTTTTTCTTCTTTTTTCTGCTCTTTTGCAAAGTAATTGCAAGCCTCTATGTTAATCACACATCTAAAGGCTTAAGCAATGGTTAAAAAAAAGCAGCAGCCAAAATACTGAATGGGTCAATTTAGTGACATAAAGCTTCATTAAACTCATCTTTCTTACTTTCCTCACAGGCTAATCTTGGAAGAAAATTGCTTCCATTTAGCCTTTAATTCTCTCACATGTGAGTGAATGTGACCAGCTGGGTCTGCAAATGATTCAGCCTTGGAAGCCAATGACACCGTCCTTATTTAGTCCTCTTATTGATGGAAAATAGTCAACTAATGAAATTCACCGGGGGGGCTTGTGTGTGTGTGTGTGTGTGTGTGTGTGTGTGTGTGTGTGTGTGTGTGTGTGTGTGTGTGTGTGTGTGTGTGTGCACGATATCAAACTGCATGCTTTTGTCTTGTTTTCATTTACAATGACCTTCGAAATTGATTGTCCTAAAACAATATTAGAGCTCAATTTACATCTCCTAAAAGACTGGGAAATAATCACGGTCTTGCGTCACACTGAGTAATGCAAAGTCTTTCGCAATTCTTACACCCTAACATTCCAGATGTATCACCCAGTTGGGTGAGTACTTGAGGCCAGATAAGTTCATTATGCTTGTAATGATCTGCAAAACATCAACCACAACCACCCAAAATCACATGTGCCACAAAACATATTAGAAATGGCATAATCCAGGAAAATATGTTTTGTTGATGCCACAAAATAACAGCTGGTCCAGCATTGTAAGGGTGCCCTGCTACTGCAGCAGTGGCCAGCAGGATCCATCCTCTCTCTCATTCACCTTTACTTCCTCCACTTTTTTTTATCCGAGTAGGGAAGTGGAACTGGATGGTGGGGAAAGCTGTGAGGGTTGACAGTATTATAATAGGCTCATGATGCCCAGTAAGACCCTCGGTTTATTCTCCCCTTTAAATGGTGCATCACGGCCAGACGTCCGTGGAGAAATCCATTTATATCAAAGCTGCAGCTCGTCCTGCGGCTCCAAGAGCTCAATGAGCAATATGACTGGGGTGCCATTCCTGCTGCATCCTGTGTTGACTCAGGCTGCGTAATAGGCAGGAGAACAAATCATAACACTGTGCAGGTAGGGATGATAACCTGCAATTCTTCTAGTGTAGATGTGTATTATTAATGAACTATGTGCATACACTTACCTGTGTTTTTCACATTTTCTATTTACTCTACATTTCAGAGAGAAATATTGTACATTTTACGACACTGCATTTATTCGATAGCTTTAGTTACTTACGGAATCAGATTATATGCAACACCTACAATATTATACATTTTTAAAGATTAGACTACCCAGGAATATATAAAGTAGCTCCACCTCGATGAGCAAAAAAAGGGTACTACTGAAATGATTATGCATCTATCATATAAATCCAATATGTCATAAATAATAATAAACTATTCCGGAAATTGTAATTCTGGATAATATATACCTTTAAAAAAAGTATATATTTTGTTTAGGCAAGGCAAGTTTATTTGTATAGCACATTTCAACAACAAGGCGATTCAAAGTGCTTCACATAAAACCATTAAAAGCATCAAAACATAATGCAGATTTAAAAACAGTTAAGAAAACATTAAAACAGTCAAAAAGCAAAATAAAAAATAAAAGTCGAATAAAAGTTGCAGTGCAGTTTAAGAAATAAAATGCAGTAGTGAGATGCAGTAATTGAATCTGGTTCAGTTAAAGGCAGCAGCAAACAGAAAAGTCTTCATTGTGGACTTAAAGGAGCTGAGGGTCTCAGCAGACCTGCAGCTTTCAGGGACCTTCAGACACCACATGTCATCCTAGTCAGCTCTGATGTGTAAGTAGCTACCGACACAAAGTATTCAAGTATCAAGTTTACTCATTGTATTACTTTATCTTATGAAATGGATATGGCATGTTCAAGAAAATACATTAGCTAAGTTGCTGAACTCCAAAGTGAATTGACCCTGTTATTTTTCCACATTTACAGTGCATTTACTTTAAACCCATTTGCATTCAGTTCCTGGCATTCAATCTTGAGCAACGTCTGCTCCCACAGGTCTCCATGTCCTCTACTCATCAGCACTTTATCTATAATTCTGGCTAACTGGACAGTGGACGTTCTTTGTTTCATAAAATAAATGATCCGCCACTATTTCTCTCTTGCGTCCTCACACAGGTTACTCAGTGTGTGTGTGTGTGTGTGTGTGTGTGTGTGTGTGTGTGTGTGTGTGTGTGTGTGTGTGTCGGAGAATGAGAGGGGTGGCATGAGTCAGCACATTATGCAGTATACTGTAAAAACGCTTTCCAGAATTTCACACGGATCAGTAGTTTGTGTTAGCTTCACAGTAACATCCAATGGCTGTCTGGTCAGAGTAGATGTTTGGAAGACAGGTACAGTCGAAGCTGCTCTCTGATCCCATTGCAGTTGAATTTGGGTTCAGAAAAGGTTTGCCTGGGTATCTGAGCATCAATCTAAGCACCAACCACATATTTTAAAGGAGCTGCATTTAACATTCTGAACGTTAATGCAGCAAACAACTATTTGCAATGTAGAGATACAGTATAGTGTTTATCTGCCACTATCCTGCTCCTCCAGTATGCGCTGTTAGCTCTCTCTCTTTCACCTTTTAAAGAAAAAGGTTTCACATTTGCGGAAATAAGCTAATGTGCTCTCTTGTTGCATCTATGGTAAATTTGAAGCTGCAGGAAGCCAGTTAGCTAAGCTTAGCATTTAGACTTGAAAAGGGGAAAACAGCAAAGATGCTCAATAACAAAGCTGACTCATTACAAATGTGAAATGGTATACACTTCCTGTCTCCAAAGAATCTGTCGTAATCTGTGTTCACGCTCACGTCTACCATTGTAGTTAATAAACTCGGGACCTGCCGCTAGTCTCCTTAAAGGGGCAGGGCAGCGGTTTGTGCTGAGCTAAGCTAACCATCCAAAGAATGACTGAAAAATTCAAATGTAAAAATGACAAGTTGTGGTTTTAATGGCAGCAATGTGTGTGACTATGCTGGCTATAGTCTGGTATTTACTTTACAGACATCAGGTATTAACCTTATCATCTAACTCTCTATCTAAGTATTTCCCCAAAAACCAGAACAATTTATATTTATCAGCGTATCCAACTAGCTTGTTGTTATTGCAAACGTTATGTATCTGTGGAAAGATTGTGGCATTAAGTACAATTAAACATGTTGTCTTTCTAACTAAAGCAAATGGTAAATCCAGCACATTTTGTTGGATGCAAAAATCAGGCAGGCTTCAGAGAAAACAGCCCGGTTCTGCTTGTACAGAGTTCCTGGAACAATTGGTTTTCAGGCAAAGGTCTTTGCCTGAGGCTAACTCTATTGATCTGAACCACTAAGAGGAGGGAGAGAGAGAGAGAGAGAGAGAGAAAGAGAGAGAGAAAACAAAAAGAGAGGAACACAGAGGCAGAATCCTGAGACACACAAAGAAAGCCTCCCTCATTATGTGCGAACTGGCACACTGATGCTTTCATGGGTACAAACACAAAACACCTGCAGTCGTGCGTTTTGATGGCAAATCTAGTGTAGTGGTGTGTCAGTGATATTTTGAACCAATTACACCAAACCGTGCACTGTTTATTTCTGCTGTAAACTCTCACTACAAGGCTATGAGTTACTGAAAACCCAGCGGTTGGTTGTATCTGTCAGAGCAGTTTGTTGTTTAGACTTTTGATGCTGGGAGACTCCTAGGGGACCATTAGTCATCGCTTGTGTCTGACTTGTTACTGTGAAGTGCCACAAGGAGTTCTTCATTGCCGGCTTACAGCTCTGACTGAAATTGAACAGAGACTGTTTGTGGTCGTAAGAGGTCACTGCTGAAGATCTGCTTGGGAAACCATGAATGCAGTTTCTGGCACATTGGATAACCACATTGAAATATACATGTAAACACACGTAGGTTGTATGTCTGTTTCATGTACTGTCTAAGTGCATGCCACAGTTCACCTAAGTAGACAATAAATTAGCTTTGTCTACTTTGGCTAGTACACACACATTAAACAGAGCCAGCTTTCTAGTAGGATTTGATTGCCTTTTAATCACATCTCTTTTTTGGGGGGGCGGGGGGTGCACCTGTGTGTGTGACACCCATTACAGATGATGGAAGTCACTGTGGCTGGGATTACATTTCCACATACTTGCACCTGTCGCAAAAGCAAATTAAGAAAGATATGTGGGCAGCCTGCCGCACTGATACTTGGGCCTTTGCTCGCAAACCTGCCAAATATTCCGAATGCCGCTGCGTGATAACATTGTGATTCAGTTTAACTACTGTACCACGCAGGCTTCAGGCTTTCATCACTGCTTTATTGTACAGTATGAAATACAAGTATATGGTATGCACCATAATATTGCTGTTGGTGCATGAAGCATATTACATTGATGGGATTCACCTCTGCTTACTATGGCAATGACCGTTGACCCTTGAGTATTTCTGGTCCATTGACTGTTGCACATGATCAACGCTGACCTTTTTGAAGGGGGAAATGTGGAGCACACTTGCTGGTCTGTTATGAACATCAGAGAATAAAAGGTTGAATATTATATTCACCATTTGAGGTGAAAGATGCTCAGTTAGTGTTTAGCTATGCTAGCAGAGGTGTGGACATTTATCGGTTATAAGATGCATCAGTATGCAGACGTGAATGATTCTGCATTGATGCAGTGACGGATCTTTGGTTTAATTTCAGCTCAGTGAGTCCTTGCTGTGCTTTGCTGTCATGTACTGTCCTTTGCGCTGATTTCTCTCCTCTCCTCTAAATTCCGTGTTTCACTGAGGACGGAGCTTTCACACACTGCGCGCGCAGAGCTGCGGCACTCAGCAGTCCGTAAACACGTTGCTCTCACTACCAATAGCTGAAACAAATGGGCATGCAGGCTGAAATTCAATAGTGGTGTTGTAAACCCTGTTTGGAGATGCAGTGACTTACAGCAAGTAAGAGTAGTAGCTACTAGTAAAGAAAAATACCACTAGCTGCTAATTCATGCATTGTAAAATGCCATAGGCATTTAGTGCCCGGTCTGCTAGGAGTAGATTGCAGCACACTTGTAATGCACTGCAGAAGGATTTATGTTTTCTTTTTGTAATGTTTATGTACTGAGGCAGGGAATTATATATATATATATATATATATATATATATATATATATATATATATATATATATATATATATTCCAACTTCATAGACCGTTGAAGTTGGATTAAAAATATTTTCCTGACTGCTTCTTTTAATTGAGGTAAAAGTAGTCATGTGCTATACAAAATTAAGGATGCGAAGCATTGAGATGCATCAAGAATCATTGCATCGTGCATTTTTATCTTTGAATTCAGATTACATTGTCAGGCCAGTGAAGATTCACATCTCTAATAGTGGCAATGTCTATCAGTCAGTCGGTTCGCCACTTTGGTCGAGACTGAAATGGATGTATTGGTGAAAAAATGTTGTACATACATTCATGGTCCAAGAGGACAAAGTCACAAACCATGTGGTTGTAGTTGAACTATTTTAGCAACTGTTGGCTTGATTGGCATGGAATTTGGTTCGGACATTGACGTCCAACAAAAGTTGAATGTTTGTTCTATCATGCTAAGCTAAGATGCTCAACATGTGAAATGAGATCACCATGTTCGCATTGGCATTGAGAGCATGTTAGCATGACTACTAAATGTAGACCAGAAGGATCAAAACCGGTGTCAGGAAGCAAAGTCAGCAGTATTTCAATGTGTAGGTAGAATCTGACATGGTGACCAGATTAATTCAGTCCTAACACGCACTCCACCAAAGTGGCATGAATGTGAGAGGTCAAATGTGGTGCACCTCACTTCATTAAGCTGTCATCTTAATCAAATGCAATGTCTTCACTCACTCACACACTCCATGATTGAATGTGTCACATCTGCATGGGATTGATGGACGCTATGTTACCGCAGCAACGATTGACGAGGTGCTGTTTTAAATGATGACCAACACATCTAACTAATGAGCGCAGTTAGTAGCAGTTAAAGTGAGAGCTTTTTTTCCGTCTCTCTCTCTTTGTGTGGTGTGTGGTGAGAGATCTCTATTTGCAGGCATGATGAGGATGATTGATTCTATCGGCTCCCAAGTTTTCCGCTGGAGTCTTCACACTTCATGATCACTCACCTCTGGTAATAGTAAGATGAATGAGCTCCCCTTGTCTTGTACCGGAGAGGTAATTTTCTCTTGTGCTCACGTGAAAGCAATCGTAGGGTAAAAAAAAGAAAATGATTCGGAGGCTTAATAGTGATGGTTGGAAATGGTAGGGATCATTTTCCATGTTTGCTTTAAACATCCCCTACTGTGTGGAGACGTTGTGATTAAAGATAAAGCTTCTTATCTTAATGCAGATTAAATCATGATTATTACAGGAGAAAAGAAAAGTAACCAATTGCACATATATATCAAGGTCTTTAATTATCAATGTCTTTTAGCTACTGAAAATGATGCACTAGTGAGAAAGAGGAAGAAATGGCAAGTGGCCACCAGAAGGCACTGAAGCGCCTCTTGACTCTTTTCTATCTTACAGAGAAGGCTTTCTAGTAACATCTGTTCTAGTGTTTGAGGTTTTTTTTTTATTAACAGTGTATCCACTCTGTATTTTCTTTGTAAAATACTACAAAGAAAACTTCATTTACCATAATCCAAGAACTGATAGTTATTAAAGTAATTTCTAAGGATTGCACAGGTCATGCTGTAACCCAACTCTTCTGGCAGACAATCTATTTTTCTAGGTCTATGAAAGTTTGCTTCATAATCGGTTTTATTGTTTTCCCTCAAAGCCTCTTTTGACCGATTTGCTGGTCAGTTCAGTCTTTGGGAAGGCAAGACAACTTTAGGCCAGAGCCAAACGGTGACGATTCACAATGATTCTCATCAGATTTGTGTTATTTGCAAATAAATCTCAATTTAGTGTGTTTTCATTTTGTCATCTGCCAAAAGCTTTTTTTTTTTCGATCTCATGGAGCAGACATCAAGTGAAGAGTCAAGCTGCTGCTTTGATATTGCGCGTGCTATAATGTAGATTTGGTGAATAACACTGGTTAATTGTCACTGGTTGTTTTAATCATTCCATAACACCTTACACAATGTATTTGTCAGATTTTGCTTGCACAAACTCCAAGAAGGCAGAACGAGGAATTAATTAGGTTACACTGTTACAAATACACTGTTACAAGAATGAATATGAATGCAACCATTTGTCTTTTAGTTTGTTTTCTATGGTCAGATAGCATATGTGTTAGAAAATGTGGCACATCAAAAATGCACTAGTATACTGTAAACTGTATGTACTCTTCTTTTGTTTACTCATCCCAAAAAATAATAAAATGGGTGTAGCTTGACGTTCAGTAGAGGAGAACTCCCAAAATAGACCTGCCCAAGGAATAAGAACTGCTTTAAGTGACTGTATTTCATGTGTGATGTCCGGTGTGATCACATAAATCGTTTCTATCACCGCTCCCGTGACTCCTCCACCCTCCCCCAGTGGCTTCGCTTTTACTGGCTCACACACCCTCACGTCATCGTTTTTTGTTGCCGTTCTCACAACCTTGTGGGCCGGAGCACACGCCGCATCTCATCAGAGAATATTACCTAACACTCGGAGGACAACATTCATCAACGTCACAGGGCTTTTGCCAACAGTGCATTTCTTTCTGTGGGTGCCCCAAGTCCATTTCAGTTGTTCCAGCAACATCGCAGGGTACCTTGCTGTGACCTGTGCCACTTCAGCAGGGCATGTATCCCTTTCAAGGTTCTTCAGTCTTAGGTTTCTGCTGATATGAACTATATTGTGTATCTCAAATTACAGGTGTCCTGCTACCAGTCCTGCCTGGCTTATGTTGTCTTACTGCGTAGCCACATTGTGTGAGTTTACTTCATGCACTTGGAGATTTGACTAAAATATTGAATGATAATTGTTCAGTTTTGTGTGTGTATTTAATGCTTGCTAGTTGAAGTGGATCTCAAGCAAGTCCATGTTAAAGGCCATGAAGTGGATCTTGAGCTCATGTTAAAGGCATACTATGCAGGAATTGTCACTGACTCTTTGTAAACACAACCGGAGAGGCACTGGGACTTAAGTTCTGCCCAGGACTTTGAGATGGAGAGGCTCTTCGTGTGAGTGCCCAGAAGGTGCGGCAGTTTGGCAGTAATTTGAACATGATTAGTTTTTTTGGTATAAAGAGAATTTGCTGAAGACCTTCGAGACACTTTAGCATAACCTGCACTCCTCAGTTTGTTAGCACGTCACTAGACCACTGAATCAAAACATCGTCCAGGCAAGCAGAGATGAGCTGGACCACTAATCTAAAAATGTATGTTATTTCACCTCAGCAGTCCGACATAATCTGTTTCTAAACAAAGCTTCAGGCAAGAAACTGCCAATCCAGTTGCTGAATCTTCACTCATATTAGATCTAATTGAAATGTTTTTTTGGACTTTCATTGCACAGCGACATACTAGTTCAGCGAGCTTTTAATAGCACTGAGGCCAGCAACGGCAGAGAGAGACACCGGGGAAAAGAGTTTCACATCTAACTCTGTGAACAAAGACTCTATTTTGACGAAACCAGAGTTGGTGCTTGTTGGAAATAAAAAGATTAGGCTAACAAAAACACTTTGTGAGTTTTTTTTTTTTTCCTTCATGTTTGAGTAAAATATGTTTTACAACCGGCGAGTTAAAGGTACTGTGTTTCTATGGAGGTTTGAGGAGAGAGTAATGTCTGTTTCTCTAACGTGGTGAATTAAGGGTTCATTTCAACTGAACCAGAGTTGGGGGTCGTTGGAATAGTGGAAATGACTAACCAAGACGGTTTTGAATCCAGTTTGAATGAAATCGGCCAGGTAAAATGACTGTTTTAATTGTGTTTTTCAATTAGTCTGGTTGCTGTGAGGTGAGCATAATCATTATATGTTTATGTATTATAATTTGTAAAAATTACTGTTGATGTATTTTTAAATAGGCCTTCATGTTTTAATCTGTGTTTATTGTTCAATAAAAAAGCATCCTTTTTCCCCCTCACAATGGCTTTCTGGACTTTTCCAATGTGTGCCCTTGCCTCGCCTCTGTAAGACCCGACTTGAAAAGAACCCCTTTGACTATGAATTGAGTAATATTCAATACGGAAATGATGAAATCATCTAAAAAAAGTGTGCGGTCAGCATTACTGAGCTTTTGGACCGATTCAGGAACTGAAGTGCCCTTAGTTGTCTTGCACAGACCTTGACCGAGACATCGATAGCTTTCTAACCTGCTAAACTGCTCCATTAAAAGAGAACACTTGATTATCATTCGGTGGCCGTTATCTGAACGTGATTTAGCTGTTTAAGTGATGGACTGCTAGACCTGCTCATATATAAAGCAAAATAGTTATGACTATGATCCAAAACCCATGAAAACCCATAGCCCCAGATCTTAAAATCTATGAAGTGAAATAGTCCCGAAGGATATGTTGTCCACTATTACTCAGCAAAATGTTTGAAGGAGGTCTTTCTTATACAAACCGACTAAGGTGGAGATATCTACTTCTTCCAGAAAGAAAATCTGCATCAAACACACCTTGTTTGTGTTTTCAATATAAACACTTTAGACTTAACACATCACCAAAATTGTCTAAATTCAGTTTAGACATTAAACTTTCATGGGCAGACGTACTGTAACATCACCATAATTTTAAGCGGCGAGTGCACTTACTTAGCGCGGATTGCATCTCTTACAAGATCAGCAGTCTTGGCATAAGCACAGCTCTGGGGGCTTTTTGTTATTTAGAGCCTCTTAAGAACAACAGACGTTTAAAAACACCCTCGGGAATTTACAATGATTCCACTATCTGAGAGAGTCACGCAAGAGCTACAGCCAACACACAAATGCAGGGGAAATCACATTAGCTTCTAGAAAGCCTTTTGATTTAAGAAGTACAAACACGTAAAACCTATCGAGGAGGACGACATGCATGCACTAAATCATGAAATCTGATTTATTGTTTGAAATTTACAAGAGTGAGCTTTGTCCTTGGCATTTTGAACACTGTAGGTGTAAATCTTGAATCGAAGTGTTTCAAACAAAAGGGAAAGAATGTGTTTGGACCATGATGAATGGAGGGATCTAAAGTATGACTAAGATCTTGAAAAAACAGCCTCACAGCCTATGCAAATGAGTTACACAGGGATTATTTTGAAAGCACATGAAAAATACATATGGGAGATTGTAAAGTATACGGTATAGGCATATCAAAAAGGTTGTATGCATTTTCATAGGAAAATCACAATAATGAACAAAGCAGCTATTAAAATAGTTTGCATGTTGGATTATTATTTCCTCTGTTCATCTTATTTACGACGTGAGTGCTTTATAGTGAACCACCATGTTGTCCCTCCCCTACAAGTCATCTCCCTGTCTGTCCTTTGCTACATTGCCATTTTCTCCAGCTGATCAGTAGAGGAAAGGGTCGACGTGGGGCACGGTGAATGCACACAGGTAGAACAAAGCCAATTTCAGATGTGTCAGTGGAACTGATGCTACCAGCCGCCTCTGACAGCTTGAGGGGAGCAGCCTCAGCCCTCATCTCAAAAATCCTCTCTGCTTACTGAACGGAAACTGAGCGGTTCGTCATATATGCCTGAGACGCTCTGTCAAGCCCTGTCAGCAGACATTTATTAATATTTTGATTATTATTGTGCAATACAATGCCCATCCTTCTTTGTGATTTAATTCATCATCAATTAAGCCCTCCCACAGTTGTCATTTCTTTCAATGGTGTTTCTTTCTTTAAATTATCTTTATTATGCCTCTGAGACGACGACAGCCATCCGTGTGCACCATTCACGCGAATGCAATCTGAGGAATGCCTAGAGGGAAATTCTTACATTTCGGCACAAACATCAACCCGGACTCAAGGATGAACTTTTGGTGGTGGTTAAGGTCAAGGTCACAGTGATATCTCGTCCGTGCACTCTTAATATCTGAGGAACGCCTTGAACAAATTTCTTCAAACTTTGCACAATCGTACATTTGAACTCAAGGATGAACTGATTAGGATTTGGTGGTCATTGTGACCTCATAAAACACATTTTTGTCCACAACTCACTAATTCATATACTAATCATAAGAATTCACACAAATGTCGTATGGATAAAATGATGAAGAGATGATATTTTGGACAGATATGGATGTAAACTGCAACTTGACTGTTCGGCAGAGACATACAATCATGGAGGAGTCATTTCTTTCTTTTCTTTTTGGTAAATCAAATAATGATCTTGTAGTAGGATCAATTATTATTTAAGCCTTTTTGCATTTGTTCCTATTGTAAAAGGATGACATCTGATTCACGAGCTTCAACACAAGCATAACAATATTTTGCATCCTGCTATCCCTCCCAATCTAATTTCGGCGTTCCGGGATCATTAAGAGAAAACGTGTCAATGTAATTGGAGCCTGACAGCAACCCCCAAACGCTAGGCTCAGTTTGTACTATCAGTATTGAAGCTGTTCGCCTGACTTAAAAGAAGAGGGTTAGAGAGACAAGCACAAAGTGAACTTTAAAGCGTGCAGTAATGTATGCGGGCCCCTCCGTACTTGATGCTGCCCTGTTGCATTAAGATCCATCCCTCAATGCCCATATTTAATGTGTCGAGTCGGAGCTTTTCTGTGGCAGAGGGAGCACGGAGGGTGTCACCGGGGAGCTGCGATCACACAGTCGCACTACTGAAAGCATTCTGCGTTTTCCCCCGAGGAGCTCATTCAGCGTATTCCTGCATAATTACCTCAAAGTGATTAAAGAAATCAATGGAGTAGTGTCGCTGCTGAGGGCACTTCCCGAAGCCTCGGATAATCACAGTATACATACCTGTCCAGCTTCCCTGCATACGAATTTCTAAACACTCAACAATATGCTCAACACCTACGACAGCATCTACAAATCACACACTTATTTGTACTCCTTCACCCTGTTGCCCTGAGGACTTGCTGTGAAACGGTTATTGGAAGTGTAAGACTGGGAGTGTTTGCAGCTCTTCATGAAACCCTGGAGACGGGAGTCAGGATGCTTCCCTCCGTTACGCCAACAGCATTTTCTTTTATGAGATTTAGTATTAGAGATAATGACTGAGAGCGGTGAGTCCACTAAATCATCCATCTTGAGGCCCAGTTGGCAAAAACTGCTTGTGTTCCTTCCTGATGATTTCCTCAGAAGCACATTAGACAGCAATAAACCAAATATACCTGATGGTCTTGCTGTTGACTGTAATCTAAAGTAAATCAAAGAGCTAAGGGAGAGTTTGATAGAATAGGTACAAAATATGTCCATGCCTATAGGTTAGCTCATGTCCGCTGCCTAGTATTCAGACACTCAACAAAAATCTTCAAAGCTGTGCTAAGGACTTATACAGTCATTGCATTCTGTGTTCAATCCTGTATACACTTAACCTTGCTGAAATTACAATGTAATTAATTGTCTAGTTCCATTCACACAAGTGTTCAAAGTCTGTACGTCACAACCATTCAAAACACAGAAGTTTTCACTAAAGCTACAAATCATTTAAAATTAGTTGTGCTTTGAGATGAGCACAAACAGAGGAAATAACTAAATAAGAAGAAGGGAAAACATGCAGGATTTTCACGCCATCGGTACCATCAACCAAGTATTAAGCTACTAACAATACCATATAAAAATAAAGATGCCACAGCCCACTGGTAGCAAAAGCATTGTATTGCAGCCCCATCTGAGAATAGCTATTTGTTTAGTAGATATGAGTAAATGTGTCTCCACAATAATGTGACAGGACGACCATTCATAAATTTAAAGTCTCACCTCGAGCACTGACTTTGTCACTAATGCTGCAATGGATTTGATATACGATAATGACTCCATTGTAATTGTGTTGGGCCTGTCAAGCACTCCGCCCAACATGCTTAGAGCAGAGATCAACATCATGATTGGTATTTAGGAAGCTGACAGGCTTGGTGTTATACGCTCACCTTGGACCGAAAAGCCGGCGACATGCAGGAACGGAGGTTGGGGGATTACAAAGAGCAATCGAGCAAATATAAAGAACAATCCCAATCCTTTTTTATTTCCTTTACGCTCTTACTATTTTATATTTTGAAAACATAAGATATGAGATAATATTAGATTTTTTTTGTTTGTCTAATATTTTGTTTCTGTTTTTTGTTGTTGTTGCTGTGAATGTTGTCTGAGAGTACCAGGTCTTTAACATTTTAAAGCCTTAAGATTTTAATGAAATAAAATATTTTTTTGTATATTATCATCTAGTACTGTAATTCAGCAGTTAAATACATTTACATTCAGTAATTACCATTATCCAATGTTGCTTATTGAAATTTTTCAAAATGTATCCAATTGATATCGGCCACACGCTTCACTCTCCTATTTTACTGCTAATGCTAACCAAACATGTCAGACTGCTTTTGCTTCATGTTGATGGTGTTTAAAAAAAAAAATAAAAAATTCCATCGTATCAGACTATGATTGCCAAAACAAGCACGACAGAAATCCCAGGAAATCTTTAAAACGTGTGGCCGCACAAATTTGATCCAGGCACATAAAAATAAAGACTGAGTTAGCTGAGCAATTGAATTGCAGCTGAAAGTGCAAAAGCCAGGTGTTAGCCTGGATGATCCTGAAAACTGAGCGGGCCAACGAAGGATGCCTCTCATGGCGACATTGTTGATAAGAACAAATGGAAATCTCCAACCTCCAGAGAAAGGAATCACAACCGTCCAGTATTGTGCACAGGTGGCTGAAACAAGAGAAACATAACAGCTGTTTAACTAAAATGAGAGCAAAAGACCTGCAAAGTTCATCCCGAGGAATACAACAGAACGACAAAACAAGCACCTTTTCAACCGGTTGTGTCTCTAAATTGTAGCCAATGAGAGGAAAGGAGATCTTAGACCTGACACGAGAGTCATATTCATGTGCTTTGTTGCTGTCTGTAACTCAAATGCAGTAGTTGATCTCAATGTTTTTTTCATTGCATTACATTTATAGCAGAAAAGTACAGCTTGTGACAGTAAGACCATATTTAGACAAAACATCTCTTGGCATCTCCTTGTTGACGTTTCATCATTTGTTCTCCTCCGTCAGCTTCAGCATACATGCGCAGGGTAAAAGTTGACAGACTTGACAAACAGCCAGTGATATTGCAAAAGCTCACTTTGTCATTTTACATGACACCTTACAAATGCTTGCCGTGTTCTCTGCTGCTGCTACTACAAAGGTATATTATTCTAACCTGGTAATTGTATGCATACTAGTATTTCACTTTGAAATGTCAAACACATTGTGGCTCAGCTTTTCTTCAAAGTTAGCCTATTAACAAGATTTAGTGTTCGTCTATTTCCTCCCTGTTTGGAGAGTATTATGAGTGAGCCTTGCTGAAGGGGAGGCTATTACTCTCCATCCATCCTGTGAGCGCCTGCGGAGAAGGATTACATGATAGAGAGCTTTAACCTTTGTAAAGAACATCAGTCAAGTGCATTTGTTTTGCCTTTTATGATGAATTTGTGTCATAATAACTCTAAAACACAAAAAATGGGAACCAAAACAAAATAAAACATCCTTGAGGATAGGTAAAATACTACTTTACCTGCATGTATTGGATGGTAACACTAGATGACTGTTGCTGGTGTCGAGCAGTCTGCGGCTGCTGAAGTGTCCCTGAACCGGTTCTTAATCTCCCTCGAGGAATGGAGGCAAAAAAGAGAGCACAATTATTTGGGCTTTATTTCCCAAGTTACTGGATTAAGAACACAATCTCATTTACTTAATATTCATTATTTTTTATCGACTGTTTGTATAATCCTCAGGCAAAAGCAAACCAAAGGTCTGGTATGAACATGCAACAGTTTAATGTCACTGTTCCGGTGAAATATGCTCCAAACATGAACATTTAATCAACGCCTTCAAAAAACCTTTGAAGCACTTTTAACCAACACTGTATTTTAAATGTCTTTTGAACTTCAAAATGCACACAGTCCAATATGTAGCAATTAAATACTTACGCATCAACAGTTTCCACTAACAGGACAAAGAAGCCCATGTGACACAGGCAACAATGTATTTGTATTTATTAAGCAACAATATCAATATAACATTTACAATGTGCTTTGAATAAAACTACAAATAAATAGGAAATACAACATTGTTGAACAAAATCTCCCTTTTCTTCTTTAAATGTCGTGGTCAAAGCCACCTAAGGAAGCCGATTTTAAATGGTCTGCCATATTTTCAAGGTGGCCATCTGTAAATAAAACAAGTCTTAAAAAAAATACTCACTGGGACTTTACATCTATAATTCTGTATATTGTTTGCATGTTGATGTTTGCAAAACAACGTTTGCTGTTCATGCTACAAGCCAGTAGCCTAACGGTCATCGTGAGCAGCATCAAATGATGCTAATTTCGGTTTGCATTACTGGAATCCAGTAGCCCAAGTACAAACACAGTATAGTTAGCATGAAGCCTCACTCAAAGTCTCGGGACCAGTGAAACTTTCAAAGTCGTAGAAGCATCGGAAATAGGTCTTAGACGTTCAGACCGAATATCACCCAGTTTTCAATGTTGAAATCCCATTTGGTGCTCACTAGGCACTGTGTGACAGCACGTCTCCGTACTCTGTTTGTTTTTGTGAGACAATAAAAAAAAATGTTTGGCAACACCTCTCTGACAGCAGCAGGTTGGCAAAAGTGGGAGAATTACTGAAATGCAAATCACTACAGAATCTGAATCTGTCAGCTTGCTCGGGAGGATGCAGACTTCGAGACAGTCAATATATTCAAAAGGCAGAGCCAGAGGAGGAGACTTTAGCTTTAAGTTCAATGCAGCGCATGCTCAGCAAAGTCCTGAGACGAGAACTTCTGGCAGACTGAACATACTATTTGCTATGACTGCATGAAACCTAACCAAGTTTATTTGTATCAAAAGAGGTGTGTGCCGCTTGACTGACTGATTATCTTTAACTCCTGAGTAAGCCGTTTGGCTGCCCACTGCACGCCTAAACATTTTCCCAGCACCTCCGGGGCTTTCTTTGAATCGTAGGTGGCTGACAGTGAAAT
Organism: Taurulus bubalis; assembly: GCF_910589615.1. Lineage (NCBI taxonomy): Eukaryota > Metazoa > Chordata > Actinopteri > Perciformes > Cottidae > Taurulus > Taurulus bubalis. The sequence continues at coordinate 11,549,825 of NC_136606.1, forward strand.
TGAACTGTTTGAAACATTAACAGGATTAGATGTTTTTTCTTCTTCAAAAACAAAGCAAAGATAACCTCCCCTGTCCAGTCTCCTCTGCTGGTTGCCCAACGATAAAGTGGGATTGATGTTGATCTTCTGATTATTTAATAACGTTACCTTGCTGGTATGACATTGTTAATGCATTAATGCTGACTGTGCAGTTTACATGCCTTGCAACAATGAAGAAGCAAGTAGAGAGTAATGGTAGACAAATCTTAGGATATATATATTTTAATTTATTATAGACTATGACAGTGGCGAAAACAGTTGATGCTTGATACGATATAATTCATAATTACATATATTTAATTGTTATATTCTGTTTGTCACGGTTTGATTTGATATCGATAAGCAGTTTTTCCAAAGATACACACACATTAATTATACAGTTATTCATTAATATGACCTGTATGAATTGTAAGTGGTATTACAAGACATGCATGGATGGGGCTAGTCGGTTAGCATCTCATGCTAGTAGATATCTCTGCAACACATTACAGAGACTTCTTTATGACGGAAAGTAAACACGATTATTTCTTCACATCATAATAATATTAGTTCATTGTTTTAAATGTTTTAGACTAGAATTCTGGCCATAGCCTAAACATTGCACATTTAATGAAATCATACATTTATGCATGGTATAACTCAGAGTTACTTTTTTTGATAATTTCTATGCGGGTCAACACTGGGAGATCAGTCATAAAGGCAAACAAATCCAAAAGAGGCAGCCAGAGAATCCGTAGTCGAGAACAGGCAGATAAGGGATAGTTATCGTGAATAACGCTGGAGCGCTCGGCAGTGACACACAAGACAAACTGGCAGGGAGCAAGTGGAAGGGCTTAAATAGTGAGGGACTGAAGAGGGCATGTGCTGCAGGTGAGATGGGTGTGTAGGACCAGGTGAGGGGAATGAGAGCTGATGAGAGTGAGAGGATCTGAAATGAGGAGAGTTAGCAAACAGACTGGTGGGGTGAAATAATCTATGATGTGGTGCAACGTGTGACACCTGCAGGTGATTTGGCAAAGGGCCATAAAGGGTCCACTCATGGGCTACGAGTGACTGACTGAATAAGACAAGTGTTCATCATTACTTTATAATTAGTTCACAGATGGGAACATTTCTTGAGAGTTACGTGCTCCACTTGTGTCCCCTAAAGTTAAAATATGTTGTAATACTACTGTGCAAATGATTACATTCTGACATTCACTAAAAGAGAGTATACATCTACGTATTATTGTGCTTTCAGAGAGATCTGTGGTCTGAAATGTCAGCATGTGACTGGATTCCAACAAATTTGGCGGCAAAACATATTAAGTAAATTAGTTTGTGTTAATTAATTGATGATTCATTACGGATTTATTAATCTTATAGTAACTTTCCTTAAACAGCAATTCACGATACAATTCTCAAAATTAACTAATTTTATGAGGCATGCAGTACTTACCCATTAATTAAGGATGTGTTACCAAATGTAATAACATTATACAATGACAGAATACTTTGCACCCTTTCAGAGAAGAAGAAAAGCTGAGCCTTTTCATGGTTCAGTGGAGTTGACACTCCAGCTGTGGAGATGTTCCTGTGCTAAAAATATTGAACGCATACTTTAATATGAGTTCAATATTTGTTCAGATGCATCATCTTTATTTTATAGCAGACTTTATTTGTCACTGACGAAAGATTTATGATGAGTCAGCGGCATTTCCTCATTTCAGTCTCTGGCATCTCTTCTGCTTCAGCACTCGCTGAAACAAAGACTGAATAAATCCTGTCACCATTTTTTTTAACTGTTAAATAAAAAATGGTATCACTGTGGATCATATCATAGAAGTGTTTACCTTTGTTATTGTTCCAATAAAGAGTAATATATTATAGTATTATGAGGCTAAATGCTCATTGGAATGATATATATACATACATATACATATATATATACATATACATATACATATATATATATATATATATATATATATATACATACATACATATATTTGTAATATTTCCCACATTAGCATTACAATGCATGTAAAGAGGCTCCGCATGCATCCGTCCCCGTGCTTTAAATCCACTGATCTCTCTGCCATGACCTCCCCTGTTGCATTTTGTGGATTCAATCTTAACTGACAAGCTCAACTGTTTCGCATGCAGGGTGGAAACATTAAAGGCTGAGTTAATCCTCTCTGATTCCCTGCTGCTGTCACACAGTCTGACTAAAAGCCACAACATGTTCATGAATCAAACAATACAGCATCACACCTTTGATGTGTAATTTTAGACTAAAACACGGTAATACCGTCATTTGAAAGGATTTCTTTTGTTCCTGTGGTAATCACCTGAGGAAGAGAGAGGAAAAATAAGTCTGATTAATACTGTATGGTTTACTGTCAAGATAATATTGTGACCTTACTATTCCAGATTTTGAAACAAGGCTTATTTGCAGATCATATTTTCATTTACTATATTATTAAACTATATTTTGATTTACATTTCGAAGTTCCGCTTCATTATTGCGTCGGTCTGTATTCTGATGACGATCATCCAGGAACAACTTCCAAATGTATCCTGCTAGCAGCAATCTGTTGCAGCTCACGGGCATATCATGTTTCATGCGTTGCTAAATAAACTTCCAATAAGGAAGATAACAAGCGTGTGTGCATGTCAAAACCCCGATGTGATTTTGGCAACTGTGGAAGTGTGATGGAATGAAGTCTGAAGTAATCAACAGGAACCCAACATGGATCTTCTTCCAGTTGTGCTCTAAAAAATACACTTATATTCACAGGTGCAGTCAAATCTACATAATTAGATTATAATAATATAATATATATAATTAAATGCGGTGCTATGCTCTCTCACTTTATGCAAAGAATTCCCACACAAGGGGTCGAAACTGAACTTGAATCTAAAATGTAAACCAATTTAAGGGTTTTACTTAATCCTCTCCCTCAAGATCAGAGAAATCTGTTCAGACTACAAAATGCCAGTTTTGGAAATCTCTGGAATATAACAATTATTGCACCAGATACATTACTATAGACTATGTCTGATGTGCATTGCTATTTAAGTAATAAGTCTTTTTTTATTTTTTAACCCCCCAGTGATGTTATAATTTATTAATCTGTCCATAACCTGACTGCTGTGTACAAATTATGCTCAAAGTTATACATTTAATGATCTGTCAGATCAAAAGACTAAACCCAAGCAGCCTTCACTCGTTTACAAATTGTGTGCTTAATGCACAAATAAATCAAAGTGATTATGTGCTGCTTCATATATCTTTTAAACTTGATTATTCAGCATTAGATTAGAAAAGGACACGTGCGGTACTAAAGCTAAGCATATATTTATTTTAGTTTGTGTCATTGAAGCATAACAGATGTTCTTTTTTCCAAATCCCACCAGGCTGAATGAGCATTTCAGTGACATATGCATTACATTTGTAAATGGCATTTATGTTTTACAAAGAGTTATTAAAAAAGAAGATTGACACAACATATCTATCGTAAAAACACCTGCAGCCGGTTAGCTTAGCATAGCATATTGACTGGAAACAATTAAATGAAACAACAGTTAGCTGCCAACTATAACACCATGACGGCCAGGGTTGGCTAACAAAAGCCCGCTGTTAGAACGCATTGATTTTCAAGGTACAAGGTTAATTCACTTATCATTCCTCAACACCGGGTTGTATCATGAAATGCTTTAGTTATGCTACTCACAACAACAGTCACAATCAATCATGGACACGTCGCTCAGTCCTGAAAGCTCCCCACCATTAGACCCTCGAGGCATTAAGAACGTCTAATGTCCAATTTACATTTATTATCTCTTTTTCTAGTCCATAGTGAAGGTTAGCCTATGACTTATGATGCAGCTCTACTACCCAATGTAGCATTCAAAATGCCATAGCAACATGTAATGTTTACAATGTTAACAATTAGCATATATTGTAGATGCAGCATGACTGCTCCTGTCCTTAAGTTTAACTCACACATAAACACAGTATGATACACAGTATGATAACCACGAGAGTGGTAACAATATGTTCATCTAACTCTCACCAAGGAAGTGAATAAGCACATTTGTAAACCATTTCTTTAAGTCAGTAAGTATAGACCTGTTATGGGTAGTTATTAGTATTTTGCTCAATGTCATGTCCTACAGAGTAACCCCCACTAAATGAGTTTATAAGAACCATTAATCACTTGTTTTAAAACCTTTCTAAAAATCGATTTACTAAACCCATAGATTGCAATATGTAAACCTTAAAACATTAAAGTTTTTCAAAGGTTTTCACCTCCGTTTGGCTCTGTGGTGATTTTACTCCTCCCTTTAGAAGATAATATATCACATTACTTTTACCTAGATCAGAACCACTGTCGCAGTAAAGCACCTTACATAACCCTCCAGGTGGCCTACTTGTCAAAAACCTGTGTCATCGATATGAATAAAGAGACTAATAAAATATTTCACAACTTCTCAAACAATGTCAGTGATGGAAAGCGATGGGGGATTCACAGTGACATCCCAAACCAGAAGCAGTAAAGCACAGGCTCAGTGATTGCACCTGGCATTTGTTTTGTTAAGGTCAGATATGTAATGTAATTACCGTACTTTACTGCTAACCTATTTGATGAAAGACCAGTCTTTATTAGGCAACTGACATGTAAAGCACTGTGGATAAGAAAAGGCATGCATATGGACCATCTCTCCTTTCTGTGCTCTATCTCACTTGTGCAAGCAGTCTCAGGCCTGAGGAATATCCTGCTAAACCGGAGGCAAAGCACCTACAAATATAAGCTTGTGGGTAATATTTTATCTTGACCCGTAGAATATTCATTAACAATTTATAACTGGCGTAATAACGGTTTGTTGACACAGTATAAACGTAGTTTATAACGGGTGTAAAACTGTTTGAAGTTGCATTTGTGATCTTGGAAATACAAATCCATTTTTTTTCTTCTAAGTCTTAACTCTGTGTTCACTTACTATAATTCTACCAAAACTTTCAGCCGCACATCATGGCCTTCAATCATTTAGTATATGTTTGATGCATCACAAGAGGCCTGGAGTTACAGTTGATAAAAGTTACAAACATGATGACTTACATTTTAAAGTCTGTATACCAAGATGTACTATATATATATATATATGTTGAATGTTTATGAAATATATCATATTTGAGGAGAAACTGCAAGTAACTTAAAATATATAGGAACTTTATAATGTCTTCGCCACAATATTTATTAAAACTACATGTCAACTACATGTGTTTGTATAACCAAACATTATATGTATTGAATATATATATATACAATTTATCTTTTGTATTAAAACACTAAGACTAGAAAGACTCAATTTCCAATGTATTAATAATATATATATATGTCATTGGCTGTGAGCACGAAGGTAAAACAGGATGTTGCTAGAATAAAGTAAAACAGCATGTAGTCGCCATGTCTGTCCACTTCATGTTGCATTATCTCTCCACACTTCTCCATGAAGCCCTAAATTCCTCCCAAATCCTGCACATTTTGGAATAACTCTTCTAAATGTTTCAATGTAGACTCAACTAAGCATACATCATCTTCATTGACCTTTGAAGACGAATCCCACTGCATCCTCGGTGCCTAGAAAGTGGTTCAATAGTTCCTCTGAGAGTCTTCTCTTGATGGGCAAAATCAATGACTAGTTTTCACACAACATTCATCTTGGTGTTTACGTTTGCCTAATCAGCAATAGAAAAATCTCTGGCACTGTTCAACTCTCACAGTAATAATGCTGTTTTCCAATGCTAATCTGCTATCTCATGTGCTCTGGCATTTTCTACTGCAGAGTGCTTGTTAATTGGCGGCGGTGTACTGATGTTTGCTTACTAAAGGTATCGCTTCGGTCCTCCGTCTCTTCATTTCTTTAAGCGTCGCAGACCCTCTAGTACACTCCATAATTAGCATATTTGCACAGCACACATAAGAGCATTCTAGCCACAGACACTGGCATACCAGGAATATCTTTAGAATAATTACTGGTCTCAGCTTTATCTTTGTGCTGTCACTTTACCTTTTTGTATATTTACAGATATGCAGTTTCTGTCTTTCTTTTCCTTCACGCCGTAGTGAACAAGACATGCATTTGGTAATTACTTTAAGGTGTAATGTATATCAAATGTAGACATTAAAATCAAATTTGCGTAGCACAGGTAAAATGTTTTCCAGGGGCATGCCTTCCATGAAAAGTGGCGACGCAGTCGAAATTGAACAAGGATGAAAACATGATTGGAAGCATCAATTCTGCAGACAGAATATATATATATATATATATATATATATATATATATATATATATATATATATATATATATATATATATATATATATTCTGCAGACAGAATATATATATATATATATATATATATATATATATATATATATATATTCTGCAGACAGAAATATATATATATATATATATATATATATATATATATATATATATATATATATACTGCAGACAGAAATATATATATATATATATATATATATATATATATATATATATACACACACACACAAGAAGGATAGTGCAGTAATGTATATGAACCCGTGGATTACAATAAAAAAAACACATTGAAAAACTATTTGCACTGACACTGACATATCTGCAAATATGACTCACATTTATACCTACTTTTCATGCAAAGATTTACTATAATATTGATTTTGAATGTTCTCAGCCCATGTAGAAAAACATCATACCTACAGTATCTCTATCTTCACATTTTTAGCCTTGGTACCACGTCAGCACAAGTGTCACTATATTTCAGTTTTCAATCAGCTCTTAATCATTTAAGTTACCGCTGGACCACTGATCTGTTTCCCCGAGCATCTCGAATGACTCCTGTGGTCATGGAGCCACACATGATCGATGCCTCCTGCTCTGTTCCCGTCAAAGAGGCTGAGCAAAGGGAATAACCAGACCATGACCCTCTCAAAGACGTTTCCCTTTGTCTTGAACAGCGCCTAATCCTGAAAACATTCAGACCCTCACACAATGACAGCCACACACACTCACACAAACACACACTGGAAAGAAAATACAGTGCATTCACAAACAGACACCCCTGCCCCCCCGCCAAATCAGAGCTGTGAGTCAGCTATTGGAAATGTGGCAACTAAGGCAAGCACTTGAAATGCAGGCATCTGCTTTGTGGCTTATCTCCACTGCTCAACTGTGCAGAGCAATTGCTGCTTGGCTGGCCCACGTAAAAAGCTTTCTCCTTTCTTTTTCTCTTCTCATTTTGCTTTTCTCTGGTTGACTATGGCTTCACTGCTCTTAATTGCCATTTTGGAAAGACACTAATAGAATAATTTCCAATTATGTCAATTGCAATCAAATGGATGATTTAAGCCTAATGTGGAAGATGGTCTAGTGCCATTCCAAATTATGTTGGTGTTGGGGCAGAGCTGCTGAAAGTAAATTGAGAATAGGGCGCATGTAGGGAGGAAAACAAAAATAAAAACATCCTTATCGTACAAAAACAGTAAGACCAATACCGCCAAGGAAATAAAAAAACTATACCAAATATGCATAATCCTCATTTTGAGATCATCTCCATGGCATAGTATTGAAACAAAATGGCTCAGCTTTTCATTCGTTTACAAATACTGTGGGGTTTAAGGTCTTGACCCACGATGTGTTTTTGTACAAACACATTCATATGGTGTTTTTGTATTTGACACATTTTCTCAGGTATACAAGTTTAACAGGAACTGACAAGATACTATTAAGAACTTTACACCACAGTAGAAAATGCACTGATCTGATTTTGTAGGCAAGTTAGCTTCTAGTACTGTCTGACCGAAAACAGAAATATGCAAAAATGTTGGTTAAGCCACAGGTCGGATGTGTCATCTTAAAATATTGAAGTGCTACTAACCAGACAGGATTTTTTTGAAGAGGGTCATGGGTTTTTATCTTTTTTATTTGAAAGAACGTAGTTAGCAGTGGAAACAAACACATTGCGTTTCCTGTGGCTGCTGCACAATACAATCTGTCAGTTTAATGTGTTTTGAGACTGCTGTCCGAGATAAAAATGATGTATGAATAATATATATATTTTTTGTTTTACTGTAAACCCGTGGGAAATATTAATCCAGCTCGGTAAAGGCGGACTCAGCCACTACTAATACAAACTTTTACTTCGAGAGATTACTAAATATACATCAATCGAATGGCTATTATCGAAAAATACTGATCATAATGTAAATTGGTTTGACGTCATGAATATCGAAGGGAATCTGGAATAAATGGAAAGTGAGCATTAGTTTGACACTTTATATTAAACTTTTTATTAATGAAGATGTATTCAAAATTGTAAAGCAAGTATACCACCTGTAGTCTGTAGCTGGCTAGCTCTCCTTAGATTATAACCATTACATCACCAGTTTTTCATCACATTAAGCATGGAGCAGATCTGAAATGTCACTGGGAGTGTAAAGCATGATCGAGCTCAGGCGGTAGCTCAAATGAGATTTTAAAATATTAAAGTGAAGACAAAAACTTTTAGGTTACCCTTGCATGGATGATAAATGCTAAATGCCTGGCATTTATAAAAATTCTTACGAGTTTTGTATGATGCAGTCAATCCACTAAATATTAAAAGGTCATAAGAATTGAATACATGCGAGAACACTGCAGGGTTTTTGTCATGTATAGTGTTTAATCTCCCATACAGTATAGGCTTAATATACAAAACCATTATAACCATGTAATCAGGCTGCATTGAGTAAGGAATAAAGCACATCTAATTAGGATGGGGGAAAAAAAAAAAGTAATTGTAATTGTTCTGCATAGTACTGCATTGACAGAATGAAAGGAATGCATAATGTTCATAATCACCAGTTGGCATGAGGAACAAAAGGTAATGTAGGAAAACTGCAGGGAAGAGATGAAGAGGTGGAGATATCTGTGAGGTCATGGCAAAGTCACAATTTTGAGTTTCTATGCTGTTGAATAATCTTTGGTTCAATTATTCACCCTGAAGGTGTGCCTGGTTTTCAAGTATAATTGAATAATGCTGATTACAATCACTAAACACTTCACTATAAAATTATTTTGTTTCCAACCAGCCTTCAACTTTTTCCAGTTAACCTCAAAGTGGATTCATTTATTTCCGTCTGTGTACAGTTTTCTGTATAACCTTTGAATACCTCTCGTTTGTTTTATTCCCAGGCCAGTGTAACAAGGAGAAAATAGCAGACAAATGATAAGGACTATTTCAGTCAGTTATTCCCAGTTCACAGCCATCCTATTACTTTTTCCGCGGGCTTCTGACACCTTTCCTGATGCCCACATCTATCACTTACATTTTCGTATGCTCTCCAGCAATAATCAGGTTCCTTACAATGTCTATATTTAGTTCATTCAATGTCATGGAAGGACAGGAGGATGTATCCATTGTGCATTATGTGGAAGGTGTTATTAAAGATACAGGCTCTGATGTAGCTCTCAAAAGAGACTGAAACATGTTGTCCAAACCATTAGGTGCATAATACTTCAAATTGTTCTTCCGGTGCCATCTCTATCAAATGTAATTAAAGCCCTCTTCCTCTAAACTGCCTCCTCTCTCTATCCCTTTCTGTCTCCGTGGTATGATGTCAGTTATACTTTAAGCCATTTTCTGTACCACATCTGATTGCTCATTCTGGCTTCATTATGTATGTTTAATGAACAAATAGATTAACAGACACCATTAACTTCTCATACAAAGCTAAATGTAGCTCTTTTAATTTAAATGAGTCCTAAATTACACTATCTGAGGGTGGCAATATAGCCGTCTCCAACGCACCTTCTTGCTGCTTCTAGAGCACTAGAACAACAGTTATTTACAGACTGTCATACTTAATAGTTGGTCCAGGAAGAGAAGTAACATTAAGTACCTCTCTTGAGTCGGATAGAGTGCCTTGGGTCTAGTATAGTGGCTGGCTGATAAATTGTTTGGTGAGTTATGGTCAATATAACTGATGCTATCATATTTAATGGATCACCAACATTGTTTCATGACATTTCTTTTTTTAAAACAGGGTATTTTTAAATGCAAGATAGACAACCACAGAGATTTACTTTTAAAGATGAGGACAATAAGCGCAGGCTTTTACTGCATATCAATCCACATGCGTGACATCCATCCCGTTTTGACAATGTCGGCATGAAATATGAGTATATGGTGGCATGAAATATGAGCGTGGCTCTACAGCGAGTGTGATTGATAATTGCTGTACTGTGGCTGCCTGCTTGCCGTCTCATCTGTGGCCTGCCAATTTATCAGGCATCAGAAGCAGATTGGGCCGATGACTAATATCTGCATCTGTCTTTGACAAACCTCAGCTACACACTTTTAGCCAGACAGCCCACTACTTGCAAAGTTGGCTTATTAGTGAGATGACAGTCCAATTCTTGAACCTGCCATCAAATAATAGTATAAAAGAGAAAGCAATTGTTTGAAGTGTCTAACCCTTTTGACTTGTCAAAAGTAAAAGTCGCCCAGCGTCTGAAGGTTTCGGCTACTCTGTTTGCTATTCAAATTTTTCAGTCATAAAGAGCAATTTCAAACAAAAACTGTTTTCCTAAACATTGTATGTATCTATTGCTACCAAATGAGCAGTAGCTGCCAGCCTCCCTCTTCTCACCATCCTGTGTGTTAATGAGGCAAGGATACGCTCACTCCCTCTGTTCTCTCTGATTGACTTCCTATTTTCATCCCTCGTTCTCAGATAGGGTCGTTATTAAGCAAATGAGTTGCTGCTCCAGTGAGCTTTACCATCAGATAGCCGTGACTGAAGGTTAATGACAGAGTTGTTGAACAGGAAATAGGGAGCCTCACCAGGCATACCGGCATGCTATGTACATGTGCCCTTTGACCCGTCACCTGTCTCACGCTCTGGGTCCTGACTCCCTCGGGTGAATAATCCGCGAGAGCGGGCTGCACCAGATGCTTGATGTTAAAATAAAACATCATTAATCAGGGCAAGTAAAGGGATCCTTAATTCACTTCTTACTTCCACTGTATACATGGATAGTTTATTACAGTAGCCGGGCTGGTTGTCATGCCACACGCTAGCTCGCAGTCACAGATAACGCACCCAATAAGCAAAGAGGAAGACCTGAGGTGGTTTTAAATTGCCAGACACGTCATTTACTACACAATCTCTCAATACACAGCAGGTGAGAAGATACCAGGATTTTACCATTTCCTAATATGATTGCAGTAACAGTTGTGTGTACATGCTTGGCAATATGGTAATCAAATGACTGCAAAAGTCACTTGATTACAGACTTGACAGAGCAGCATGACCTCCGAGCTGCACTTTAATTATCTTTAATGCAGTTTAAATTAATTGGTTTGCCGGCTTGATTTACTATTACCATTTTACAAAACTTTCCCTCTTGTACTAATGTGTTGCTTAACTTAATTTAAGTCCTCTCTGTTGTTAAAGCTATTTGCATCTGCCCCCCAACACACACACACAGACACACATCCCATCAAAGCGAAACCAAGAAGCAGCTAAGGAGTTTAGTTTTTCTTTTTGACAAATCAAAAATCCACACCAAAAATATTTTGCCGTAGGTTAATTGCCACGTTGGAAGAGTCGACCTCCTTTGCCAGTCTTGAATGAATCCTTTCTTTGTCTCCTGTGTGCCAAACATGAAAAGAAGGAAAATAAATAGCTAGAATCCTTAGGGCTGGTAGTGCCAACAGACGTTATTCTTGGCTCTGTGCCTGGTTTCAAGAGAGGATTCTTTCGTTTGCAGCAGGCTTTCCTCCCTCAACACGGGGATGAAGGTGGATTTTCCTGTATTATACCAGAAAAATCACTCTTTTAATTTGAAATCTGGGTATGTTTTGTCTTCAGTGGAGACATATGGCAGCTATTCTTAGATGAGCAGATGGATAAACAGTATATTCAATTTGGTATCTGAAAAAAACAGTAACGAAGGTTACAATATTGTAACCCTAGTTATATAAGCACAGGCTAAGTACTCTACTGCACTCTATGGTTATACTCATTCGCTCACTGAAAATGTGCGTTGCTGGCCAATAAGGATGTGCCTGCACGAATAAGTGTGAACCCTACACTATGTAAAGGAGCATATGTTGCTGCTCAACATCCTACATCCTCTGTTGGACTCTATGGGTACAGTCGGTGGAGCCCAATAAATGCCCACCCTGCCGAAACACAACATCGACCAAACACCACTCATTCTGATCTACCGAAGGTTAGTGGCCGCAGCCCAACCACCTCTGTATAATCTGGGCCACCACAGCGGAGAGGTAGGGGACTCCAGCGTTCTCTCACTCTAGATGTGATTTGTAGGAGTCATGTAGTTAGGTGCTCCTCACACAATCTCACATGACTTTCTAGGTCGCAAACAGACCTATAGTCCCTCTTTCTTTGATGCGTGAATATGTGGATGACAAGACAATCTTTATTATACAAATTCTGATATACATTTATGAACACGACAGTTACCATTACAATAGGAGTCAGTATCTATAGGACAAATACACTAACCATCAACTGAATGAGGTATAGTTTGCATGAAGTATGGTGATGCTGATGTGTATTCTGATGCAGTACACAATAACTTGATATCCCCACTACACTGGGAATGATATTTGTAGCCAGATCAGCAGCACGTATCTGTGGCAGTGTTGGTCGGTAAATAGGACTACATCTCAACAATTATTCTATAGATTACCATATTTTATGCAAACATTGGGGGTTCCTGGAGGATGAATTTGAATTCCTTTGGTGACAACTCGGCTTTTCATCTAATGCCAGCATAAGGTCAATGTTTTAATTTTGTCCAATACTTTGTGTTTAATGTTTACTGATTAGCATTCCATTTATTTAATGATAACATACTCAAATGATGAACTAGGACGAAGAACCCGTTACTCGGCATGTTAGTGGTGTCATTCCGAGCAGGTTAGCGTGCACAGGTCAGCATTCAGCTAGTGAGGAAGTAAAGCCCATCAACAATTGTATTTTCAATTTCGAAGCTGCTCGTGGAATCTAATGATAATAGTGATTTTAAAACAGGTAACGGTTAATGGCAGGTCTTTTGACAGGATGATTGCTACACACCCATTCCGAACTCCATAACCCCAATTTCTGCCTTGCTACATGAAGACCAAACAAAACAAAACGTGTCCTTTAATAAATAGGTTGAGGTAAAGGAGATGGGGTCAAACTCAACTAAAGATTCCTCACGTTGGGGGCCTTCAGCCTAGTCCGAATGCAAAGGGAGTTCCTCTGTCCTGTGTGTGCAGAGGAGAGAGGTGAGTCTGCTTGATTACCGCCGGTTTGATGCCGCTTGTCTACAGCGGTTCAGGAGATGCTTCTTTTCTTCTTCCCCCAGCATGTCTGCCACTGCTACTTCCCAGCTCGGTGAACATATGCTTGCGCTAATCACCTGATGGGCTGCAGGTGTGTCTAATGGCACGTGCCTACTAGCTGCAGCTCGTAACCCGGGAAGAAGACTTCCTCTATCACCTCCCTCAACCAGAGCTTGGGATCCGCCCCCTGTGCTGGGTCTGCTAGGCTTTCCCCCTGGTTTGCTACAATACACTGATGGCCAGGAGGACTCCTCATCTCCATATCCTTGAACATGTTGACATTTCCAATGCAATGGGAGCTTTTGCTTATTTTCTTGCTGTTTTACTTCTGCAGATCAATGCTTTTATCCGGCGTAGTGTGCCAGCCACATTATGTATTACTAGCTTTGTGGTTAATTACAACAGATTAATAGGTAAATAAAAACAATTTACAGTGTGATCAAGTGCTTATTTACATGGCACAACCAATAAAGCAGTTAATAAACAAAATTAGCAAAACATTCATTAATTTATCAGTCAATTAATTATGCATTGTTTGGTCTCTCTGCACTGAATACATTTCACAATTTCTGATGTTTTTTGGCGCTTGATGTTTTCTTGTATTCTAATTCAACAACGCACAACTGGCAGCTGCTTTTTCAAAGTTTCCTTTATTTGGTAAATTAGAAATATTCCAAACTGGCACTGGAGCTTCATAGGAATGACAAAAGATTAACTGGTGTCGAAGTTTTTGCATCATGAAGGTGGGGATGGCTAAAGGTATTAAACAAGCCCCAGTGCTAAAATATTAAAGATCAGATTGTTGATAAGATCAGACGTTACTGGTGCTTTGTATTAGTACTTTCTACATTTTGGGTATATTTTATATCACGCTGAAGGGAAGGTTTTGGATACTGTTGCTGTTGGGCCGAGCTCCTCCAACTACACACACCCATCGACACAATCACATACACATGATGCGTCAGCCAGCAGAGAGGCCGAAGTGAACCAAGTGAAGTGACAATTACTCTCCCTGAAGACAGCTACAATCGTTACTGTTACTTCAATAAAACCATTCGTGAGTAAATTCCCAATCATTTATAAATATGTCTGTGCATCAAGCATGAACATGTAACGGAAAGTGAAACCTAATTCAAAGGCTCTCTCCACAGTCTCTCGTTCACCTCCTCTGTTTACAAAAGCACAGCAAGCACGATCATCAAAAAGCATTTTCTTTTTACAATGCTAAAACCAAAGCTGTCTGTGTGTAGTTTGTTTTGCTTAGGTTGTTTTTGTAAACTTCTCTGCTGGCTGTAACAGAGCGGACAGAAGGACAGGAGGAATATTTAGTTAAATCTAAATTAGAAGTAACCTCTAATTCTGTACTTATTATTTGTTTTTATTCTATACTTGTTTTTAAAAGTAATCATTTCGTGATGGAAAAAAAAAGAATGATACCTATCCGTACCCGAGGGCCACCATAGTTCCCTGACAGGCTTGGAAAGAGAGGGGTCAGCGGAGGGTCATGTTGCTACTGGCTACCTCCAACCTCACCACTAAATTGCCACTCAATCTCAAACACTGTTCCTTTAAGAAGTGTTTGCTCATTTGTAAATGACAGCAGGTAGTCCAATAATACAGTATATGGAGCCATGCAAGTCACTTTCCACAATACTGTCCTGCAAATATTTCAGAATAAAAGCCTCAGCAGATGAAGGGATCTGTCCACAGATTGTTTTTGAAGGCTTCTCCTTTGAAATGGAAAAAAAGGAGTTGAGTTAAAATATAAACTTTTACTCTTTAATGTTTGTGATATATTCAGAATATATATACATTGAAACTGAAGTAATGTCACTGGAGTGATGTCAATATACGGTAAAAAAAAAAGTAGACGGGACATACAATCTTGAGAAGAGACATAGACGATGAATGTAGCCAGGCCGTGCCAATCACATAGGCTCTGTGGCTGCTCTAACCTGTTAAAATGAGCACAGAAATAAATAACCAGAGGTTCTGTGCTGCTTACACAGGCAGTGTGGCCCTGACTGATTTTGATGCAAGAGAGCATGATCCGTCTTCCTCTAACTATAAACCACTGTTTTTTGTTGGCCTTATCCATGTGTGTGGGAGCCAAGTTGTGTTTATATACGTTTTAGTTCAATAAATAAGCACAGTAAATTGAGTAGAGATAAATAAGTGAATAAGTGAACATTCATTTGTTGAAAGTTAGCTATTGATCATTTCATTATAGTATATTTGTAAAGGGCAACACAATATAAGCGTTCTGTTAGAATGGTGATGGAGGTTACTGTCACTTTAAGAGAAATACATCGGGTGTGCATATTGAATTTTAAAAAATGAGCCTTTAAAAGAGTTAAGCTAAGGCAACCCCCAACAATATAGGTGACTATAATATGGGTCTGAGTTTGGAGAAGTCCCAGCTGTTCGAAGACACTGACAAACAACCTATATTATCGTTATGATTTGAGAAGTAATTGCCTCATTCATGAATAGAATCATGCTGCCGAGTCAGTCTTTGTAAATCAAATAAAATATGCAGCTGTTACAGAAATTAGTCTCAGGTCCCTGGAAATGAGTGCTTTGATTTAAGTTTTCCTGATTGATTCCCAATTGATTCGAATATCTTCCTTCATTTTATTTTCCATTTTGTTATTTTATTACACACATTTCACTAATAAATGATACTCAAGGGAGGACTGCTTCGATTCTATTCACCATTACAATTTGAACTTAATTATTTAGGAAGCTATCTCAGTTAACGTCTCAACCTTTCCCGCTCAGACATCTTTCATTGCCCATTTGATTAGCGGCCATTTGTTCATCGGCCTGATAACGTCTAATAGAGAGTGTCTATTCAGACGGCTGATTCTGCAATTTAGAAGTGAGCCTTTTGTGAAAGAAAAGCCCTGGGGTAATGATCATGTCACAATATATTGATCGTTTCTTCTTTCTTCTTTCTTACCTTTACCAGCTGAACAGTCGGCCAAGAGGTTCAACAATTTCATCTCCCAGTGAGGAAGAGGAGCAAGCAATTGAGCACATAAAGAAGAGAGAGATGCCCGAAATCAAAAGGGTGCTGGCCAGCATTTTTTTGTCATGGCACTGGGTTCACAACAAGGTTGAGTATTAAATATAAAAAAATAGTTGTGAGGAACACATGTCCAGCACATCACAGCCACACAGCCTGCAAACATCATAATGATGTATGTATAAGTTCCCATAACAGTATATTTCTGGCTGTTGGAGTTGACCTATTTACTATGCCCACTGTGGGCAATAAAGTATGTCTTTTATTATTAACGCTGTCTGCGAAGGACAATTGGCACCCGTTGTAACTCACCATGTAGCATTGTTCCCAATGCATAATTTATGCTTTGCAATTAGGTGGTATCGAGCAAACTAGCTTGGCTTCTCCAAATGTCTGAAATATTTGGGTTTGCGTCCCCCGTAGATATATATTATTATCATCAAATATAACTCTGGGATAAGACTTCACATGCAAACGCATGTTTCATCCCTGAACAGATTTCCAGTTTAAAAGTGGAGAAAATTTCTGTGTCTAATTTGAATCTCTAAAGCTGAATTTCTTGAATCAAAACCAATTTATTTTACAACTCGCAAGACAAATTAATTTAATCTGTCTTTTGTGATTATTTTACAGGTATTCTGAACCAAATGTGTTTTAGCACATACAGCCACAAGTCAGTGTAAGATGTGATTTATTAAAGACTTAAGAATAAAGGTGAATTGACCAAGAGAGTTGGGGTCAGTGCATGCGGAGGACAAGTATAGCTTCAATTTGGCCTGCTTCTGCCTGGCCTTTGATATATGTCTCTGTGAGCTGCAACACAACAAAGACAGTGGCCCCTGAGACACATGTACAGTATCATGAGGGTCACAGCAGACCAAGAGGAATCTAGCATTTCTTTATGGATGGGAAAGGACGGATTGGGAGGTCACTCTCACCATCACTCTCTTTTGCTCTATCCATTACCGCTGGCAGTGAGGCTGCAGGTGAGCCTTTTTTAAAACCTGCATTATCTTGTGTTTTGGCCATTTGGGTCACAGTAGAAACAATCTAACACAACATTGACATACTTTCAACTAATAAGTTAATACGATGAAATTGTTAATGAATAGTAGCCTATTTACATATGCAGCAGATATTGTGCAGAATAAGCATTTGTTTGGATTCATATTCATGTCCACCTGATGAGTGGAAGACCAATAGTCAATATCTGGCTCTTTAACTGCTGAATGCTCCACAATGTTCACCAGCTAGTAATTAACATTGATTGTATGTGGGTTTTGCCCCCCCAACAAAGCCTATACAGTCCTGCAGATAGTACATTTTGGCCATTTACCAGATCTTGCACCACATTAAAAAAAACAAAAAGACATTCCCTTTACTTTCACACTAAGTTTAAAACAATCAACTCAGGAGACATATTCAGGAGATTGCAAAAACATGCATGGCAATTTCATGGTTATTGTGTTTTATGTGAAGTCATATTTAATTAGAAATCATTCGAGTGTGAACAACATCAACAACAAGCTCATTACAGGCTTACAAATTACATTTAAAGCTGACAATTAATTTAAAATACTCATTTGCTTCTTGATTCCAGGGTCATTTTTTGACATGGCAACATTAGAAAACTATCATCATTCGTTTTTACGCTTTCACTTTCACATTATTTTTAACAACCCCAAAACAACACATGTGCCTGGGGACACAGGATTAGTAGGATAGTAAGAGGGGGCAGGGGAGGGGGGAGAGGGAGGGGGGGGAATCGAGAGAGCATACTGTAGCTAGAGGCTGTTAGTGCGTTGAGTGATGAGTTTTATTAGTTAGCCAATTACAAGAACATCTGAATGAACAGCATAAAGATATAGAAAGCTATTCATCATTTAGAACTACAACAACTCTGTAGGTAATAATGGAAATACCCATTCATCTTAAAACTCACTGAGGAATGGTAATGTGTGTCCAGCCCAATACATCCTGTAGTCACTGCTCTGCTATCTATAATTTAATAGTGGTTCTAACAAGTGGTTACATGATTGATTGAGTTGGTAAATACTTCTACCTTAATAGAGGAGTGGATTGGGATTCTGTATTAATTATCAGCATCATCCATCTCTTGAGCTTCTGTGAAACCTTTTTAGCCTATTGATTTTTGCATTAGACATTTAAACTATAGTGCTTCCACATTGTTTTTAGTTTTTGTTCGCAGTTGGATATTTTCAGGAGATACATTTTTACTTCAAGGTTAAACTTTGACTCACCAGAAAAAGCTTTCCATCCACTCTGATTCAGTTTCACTGCTTACCCTTTTTATTTGTGTGTGTGTGTGTGTGTGCGTGCGTATTGCGGAGAAAGAAGCTGAAAGAAGCTGAAAGAGGAATGACAGGTGAAGAGGTATGGCCAAATATATACTTTTAGCCAACATGTTTGACTTGTGTTTAGTAGGCAGCTTCGTCATCAGCTATGAGTCAGGCTTCATAATGACTTCTGGCCTTCAAACCGCCGTGGCACAGAGGTATTGTGTGTGCGTGTGTGTGTGTGTGTGTGTGTGTGTGTGTGTGTGTGTGTGTGTGTGTGTGTGTGTGTGTGTGTGTGTGACCTCGTTACTAAAAAAGCCACACTGTGTGTAATTTGTCCAAGACTTAGCAATGTGTGTAATTTGTCTTTATTACTTTATCAAATGCAACTGCCTTACAATAACATGTGCATGTCACTCTATTAGACAGTTGAGACAGAAAATGAACAGAATCACATTAGGTTACATAGGTTGCATTTGAATTGAACAAATTACATGATAGATCAAACGTTTACAAACTTTATAATTCTTTGGGTTATTTAAGTGACGGCCCTGAATCCTATGAGAAACAAAGTGAAATGTATAGATTACCTTAATGTAGTTCACTAATTACTTTGGCAAGTACTGCAGGACTAGTCAATACAGCGCCTTCATAGGCAGGTCATATAAGAGTCAAAGCAACTAGTTAAGGACATACTGTTAAAACACCAAGACACACATGGAGAGTATTGTGCAAATGTGTTCCTTATTAATTAATCTTTTCAAATTATATATGTTACTCTGCTGATAATTTCTGGTCTATTCATTTGATTGTCCATTATAATTGCATCCATGTAGGTTGTTAAATACAACCTGGAAGACATACAATGAGCAAACAAAGACTTGGTGCAGAGGATTAGCTGTATTTAATCCCTCTTTAGATGGAGCTTTTCTCTAGCCAACCGTCATTAAAATGGCATTAATTGATACTTTCTTATTGTACTATGTGCTTGTAAGATGGCTTAAATACACCAATAGAACAGTCAGTGACAACAAACAAATAATGTCTCTATCTCAACAGATATAACTGCAATTGTGACATATGTGAAACTCCAGAGAGTTATATCTATAATAAAAGAATAATGTATTCAATAAATTACACATGCTGACGGGATAATGGGGCATAACTTTAGTGGAAATGGTAAGACCTTGTACCACTGAACAATAAATGAATGCTGTAAAGTCCTAAATACCTGTCTTAGTCATATAGCTGCTGTACTGAATGCCATACTTGGTGGTGTGTGTCAGTTTATATGAAATAAGTCCAAGTGGCTCATATGTGTGTGCATGTACGTGTTATAAATACCAATAGGCTTGTAAATTACAAGTGGCCCCAGCTCCAGATCCTTTGGCCCCAATAATTTGAGTTTGATTGTGTAGCTGTTTCACTCAACACGAAGGTCTGCGGAGGTAATAAATATTGGAAGGAAAAGTGGATGGGGACTCTCAAACATGAATACGTGAAAGAGCAAGTACTCAACAGCTCAATTTCAGCTTTAATTTGTCTCCCACATGGCCATGACTGTAGTGCATGTGCTTTTTTTTAATCTGCTGTGTCCTACAGCCAAGCACCTTTTTAAATGGAAGCTGGTGAGCCACCTTGTTATTTGAAACTGATCGAAAAGTCAATAGTGGAGCCTCTTCTTTTCCTCTCCATTCTGTTGAGTGCAGCGACAGAAAGAAAAACACAGCTCAGATGGACGCACCTCTGTTATAATTTGACACACCGATTGCACTTTGTGATTGCTGTTTCAGCTGTCATATCTCTGCTTTCATTTACACAGTCCTCTATCTTGCTTTTAATATGAGCTATCAGAAGACTTGCTTTCCCTTTTTATTTGACTCCTTCTACGGTATAATGAGATATAACAATATAAGGTGAAAAGTTAAAGGAAGATTTTGGTAGCTAATCACACCCAGTGATCTGTGGGTAATATGTGCAACCTTCTGGACATTGACAGCGGCTTATTGGCTGCGAGTGACAGCAGAGTGTTTTTTTTTTTTTTGTCTAAGGCTGCCGGGTCTGGAGATGCAGGGCGCTGTTTAATATGCATAGCTTCTCTAATTACAGCCCTCTTACTATAATGATGTGGCCTTGAGAACGGCATGCAGAGGAATGGGCATAAATATGAATGCATGCACACACAAATTGTACACTTTACATACACATTCTGTCTCTTTCACTCACACGCACAAGTCACTAAATCACACACCATCCAGGCTGGATAAATTTGAATCAATCTGAGGAACCCCTCGAGCAAATTACCATGTTAGTGGGAATTGGAAAAGGTGCTGTGTGGGTTGCCATAGCACATATGCCATAACAGATCAAATATAACAGCATCCCATAAACAAGAATGAGAAAAATAAGCTTGTAATGGCATAAACAGTCTAATTTGTGTGCACCTGTGGAGATGGCAGCATAACACAAGAGCTATTCAAACAGTTGAGACATGTTTATGAACATGCCCAGAGAGAACTGTGTGTCAATTGGCCGATCAAATGGTTAATTTGGGTTTCTGGTACATGAGGTTCTCATTCTATTCCTCTTCCAAAGCTGGCACCAGGACATGGGCCTGAGAAGCTGCCTAGCACAGTGTCACCATGTGTGCATGTGCATCACACACTTTCTGTACATACAATTATGTATCTGCCCCTTTGTCTACAACATATTTTCATTCACACACAAGCAAGCCAGAGCAAGAAAGCTACCCACCCCCTCCTTACTTTTGTTTCTGTCGCTGTCTCTCACACACACGCAGAACTAAACAGACACAGTCTCTCTCTCGCACTCCAAAGGCTCTGTGGGAGCTTGCTGTGGTGTCGATATTAACACATGGAAGCAAAATATCCTGTATGAGCCAGGGTGAACTGACACAACACTGCAGCTATACTCTTTGATGAACGCCCAGCTTAGAAAGTAAATTTCAGCAAATACATACCTTACATTCAGAGGCTGCCCCGTGTCGCAGGAGGTGATTGCATTGTGTTTGTGAAATACAAAGCAAATAAATAATTCACACAAGTCAGAGACATATTCCGCAATTTGCACGACACCTCTGCCTTTCCATGAATTGTGCTGGATTAGTTAAGTGTGGATAAGCTTTCTCATTTTTACTTTTTTAAGGGTCGTGTACGAAGATGCATTGGCAATTCCCTTGAGAGAGTTTGGGCTGAAATTGGAAGCAAAGCATCCAAATTGTTCCTCAGCCCTCAGCAGGGCTTCTGCTGCTACACGGCGGAAATTCCACAGCTC
This sequence comes from Taurulus bubalis, assembly GCF_910589615.1. NCBI lineage: Eukaryota > Metazoa > Chordata > Actinopteri > Perciformes > Cottidae > Taurulus > Taurulus bubalis. The sequence continues at coordinate 11,571,876 of NC_136606.1, forward strand.
CGTGCTGCACCGTGGCGAGCAGAGGGAGAGATTACAGCATTGTGTATGCTTTCTGAAGCCATATCTTCGCCCTGCTCAGCGGGTGGCTTTCACACCCACAAAATGGATCAATTATCCAGTCACAGACACCCATCCACACCACTCTCACACAATTAACTCGGCCTGACACATGACAAGAGGGACTGGGTGATTTGGGAACAGCTTCCTCAGTTGTAAAACTGATCGAAATGCATACCCTCTCAACCTTCTCCAAAAATAACAAATCTGTCTTTTTTTCCATTTCACTACAGCTCCTCTTCACTCAAAACTGAGCCCATCTGCGGTGGCCTCATGTTGTACAAGTAGAGGCAATGCTCCCTTAATTTTGAGGGCACATAGGCAAACAGGGAGAGATATTATCATAATGTTTGAATTGATGCGTTCTAGGTGTCCTACATTAAACGGTAATCACGTGAGGTGTATTTTTTTCAACAAACTGAGAAAGAAATGCAAGGAAATGTATTTTTCTAATCATGCAGTAAGCTTCAGATTAAACCCCAAAATGAATTCTTCATCAGGAGCTCTTCCTCATTTCCCATGTCCTCGTACTCCCATGAATCGATATCAAAGCCACTGATGTGACATAGTAAAAAAAACTGCAAAGCCTGGCCTTACAAGAGCATACAAGTCTACATGTTTATAACACAATTCAACCATAAATATGAACATAAATCACAAATATGACTCGAGAGAGCTCCCCAAGTTTTGGAAAATCCATTTTCATATCCCTAGCTTGATGCCACACATGATTAGCGCACCTTTCTAGAAAGCGTACGACCTGCAGAATCCGCCAATTGCGTCAGACAAAGCCTCCGCAAGATATCAATCACATTCCAGCCAAAAACATGAAATATGACTTACTTATGGATGAAACGATATTCCACACGGCCTTGCTTGCTATGTATTGGTGCATCTGCTTGAGCAGAGGCCATTTGTGTTGGAACCAGAGGCGTCCAAGGTCAAGGAAGAAAGCTAGGGCATTTTTGCTTTCAGCGGATCTAAACCTGCGGTACACAAAATTTGCACTAAATTAATATTTAACTTCACTTAATCAAAGTCAAACTTTGCAGAGATACTGTTAACACATAGTGCTATTTTATAGTAGAAATAAAAGTGATTATATGCATAGTTAAAAAGGGGAAATACATCCTGGAAGGTTTTTTTTTTTTTTTCGTGCTCTATCATCAACCAATAAACCAGTAACACATGTACTGCTATATGAACCTCTTAACTTAAAAAAACATTCGAAATTTTTGACAAAAATGGCTGTGGGTCCAATCAAATAAAACACATTACAGTAATGTGATTACTTAAAAAAAGGACAACTCATGGGTGCGTATCTATGTTAACCAGACTGAATTTGACTGGTTGTTTTTGAGCAAGAGTAGCCTAAACTTGGGTGTGTGACGTAACTTTTTCTTGGCAGGTGTAATGCTCCGGGAAGCACAATGTTGAGTGTGAAGTTGTTTGTATGAGCGTCTCTCGAGAAAGCTTAAAGCATCAATCGTTCTGAACGGGGCACTACACAAGTCAACTTCAAAGTTGATATGACAATGTTGTTTTTCACAACTTCTATCTGCCACAAAGTTGCCAAAAAAATCTGCCTACAATAATGTTCCCGCTTCTTCTTTGGAGTAACATTACTCTGAAATGTTTTGAATAACAGTAGATCTCCTATAGTTTCAAGAAGTGTAAAAGGTTACAATTTTAAATTCAGTAAAAACATTAATTACAATTAATCACAGCAACACTGTGACTTTGACAGTTTGGGGGTTCACTTGTTTGTCTTGTTTTCTATTTCTACATTTGTTATATATAATATGTGACACCTTTGATGTAGCTGGGTTTGGTAACAAGTATCTTAATGTAACACATTTTGCCGTTGAGTAATATGTAATGAGTAGTCAATTTGATCTTTCACGCAAAACAAACTAAACTAAACTAAAGAGCGTGCAGTCGTCTATCGTGCAGCCCACCGTGAGCTTGTGTGTGTTTGTAGTGAACTACTGGCTCAGGACTCACAACATCAACAGGTAACCTAATCACACTTCAGAGTGATCATCATGCCGCAGAAACCGCTTTGTGGCATTCAACATGATCCTTAAATGAATTCATAAATAACATAGACACATTGTGGCAATTACTTTGGGAATAACTTTTCAAAACAACTCACATTTTCATCAGCATATGTTCAGCCAGACATTTTATTGCCTCCCTGGATTTTTTTTTATTGCTCCAGCAGATGTTCTAGTGGCTATCATCAAAGAGATTTATGCAAGCTGATTACAGCCAAAGAGTCTCCAGAACTGAATAAACATATTCAAGCCGGAAATGGACCCAGGCTCCTTCTGTAGCTAAATAAGGTCTTCTCTCTGGTCTGTAGTTTAACCTACATGTGGAAAGAGACTGTGGTGTGACATGTAGGAAGTAAAAATGTCAGGAATCTTGCTCAGTGTGCTGTGTTTTAAAACTATTCCATAACATCTTGAATTCATCTCTACTATAAAGTGCTAGACTGGCTTTCTCCCAATTGTCTCCCAATTCCGCCAAAAATCACCCAAATCAGAACTTTTATAATGAGTCAGATAATCAACCTGACTGCATTCTGTTAACTTACCAGACTCTACAGGGCATTTCAAGATGCTCAGAGAGCGTTTACTTTCTGTGTAACTGCCAGCATGCTTCACCAATTAAGATGTCAGAAAACTCGATGTAACCCTTTATGTCAATCTCTAATATAACATCCCAAACTCCCGATTTAATTTATGGAGCTTATTGGAAATTGTGTTTGGGACTATTTACCGTGTACTTGAGGCTGAATTCAATTTAGTGCCAAAAAGGTTGCTGGACAAATGCTAGCTTAATTTATCAGTCTGCACTAAGACCTTTATTTTTACTTTTGTAAGAAAGAATATATTGTGATCATCTTATTCATTTCCATGCATTTCTTATCATTTTAAACCTTTCCATTATTGTGAGGGAAAAATAAAAGACGAGGAAAAGTGCAAATTGTATCAAACATGTTAAGAAAAGCTTTTGTAAAATCAGCCTTAACTGGGCCACAATCATCAGAATATTCTGTGAGCTCATGGTGGGATATTGTGTGTGCATTCCCCCCTGTCTTGTTATGGGCTTGTTACCCAAACCACACCACTGAAGGCGATGAATTAAGCGATAAAAAGGTTGTTTGTCTTTGCCGAAACATTTAATTAAAAACTTCTGACTGCATGCCTCCAAATAATCACACTATTAGTGTAGAGTCCCCAACGGCCTGCGCTGGCCACCAAGGCTGCCGCTGCTGTCTCCTGGGCTCTGAGCTGTCAATATGAAGGACAAACAGCTTCAGAAAGGAGAACCAGCAACAGTCAGCCCAAATCAGCAATTAACAAACAACCTTCTACATTAATTCATTGCCACCTCTGAAATCAAATAGTAAATGCATTAGTATATAATGTTCTTGTGAGTATGAAATGTACTGTTATTCGCCGCACCGGGGTATTGGGTTAATGAATTATCTTTGAAAAATGATAATCAGTGAGGATGAGCTATTATAATGTTCACATCTGTAATGTTAAGGCCTTACTACGCAAATACACTTTCAATGATATTATCTTAATATAATAGACTTGTAGCTTGTTTTTTGGGGGGAAGTAATTTGAGCTGTGCTACCATTTTCATAGTGTGTAATAATTTCCTTCTTGTATTAAAAACAGAATTCCACATGTTTTCCACGTAACTGCTCAGATCATTAGTTGTCTGATGTGTGGGTTTTAACATTTTGTTCTATCATCAGAGTAGCCTCTGAGCACTTAATGTCTTCTATTAGCGAGCAAAAATTGCATCTGTTACTGACACAGCACTGTCCTCCTCCAGTCCGAGGGGTCCAGTTGCTTTCATGATGAGGAAAAGATTGATTAAAACACCAGAATTATGTGTCTTGCAGCACAATTACAATTATTGATTTTCTAGAGGGCGGCTAAAAGGGGTTTTTGGCCTCATTGATTGTTTGTCCATTCCAATTTGTTGATTATTACAATGGATTTGGAGCTTTGGTGTGATGACACCTCAACAAGGTAAGTGCAATTTTTACATTAGACTCATTAAATTTTCACAGGAAAAAGCTAAATCTTGAACTTCTTCATGAGACCAAACCTTATAAGTCAAGCCCCATATAATTAGCTAACTACATTTGAACAAATTAATGTACTCACTCAGGTTACCGCATATACTCTCCCCTCACTCTCCAGACCTGCTATCCACTTGTTACCCTTTCTTTCTGGCTCACTTGCTATCCCCTCCCACCTTCACACCTGTTCTCACTTTACTAATCAGCCCTGCAGTATAACCAACCCTTTTCCACCCACTGCTTGCCAGTTCGTCAAAGTTGTGATCCTGCCTGTCCTTTCTGGCTGCTGTTATCCATTGCTTGTTACAGGAAACCTAAATCCTGAAATGTCTTACCTGCCTCTTTGAACCTACAAGATCTTCTGACATGTGGAGTCCATTGCCTGCTTGTCAGATTTGCTTGCCTGATTGGACTGCCAACTGGTTTTGACCGTTGCCAACCTCATGATTCCTGAACCTGCCAGTAACCCTATATATACCTTTATTAATTCACTGAACTGATGTCTGTCTACCTGCTTTCTCTGTGTCTGGGTCAAATCCTACATTTCCTGAGTCGTGACAAATGCAGTCTCTCATTCAATATTTCTTTCATCCGTGTTCCTGGGCTAACTAGCGCTGCCCTGCAGTGAAAAACAACAACAATGCTGCTCTTTTATGTCCATGTCCTCGACATGGTTGATCAGCTTGGATTTTTCCTGTCTCTTTATCCTCCGCTCCGTGATATATAGGAAGCTGTCAAGTGCTCATTTAGTTCTCATTTTAAAACAAGTCAGCTAGACAAAGAGTTTTGTATCGACTCGTGGAGCTAACGATGATTAGCCAGATAGCTACATTAAATATGCGAGGGACAATTATTTCAAGTGTCTAAATTGATAGTTGCTGGCTAGAATTGAGAAAACTGCCTCTGTCAACAACTGCCTGAAATCCTGGACCCCTTGTTAGAAAGATTGTCATTGTAAAATGCATATGTTTTTGTTCCTCGCTGCACACACGCCCACAAGCTGGAACTGAGTATGCTTGTGCGAAACGTCTCCTACTCCCTGTGGTCTGCTGTTGGCTAAGCCTCTGTTAATTTCACTAACCACCTTGGCCATCTTCTCTACAGTCATCATTAATTATCTCCCTCCTCTCTTTCGCTTTCCTCTACTCTACCCTTCCCCCACATCCTCTCCTTTATTTTCCTCCTCTACACTATCTTTTTTACCCTCTCTTCTGCTGCCTCGTGCTCCAGCATTTGTGTCAGAGCTGCAGTGATGAGATAACACCCAACAGGCCTAATGGCAAGAATGCAATAAAGTTGACAAAGAGCCTAGTACATGCAAATTATACAGATAATGTGCTGCTACACTGCTGTGGAATGCTGTTAACCAGAAAATCATATTTCTTTTTAATCCCATTTTTAGGATTCAAGTCTAAATTAAAATGTTGCAGGCTAAAATGTTGACCACTATACATATCCAAGGTCTTTATCATTGGAATTAATGACAATATACACTGAGATAATGGTTTTGTTACATGTATAACATACACAGTATATGTGTGTGTATATATATATATATATATATATATATATATATATATATATATATATATAAATCAGCTATTCATACTGGCCAAACAGAGTACTGAAAATGTAATAAAGATCAGTTCATTCAGAGGAGAGATCAAAGGATAATGCTTACCAGCATCTCATGAAGTGTACATGCGATTAGGGCAATATGGCAAGAGCCGCTTCAGAGATTAATTATTTAACTTCCATATTGCAACATTTGTGCAGGTCGACTCGCTCACAAATCCATATGCTACCATGTCCTTTTATTTGTTGTTTTAGTTCAACATAAATGCATTGATGCATCTTTGCTGTTTTATTTATTTATATAAGAATAAATAAACACCTCTGCTAAATGCACCATTAATATAAACATACAAGCAAAATAGCCATCACAAAAGTATCGTTTGTGATTTCAGATGCAGCTGTCGTTGGCTCAGTGGGTGTGCTTTGTGCTACTGGGTTAGCTCTAAGACATTCGTATGGTTCCTCTTGTGGTGGGAGAATATGTACTCTGAAATAGGAGCTAAAAGTTCCTTAAAGTGGCATTCTAAATACAAATATTTGTTCAAAGCTCTTGCGGTGCAAACACAATAAAAAAAAACTAGTCCGTAGAGCTATTTGTAAAGGTCCTCTGGTCCGAAAGCGTAAATTGTTGCGTCCACCAATTTGCTCAGATCTTTGACCAAGCAGACATTGAGAGACATATTGTATATCTGCACTTCTTCAAGCATCATCTCTTGCTTTAATTTGAAGTCATCAGTTTACTGTCAACCAAGCTCGCCAGAGTAGGCCCTAGCTGCCTGAGGCAAACGTGTCGGTAATACAACCCTCAAAGTAAATGTTAAAACTGTTATATATTTAACTTTTTTTCACTTTTAGTCTCATGGATGTGGATATTTTTATTATGCTTACTTTCATAAATAGCTATACAGTTCCTTGTTAGGCCGACGAGTTACTTTTACAACATCTTTGTTCTGACTATTGTTGCTTCCATCAGGGGCCAACTGATGACTATCTTCTTTCACTGAATTTAAGCAAGGCAGCAATCACGTTTGACTCAAAACATATTTGGCAAAACACATGTAGGAATGTGAGAAGACAGTGTTGGTGCAAGACAATAGGGAGTTGGAAACTTTCTTTCATGATAAACTACAGTGCCGACAAGAATGTGAGAGAAAATTACTGAAGATGTTTGATTCCTCTCATTCTTGTGTCTCCTGTAATTCACGTTGTGCGAACACTTTAGCACCTAAGGTGAGAAATATTGTTGGATACTTTTGAAAGGAAGCTGCTTTTTATTATTGCAGAAAACACAAAAGATTAACATAACATCCACAACAGTGATAGCTAGATGGCTTTTTGACTCTTCTGCTGTTTTGCTGCAGAGGCTTCTCTAAAAAATAAAACTTCAAAGTGAAACTTTCCTCTTTCACTTTGACAAAATCATTCCTTCCATTATAGACATTAACTGCTGCCCTGTGCCCCAGAAAACTGAATTTGTCACGCACCAATGACTTGACTTCACATATCAATGAGTAGGTTAGGACTTTTTCACATCACACAGCTTCTAACCCAGCAGTGCCTGTAAGGAAGATGAAGAAAGCTCTTGTTGGAAAGTCAAGTGATGTTACATAACCGGAAATGTACAGACTGTAGTTTGTATGTTATAGTGCTGAAAGAAATTAACCCCACTGAATTTTATTCTTCACCACCAAAATCACCTGTATAATGCTGACTTTCTTCCCCAAAGTGAATATACTCTTCACTGTGACATTTTCAAGAGCCCCATCGTTGACTGCCGTTCAACTGAATGAAATGTACCATGAAAAAACACTGAGGTACCTGACAGTGTGGAAACGGAGCAGGGTGTTTAAGGGTGAGGACATTTCAGCAGCTGAGCTGTGTCTTCAAACATTTTGGGCAAAATAAAAGGTCACCACTACACAGCGCCCACCTGGCATTTCAGCAGAAACAGTCTCTATCCAGGCCAGTGGGGCTCCTTGAACATGGAACAAATTATATGTCTTCTACATTATAGGGAGAAGGTGTGAATAAAAGGGAAAAAAATAAATCATAATTTTTATGAACAGAATTATAAACATTAACTGGGCAAATTTTGCAATAAAAGTAATTGATTGATAAATGACTGAGGCCAAAGCTAATACGTCCCAAAAAAAAATGCGTTAGTTCAAAAGATTAACAAGCTCAATGAGGAGAAGAAAATAACTCTCCTGTCGGTACCATGGTTTATTTGATGCTGTAAACAAACAAGCAGTGCTTCACTCGCTCAACCGCTACCCAAAAGACTGTGTTTTGACATTGGTGACTCTAACTCTTCCATCAGGGGTGTTATGGCCCACAGAGTGTCACTCCACAGTGTCTCTGGCACCCCTACCAAGTGGCCAATGAGGTCAAATGACGAATTACACGGCCAGTTTAACCCAGGGGCCTGGGACTTAATACACGGAACAGATTGCAGAGGCTATGTTCGCTCAAATCCAGGACACCTGTGAAGCAGCAAGTCACTGTTTTCCCAATAGGAGGACCAAGTGAAAGACATGCAACGGAAACACGAGGACAAAGGATCTGCTGAACAGGGCTTAAAAAATGCCCTCTCATATCGCTACTCGCCATACTATAGCTAGAGCAGAAATCTGCAGACCGTGCGTAGCAATTCAGCAGACGTTTAGGTTCATAGACAGTGCAGCTGCCCCTCTTGGGCTGAGATTAATTGCTAGATGGATAAAGCCACAGTGATTGACAGATGAGTTGCAGCATTGAGGAGGCATGAGAGAGATGAATGTGGAGCAGTTCAAAGTGAAATTAGTATCAAGCACTTTGAATTCCTCAAAAGAAAGTCTATGCTAGTACCAACATTTTTGTTTATTTTGCAAAAATGTATTTTAGTCAGGAGCATTGGCAACACTGGGCGACTTATAAATGTCACAAGTGTCCATGGTTTTTCCGTGCATTCAAACCAGAAATGCATACATTAGTAAGTATTCTGTTGAGAGGTTACATGTGTTGTGCGTCGTGTCCCCGTATTTATTTAAACTTCTCCACTGAAGGCAAATGTTGCCTGCATCTGTAAATATGTTCGATAACACATATGGACAGTTTGAGCTTAGTAAAGTCAATGTGTCTGTAAGAGGAGAGAAAAAGAAGCACCAATTGCACTTTTTGTTCAAATGTATATTACAAGTTGTATGTTTTATTATTTGCATATGTCTCCTTAATACTTCTGTTTAGAGCTGAAATTAATAGTCAAATAAATGAGTCATTCAACAGAAAACATATTTTGATAATTAACTATTTGTTCTATTTTATATCTATAGGGCCGGGATAAAGCAGTCTATCACCAGCGACCCGGATGGCGAAGTGTAGCATAAAGAGCAACTGGAAATTTAACCGTTGATGGTATAACCTTTTCTTCTAACTGGGTCCTGCTTAATGAACTACAAGGCGCCTTGAATGACAAATAAATGGTGTTTTTTTTTAGGCCAACAAACTGCTCAATGCATTACTAATAAGGTTAATTTGAGTCCCACCGGGCAGGAGGCATTAGCTTAAGTGTCTATCTGCTTTAGCGTGGTCCCCTATTAGACAGACGAAAAGAAACCGGCAGTATCATTAGAATGACAAAAAGTAGGAGGTGAATGCCCAATTTGCTCATCAGGTCTGAGCCAAATGAACAGGATGCAACCACGATGTACTTGCTGTTTTGTACATGCGAGAGGATAATATAAAAGAGCAACTGCTCTTTTGCATGGTTAAGTGAAGCTTATAAGGCTTGATGTTTGGGGGAAAAAGCTGCGGTAACTGTGTTTATATAATTAAAGCTTGACGATGAGATCATGAGATTTAATGAAAATATAACAGCAAACAGTGGTAGTGCATGTGTCATGTATTAATGTGTTTACCTGACCATGTAGTGGTGTGTGCTGTAAATGGTTCCCGACCTGCATGGATGTCTCATCTAAACTGCTCTAAATGATGTCTCCAAACTGATTACAATTAGAAATATAGGTAAGGCTTGAACCGCACGATGGATATCTCCAGCCAAATGATTGACTTCTTTTATTAAAAATGGCAAACTTTGAGGATGCTATTGACTGAATTCATTTTTTTGAGATGCTTCCACTGCCTTGGTGCCACTCAGTCAAACAGACATGGCGGAGAGCTAAACCGGAGGCTGCTGTTAAATTCACCAGGGCTACTGTTGCATACAGTGGGCCCGATAAGCCTCATTTGAATAATTCCCATATAGCGCTGCTGTTTTATCTCAGAGTTTACCCATCAGAAACGTGTGGTGTTGTGCTCATGAAGTTGTCGGACATCACAGCACCACTGTTAATCAATAACACGCTTTGGGCACTGCATTTTATTTTGGCACAGATATTATGGAAGTCCCCTCAGACGGTGAGATCTATAATAGGCTTTGCAGAGAAATTGACATTTTAAATTCTTTTCAGCTCTGTCGTGTACGTGGAATTTGGGAGAAACCAGTGTGAGTCGGCTATGGGCGTCGAGCTCTATGGGAGTTGATTGTACAGTAGAAAGAAAGCAACTGGCTAATCTTTAGTTCTTGTGTTGGGGGGTCTAAATCCCAAGTCCATTAAATCACTCTGAATAACAGATTAGCAGGAGCCTATTAGTTGAAAAGACTATTGAGATTTCCCACTCCCACACGTATTCTGGAAGTCACCGTGGCCCCTCTAAAGTCTGCATTACCTGTAAAACCAAGCACTTTAAGAGTAGTGATAACGGGCCAATCTTTGGGACAGGATGTAATTAAGAGGAGGACTTTAGAGACAATAGTGCGTCTTTATTTAAGAAATCAAGTGGGGTTTAGACAAAACCCACAGAGGAGGAGAGAGACAGAACAGAGAGAACGTCATTGGAGGAGGGTGGTCCATTAATAGTAGAGTATATCCAAATTGTCCAGCGTACGCTGACCAGTACCATCAGCACACACACACACACACACACACACACACACACACACACACACACACACACACACACACACACACACACACACACAGGAAACTGAGTCCAAGATTGCCTCTGCAGCAGGAGTATCTGAAGATGGATATTGTCTGCTGGGTGCCAAGACTATTTTGGGAGCCGAGCCCCTGACTTGTCCCTGGGCACCCTCTGATCAGCTTTGTCATCAGGTGTGAGAACGGCTACATAATACATACATCCTGATGCTCACACTTCAGGAAAGTAATGGGTCTTTGTCCCTTTTTTTCCGTAGAAAAATAAATGCTTTCTTCACTTTACCTTTTCTAAATTGGAAACATGAAGAGGGAAGGACAATTGTCAACGATGATAACCTTGAAGTGCATGGCACTTTGCCTTCATTTAAAGGTACATCCGAAATGCAACAAAGACATAATTATGGGTTTTAACCAGAAACAAAGCTCTGGCAAATGCAGGATGAAAGACGTGCTTTGTGGCTTAGTTAAAACTAACAACATTAGCAACACCTTTTTTCAATATAACTCTGCAGCCTTTTCCATGTTTGATCACGCTGATGGAACTCGCTCTCTGACATTCATGTCTTTGTGCTTGTTTATTCCATTTCGTATCTCTTTCTCTGCAAACCTCTCCACGAACTAAAATGTATTCTGCAGCGCGTGCTTATATTGTTCAAGCACACACTCATACACACACACACGCGCTCCGTTCTCTACTCTCTTGCTTGTGCTTGTGTGTGTGTGTGTTCACGCGCGCGCGGCGCAGTGTGTGTGCGCGTGTGTGTGTGCGCGTGTGTGTGTGTGTGTGTGTGTGTGTGTGTGTGTGTGTGTGTGTGTGTGCACGCGCGGATGAAGTCGTGTCCTGGAGAAGTTTTCAATGCGTGCCTCAGAAGTACGTGGGGACTGTGGCGCATTGGACGGCTGTAGTGTTGAATGAACGGAAGGAGGAGGGAGATCATACATTAACTCCTGCTGGCTGCGGAGACTCTCCAGTTGACAGGAGCCAAGGCGCAGGGATGCACTCTGAACAACACTGACAGCTTTTGGAGCAGAAGCGACGAATGAAACTCAAACAAAAATCCACTTAATCATATTTGTGTTGCCTACCCGGTGTTTTCCAATGGATTTTACGCACCGCAAAGGAGTAAAGAAACCGCTGAAGAGATGAGTGCTGCGTGGCTGTGCATGCCCCTGAAGGATCTCCTCTCCTGATAAAGGGACCAAAGAGGACAAAACGCTGTCCCTGATATTTTCCCAAAGAAGATTGCAAAGGTGGAGCGATTAGAGGAGGGCTGATGACGGGACTATTAATCCTTTCAGTGCATCAAAAGCACCAACGGGTATTAGAAACGCTTGGATGGAAATCGGCCGAGTGTTTAGAACTGTTTTTGGTTTTATATGAAACTGGTGATTAGTTCATCTGCAATGATATTTCCTGTCCTCTGAAGATTTTAATTAAGGAGTAGATTTGCTTTTTTTTTTGTTTTACCGAAAAATTGCATGATATGAGCGGTTTCTCGGAGTGAATTTTCCGAAACTCTCATCTCAGTCTTTTTTTTCTCTTCAAGTATTCCTGAATCTAAATGGAATTAGTTGAGTCTGAAGCCGTTTGTGAAAGGAACAGACATGGTACATGGGCACAGCTTCCATCACGGTAAGACATCCGTTTTCATCAGCTGAGGCACACTTGCTCAAAGCTCCTACTGCATGCCTGCGCCCTAACGAAAGAGAAGTGTACTTATCCTTTAATCGGCGAGTATCAAAGCAACAGATTCAACTAAAAATAGGCGCATGACGTGAAAACATCGAATAACATGAGGTGATACAGACAAACTGCAATCAGCAACCTGTAAACTCAATGTTGAAGGTCACTCTGTAAGTTGTGTGTGTGTGTGTGTGTGTGTGTGTGTGTGTGTGTGTGTGTGTGTGTGTGTGTGTGTGTGTGTGTGTGTGTGTGTGTGTGTGGAGGGGGGGGGCATTTTTTAGGAATTGTAAGTCATGTTTTGGTAATTTTTTTTAAATAGTTATTTCTTGTCAAGTTGTTATACATATCTTTAATGATTACATTTGTTTTGCTTTTTCTAAATGTTGGTAATTGTTTTGTTTTTCTGGTCATTTTTTAAGTCTTTTTGGTCAAATTTGAGTAATTGTTTTATCATTGTTATCAAAATATTAGCAATTAGAATCCATTGTTTCTTTTTTTAATTATTGTTCTTGGCTGACAAAGACTAAGTGACTCATTCAGATTAGGTTCAATGAGCTAATTGGAGTCTATTAGCATTATAAAGGTTTCATTTTTTTCATGTTTGATCATAGTTGATAATATGCCAATAATGGCCTGTTATTGAATTATTTTTCCGGTATTGTGTGCTGTTTGGGGATTATTTAAGGTCACAGTCGGGCCCAGGTTTAATTTGCATATTGCAGATGTGCAGTACAAGTACATTTCATCTTGAAATGTGGTCGTTGCTGACTCAACCCTCCCTCAGCTGAATTCAAGCTGTGCACAAAATAAAGAAAATTACAGTGAAACCCTATAAGTGCATGTCACAGCCTTCAGTCAAAATGTACTAACATCTTTCTGTTCTACAGTTGTTGCAAGTCTTCTCATACTTGGGTTGTCTGGAGCAACAAGGAAGGATACATCAGGTAATCCCCATTACCACAGCCACGTGCCTTGACTCCCTAAAAATCCTCTCTTCAAAGCTTTAATCTTTTACTTTTTTTTCTATTTTCTTTGCTGCATGTATCTTTAGTGAAGAACAACTCTGGAGTGAAGCCCGCGGGTCAATGTGGAACGTGGGTGAAAGAAGCAGAAGGAGGGCTCTTCACTTCTCCCAATTACCCAAACAAATACCCCCCAGACACAGAGTGTGTTTACATCCTTGAAGGTTAGTATTGTCTTTAAAAAAGCAATGTGATTCAGCTATTTTACAAAGCTAAAGAATTCCTAGGTTTATCCTTAGAGTGCTGCGATTTGTTTGTTTGTTAGACAGGCTGGTATTTTCTTTTACATTAGGAGGGCGTATTTGATTGTTCATTGCTGATAATCAAGTTAATAAATTCACCAAAGTGAATGTGGAGGCCATTATTTATCACAGATCTGGTGTTTTCGAGATAAATGTACTAACATCCAGGATTTGAGGTATTGAGTGTGTGGGTGGCTGATAATAAAACAAGTGGAACCTTCATCAATGGAAGCATGACTAATATTTCACTCCCTCCGGTGTTCTAGGTGGTAATTATTTGTATTGTCTTCCAGCGCCGCCAAGGCAGTGTATTGATCTACACTTTGAGGAGAACTATTCAATCGAGTCCTCTTGGGAATGTAAATTTGACAACATCGAGGTTCGAGATGGACCGTTTGGCTTCTCCCCGATACTCGGACGGTACTGCGGTCAGCACAGCCCGCCTGATATCAGGAGTAGCGGACGATATCTGTGGATAAAATTTGTTACGGATGGTGAGCTGGAAGCGGTGGGATTTTCAGCAAGTTACAACTTCACTCCAGGTATGTTTTTGTTGCTGTTTTGTCTTACTGCTCTTGTCAATTCATTTCTTTCTTTGTGAGCACGTCCAGGTGTTGGGTCCCTAACAGCAAGGCTCCAAATGAATAACAAACATCATCCTGGAAACTCGCCCTTGTGGGAGCCTCTTGCAGTTTTATTGATTGTCTGTCTGCACACACTCAGTATTTCCATTGGTAATATACTGTCATTGGCTGGGACAGTCTTGTGACTGGCAAGGCTGTTATTTATTCTCTTTCTCTCTATCTGGACTGATGTGAAGCAGCTCAGATTTTGTTTCAGTTTAGCAGCACCACTCCTCAGTTGACAGAGACGGAGGAGGCAGAGAGAGCGTAGACACAATCGTGGCACTTACGGTTGTGTGTAAAAACCTTGGCTTTCTTAATGTGTCTCATCTTCGATTAGGATCCCATTTCTGAAGAAGTGTGAGGGTTGATGACAAGAAGCATAACCTTGATTACATTTCCCTTCACCTCCATTCGACTGGGACTAAAACCACTGTCAACGTTTGTAGTGTGTTTGAAAGGGATTGAAAGCACAGTGCCAGGAAGCACGAATGGTATATGCCAATTTGTCTCCACCTCCACTTTACCTTATGTGGTATCTTTCCATCAGAAATTTCAGTGTGTCATGAACGCTTATGCAGTACGTCAATCTTTCACCTGAAAAACATGCTACTAATGACAGTCTATAGAAAAGAAAGCTAAAGCAATGAAAAGGGACTATATATTTATCTCTAGAGGCTGTGTGTGTGTGCGTGTGTGTGTGTGTGTGACACATAAATGTGTGTGACACACAAATAATATGACACATATTATTTATGTGTAATGCTACTTGGAGCTCTTTAGCAACAAGGCTAGTTGAGTATCTAAACATTTACAAGACAACAATATTATTGGATGGATGGCATTTTAGCGCAACTATAGGCTATAAAATAAATAGTTCAACATTTTGGGAAACACGCATATTCACTCTTTTACGAAGAGTTCGATGAGATGATTGAGTCACACACATGTCTGTACCATAGACTGAAGTGGATACAATCATTTGGCTGTCACCATCTTGAATTTTGGCCATCGCTATCTTGTTTTCTTGCAACCAGTGAAAATAAATTACTAAATGTGCACAAAGGTGTGATGTAGAGACAACGTATGCAACTGTGGTAGCGGTAGCGACCTTCAAAGCATACCCTGCTTTATGGTCGATTTTACTCCAAATGGGACCATAATTTACAAAAAGGACACCCTGCTGAATTGAAGAGGACTTGAAACTAGCAATCGGGACCATAAACCCATGTTCACAATGTTTACTAAGGTAATAAATCCAGTCAGAAGTAGGGATATTTTTTTTATAGACTTCTATACAATCAGATATATTTTTACAACCAGGGTAGTCGCCCCCAAGTTTAAGGCACTTCCGCATTGGCTTCACTTTTCAGAACCAGATGTTGTCGCCTGATCTGTACAGTGAAAATTAAGCTACTGACAGCAGCCAGTTAGCTTAGCTTAGCACAACGACTGGAAACAGCTCTTCCCTTCACGTTCCCTTTGCATCATGTGACCTCTAGTGCAGTATCTTGATTCCCCCTAAAGAGCCCATTTATCAGCTGCACAGACATCGGCTAGAAATGCACTGTTGTGTATAACGGGGCGTGCGTTATCTAGCTAGCTAACCAGCTGCAGGTGTTTTAGCTTCAAATTCACCATTAACATCTGCATGTTCATCTTATCTTTGGCCAGAAGCAAATACGCATATTTTTCAAGACGTTGAACTACTTTTTTAACATTTGATATAACTGTATTTTTGCGTTGACATATACAGTAGATTATACAAGAGATAACCTGTAAAACTGGCTTCCCTAATGGATGTCTTCAATACAAATGTAAGCACAGGAGGCCTCTTGCAAGAAACGTCACTAGAAAAAATACTTCTAAACTGATGAAAGATAATTTGTTATTTTCGTTCCGTGATAGTCATAGATAAAGCACCCAGACTACATTTTCTGTAATGTGCAGTTGAAGTATTGTTTCCTCTGCCTGCTTCTCTTGGGAGTCTCATTGAAAATTTGCTGAGAGGAAAGAAAAAAACCTGCCTCTCGACTTGATAGGAAATATCTGTGGCATATGATTTACATAATTAAAGAAGATAAAAGTCCTGAATTCACTTGACTTGATACTCAAATACTTGAATAGTGTCTTACATCTGCAGCTGCTCTGTAAACCATGCTAATTCACACAGCCCTCCTCTGATGAATGGAAGAGAAAAAAGAGACAACAAAGGTGACATGAATCAGCTCCTCTTACTCTCTTTCCTCCGTCATTTTAGGAGCGGAGAGATAACAACTCTCTCGCCTCTCCTCCACCTGCTGTCCTCTCAGAGCCTGGTGCTCCTGATGACTAATGTGGTTAGTACAGAAGCCAGAGGATGAACAAGCAGTGACGAGGATCTCGTAATATCCAGAGTCATATTAAATGTGGAGGTACTTCAGTGAACCACTTAGTCTGCAGATGCTACGTATTGAGTTTATTTTAGGCTTCAGAGGAAGTCAGAGATGCTGGTGGTTACATCGCTCTAAAGATGCACTCAAAACAGTCACTAAATGAACAAATTTCACCCAGATGCCTCATGCTTGGTCTTTTCTTGTGTCACATCACTTTTACAGCAGTCTTCTTTTTATATGGTAGCTTGTTTGTGTCACCATTTTAATATATATATATTTGAAAATAATACAATTATCTCATATTTACTTAAAATATTTACAAAAACTCCCTTACCTTGTGGTTTGTTACCTGAGTAAATGAGGGTATTACAAGTGAGGAAATACCTCTGTCCACCAGAGACATGTGGGCTCTCAAGGGAATCATATTTTAAAAAATAACTCAAAAGAACAATTTAACAATTTTGAAAATATGCTTTGCTGGGAGTTAGATGAGAAAATCAATATCACTACATGTCTTTGAGGTTTCTGTATAGCTCGTGCCAGCTGCAAATTGGTTTATCTTAGGTTAAAGACCGGAAACCGCAAGCCTGGCTCTTTCAAATGAACAAAATACGTGATCAATCTAAAACTCTAAAACCTTTGTTTGATTTGTACAACAAACTAAGAATAAACAACATTTTTACACACCGATTTAGTGCGGCTTAAACAAACAAGGCATAATGTGTTAAGTAGCAATATTTGCAACCCATGAACACCTTGCATTAGCGTGCATTCTGGATATTTGATCAGGATTAGGACAAACGCATGCTAATACAAGCTGTAAATCCACACATCTGGATCAGGTTAAGCCTTAAAGTTAAGCCAGGTATAAATCCAATCCATACAGTGGGACCTCTATTTTGAGAGGAAAACCCCTCCAGCAAAGTGAAAGCTCACCCAACTTATCCTCTTCCGGGTGGCTCAAGCAAGCCTGGCAAAAAGATACGATAGTAGCAGTAGGTAGAAAATGTTCCCTCTCAAAAACAGTGACGCTTCTTCATTGCTTCCGTTGACACTGGTTTGTGGCATATTTATTGACATGTCTGCAAGCCCTGCTTAACTAAAACTAGCATATTGAGATCTGATCACAGTACAGGAAGAATACGATAATCAGAGCGCTCAATAATACAGGTGTAAATGTAAAATCCTGTGGATCGGATGCAGTGTTGGGGTAGTTACTCAGAAAAAGTAACTAGTTGCACGTTGCTAGTTACTTCTGAAAATTGTAGCTAGATTACTTTACTAGTTACTGCATTTGAAAAGTAACTTCACTACTAGTTACTTTACTTTCCATTTTTTTAAGCAAATCCAGCAGGTCCAAATTAACTGCAAAGATACATGGACAAACATCATGGCCCTTTCATCACTTTATTTTCAATTTTGAATATTAATTTATTATTAATTAATATAATTTCCAATAACAATCGCGCGAGTCACACGACACTTCCTGCATGAACAATCTACCATAAACGTCGGGTTACGAGCCGCTACTACCTTCGGTCAGAGTCCCCGCTAGCTCCCCGCTGTAGCCGGCTGGGGCTCCTGCTAGCGCTCCGTCACTTCCCCGCTAACTTCCGCTAGCTCTCCG
Source organism: Taurulus bubalis (assembly GCF_910589615.1). Classification (NCBI taxonomy): domain Eukaryota; kingdom Metazoa; phylum Chordata; class Actinopteri; order Perciformes; family Cottidae; genus Taurulus; species Taurulus bubalis. The sequence continues at coordinate 11,590,168 of NC_136606.1, forward strand.
TTAACTTCCGCTAGCTCCCCGAAAACCACCGAAGGTAGCGGGACCAGGCTCGACACCCGACTTGGGCAGAGGGGTCGCGGGCAGTAGCAGCAGCAGCGTTAGCTAGCAGCTTGTTGCTATTGTTCATGCAGGAAGTGTCGTGTGACTTGCGCGCCACTAAAAGAGAACTTTTCGGACTGGTAGAAATGTCTTGGGTAACGCAGGAAAGCGGGTTCCTGAGGTCTAGTAAAGTAGTGTAGTTACCAATATTTTGAGTGTAATGCATTACTTTACTTTGTTACCTATTTTAGTAATATCGTTACTGTAATCCGTTACTTTGTAACTCGTTACCCCCAACACTGATTGGATGTCAATATCCAGATACAAATCACATATTAACACCAGGTGTAATAAATGGGATCATAGCCAGACTTGCTGTGTTATATTTTCAGTCTTAACTTTAAGCTAAGCTCACTGGTTGTTAATTAGTACCATCCAGACATGGAAAATGTATCAAGCTTCTCATCTTGCTCTTGGCACAAAAGTGAATAGGCATTTTTAAAAATGTCCTTTAAGTGCGTATTGATGCGCCATTAGTGACTCTTTCAAAAACGTACCGATGCAGTACATTTAACCATGACACGATATCCTAATGGCACTTTGAAGCATCAAGCGGAGTCTACTGTAAGTATATCTCAGGAGTCATCGTGTTCTGCTGCTCCATAAGTACACATATAAAAGGCAGCTCAATCAACTAAGTGAGGGAAGCCTGGCATCGAAGAAGCAAGCGACCCACGAGACGAGTTGTGGAGGAAATGGCTGGAAGCCCCAGGCCAAGGATGTGTTGGAATTTGTAAAATAAAACTGATTTCTATTTTTTATAGTTTCATCCTGTCTGCCTGTCTGCCATAGTGGCAAATTAAGGGTGTACGTGTGATATTGAGCCACTGTCTATGTGCAAACAGAACCAAAGCATAATGAGTCAAATTAAGCTGTCTCTCAGTAACAGTACAGTAACAAGCTTCATAGCACACATGACGTTTCCCTTTGATTCGTATCATCTCTGGAGGTCGGCGACAGAGACACTGTGTATCACTGGGACCGGCAGCACTATGTTCTCACACATGCTATAATATTTCACGTAGAATAGTTGAAAACAGCATGTTCAGCAAGGGACATTACAGAGTGGAGGAAGCATGGTGTGTGTTTATTTCTGTGTGCAATTCTGTTGGGGGATTTGAGCAGCATTCTGCTTTTTGGGTCGTCCTTGGGCGCCGTGACCTTAGAACCCTGTGGGCTGGGAGATTAAGTGTTGTTTCAGCACCTTAAGCCAAAGCCAGTGCAAATAAAAGCTGCAAACTCTTCCCTTCTTGCCTCTGCACTCTGATCACTGGCTGTGTGCAGAGCCAAGACCTGGTGGTGAGAAAAATGCTGCACATTGGACACTGGCATTTCCTTGACCCAAGGACTAGTGATACTGTTCCTTTATTGAAGATGTTGTGGGGCAAGAAAAGGCTGCCGCATGTGGCCCATTAGGTTTTTAGCTTTTGTGTGTCAATACATTTAATGATGAAACATAAAGAATTCAAGGAGCCGTTTCAAGAAAGAATGTATTTGAATTTGTGTAGTTCTGGGTATTACATTTATATATATATATATATGTATGTATATATATATATATATATATATATATATATATATATATATATATATGTGTGTACATATATATATATATATATATATATATATATATATATATATATATATATATATATATATATATACACATATATATACATATATATATATATGTATATATTAGGTGTCGACTGTAGAAAATGCTTGATAAAATTCCTTGGATTTTTACTCAAACATTTATAGTTTATATGTAAATATTATGCTAGTGTGTGCCAAACACAAACTCATATTCACTATAGTGAAATAAAAACAAAACAAAATGAAAATAAATCGTCCTATTTTTTCCCACATGGAAAGAAATGAAAGCGGATCAGCATCCCATTCAGCCGCATAACACATGAGGCACCTTCAGTAGCACTGACACTGTATGTTTTCTTCTTTCAAGAATTCCGGCCATGACTAATTTATTTCTGATCAAGATGGCACTGATTGATCTAAGCCTCTTATTGCCCCAACCAAGCTCTAACTGGACTGAGAATCATTTTGAAATGAAATGAGACAAATTATATTTAAGATTATTGCTGAAATAGGATTTATGGGCCTATCACACAGGAGGCAGGGACTTGAGATTGAACCTAGATGAGCTGAAAATGGAAAATTGAACCGTAGAGATTGACTCTTCGCTCATGGAAGGAACGGACTTCAGCAGCACCATTGGCGAGGAAGAACATAAAGTTCAGCAACTTCGCAGTTTCACATCTGCCTCCAAAGTCATTTCCCAATGGCAACACCCGACATTTAAATGTTTGAGTCAATTTTTTGTTCAATTGCATCCACTGAACTTCCAGAATGAAGTCCCCAAAGACCCTGACATTCAACAGATTGGCAGTAGGCATATAATAATTCATGATAGTTATCATCTACTGTAGTTGAAAATGCTCTCCATCCAATGCAAGATGAGACGAAAGTATCTTTAGGGAATTTGGCCAAAACATACACTGCAGTGTGGCCAAGGAGATGATGAGAGTTAGAGTGTCTATTCTAAATATGCAGATGTTTTATCTGTCAATGAGCAAAAGAAGTCAAACGTATACAATTTGATCGAGACCTTGGTAATTGCTGGGCTGTGACTGTTTTTTTCTTCTGATTTTCACAAAAGAAAAACATTTCTTCTAAACTACCTGCTCTTAATATGTTTTAAGTGAGAAACAAATCATGCAGCTGCAGAAACATGACTTGTACAGATGTGCAAATATATGTCTCATAGTGAAAATTGAGCATGTGATTTCACACTTTCTACTGGGATATCTCTCAACCTAAATCCAATAAAGCCGTTGTCCCACACTGCTATAGCACCTAAGGCACTGAGAGTAAAATTTCATTTTCCATGGCCCAACACTGGTCGGGATTCAGACTCACAAAGGTGCTCAGAAGTAGATGAAATTCATGAGAGAAATCTCTTGTGGTGCATTTTCTTCTGTTTTTTTCCCCAAGAACTCAGTGACGAGTGTGTGTTTGCCTGAATCACCTGCTTGATGTAGTCACTCATAAATCAACAAAAAAAACATCCCAATATGTTGCCCTAATGCTTACTTGTATCAGTGTTCCCTGTAGTTCAAACACATTCTCTGAGAGTTTTCTTCCTGATGCTTCTGCGCGGCCAACTGTTTTTTCTGATTGTTATGGGTCTGTCTTTTCTGTGTAGGTGTACATTACTCACAGCGCAAGTATACTCCTCATGTGTAACGCAATAAACTGAAGAAATGATGCAGGTGTCTGTTTATTCTTCAGATGACTCATTTCATTTTAAAAAACAAAAAAAGGTTGATAGCGGTCTAGACAGACCTGTGTTTGGAGAACAGGCTATCTCTTTTGGTTTTCCCGTGGAAGACCTCATAGCTTTGTGTTTTTGAGTTCCGGCTGTCACATCAATCTCATTTCCTCAAGAATCTCCTGTGCTCCAATGTGAGTGAGGAAGAATGACGATTGCTGAAGACACCAACCCCTCGACACTGTCTCTGTTTTAGCAAAAGGAGATGGATGGAGTCAGTTAGCATTGCAGGCACACCTCTTGCAGCTGTGGGAGAGGACGGTCTCACCCTCGCTCTTCAAACTCATCTCTCTGTCTCTCTTTTTTCAACGAACACTACCTCTTTTCTTCTCTCCTTGCCCGTCTCCCTGACATGCACCAGATCCATGTGAAACAAGATGTCCCATTCACTCACATTGGCTTACATGTTTAACATGCTCTCTGTGGTGCTCCAGGAAATTCAGCCATGCAACCCGCAATATCCGCAGTAAAGCAGAGTTCCAGTTTTTTACAACCTGGTTTTGTATAGCTTTGGCCATGATTTCTATCTGCAATAATAACGTTGAACTGAAAATGTTCGGTAATAAAGAGCTATTAAAAAGATGGATCAGACTTTGACAAAACCAATCTTTTCAGTTGTAAGTAACTGGAATTATCCTTTAAGCATCAACCCGCAATTAAGGCGTTCTCACTAGCATTTAAAACTGTAAAATCGAATCGCTAAATCATACAATTCAAATGTCATTGCATTGGACTTTGGCGTACAAAGCTATTGTACCTCATGTACATGTGCATCTTGACAGTACATGAACACGTTTCTAAAACCACACACTTGACGAACACGCCTGGATGAATTTCGCTTCATCCCTTTCTGGTCTGCCTGCACCTTTTTTTTCTCTTTCTGCCTTGTGTGACTCCTCTCCTTTTCTTCCACTGACATCACACCTTGATCTATCCTGCTCAGCAGAGAAGTCCCGGCACAAAATGTTCACCAGCTTATCAGACTATGAGCCTTCGCTCAGGGGACGACCAGTCAGAGTTTATCGCCCCGTGGAACTAAACTCACTATCCAACAGGACGGCTGATATTTACGTCCTTTGGCTGTTTCAGCCGCTCCCAGCCAATTACCCTGCAGATCAATCAGCGGCTCAGCCTGTCTCCTGCTTCCATTCTCTGTGGCAGTTCGTTACACAGGCCTGCTGTTCAGTTACAGATGCTGTGGGGGTCAGGGCGCTGCTCTGTTGTAGCTGGAAGACTGCACCAATGTAAACCATGCTGGGTGTGGGGGTGTACTTTTGTTTGTGGCCTGGTTTGGGGATTGGAGTGAAGGGGTTGTGTGTGTATCGACTGACTGCACACACCATACGTATCAATACCCTTGTGTACCTACAGTATGCTGGAACATGTGTGTGTGTGAGCGTGTTTGTCGACACCATACATCTCTCCAATCTGTAACACAATCTTGGCTGCCTTCCTATTCAAACCCCATTGTCCTTCCTATGCTACGTCGACAATAGAGCGACCTATTGTGTATTCACACCGTGTTTGCTATATTGTACACATGATCCATATGGTATTTGCTCTGAGTACTGCATTGGAAATTAGCTGGATTGTTCTAAGTGTGTTTTCCCCTCGCTCCTTTCCTCTGAAGGCAAAACAGCTTGCCTAGGGCTCTTTGTTTCATTAGCCTATCGCCTTGGTGGATCCTTGTCTGTCATGCTGAGAGCCTGACTCTCTCCATTATGCTGTATTAGGCAGCAGTGAGATTGAACTGTGTGTTTTATCTCGGAACACATTAAGGCCTCAAACGTCTTGGAGAATTATTCTCTTAACAGTTGATTGAAAAGGTCTTTTCATTTTTGGAAGGTGAATGTTTTGTTTGCTCATCGCTCCTGATGTGTACCTCTGATTTCCAAAGGATGTTGCAGAGCAGATTGCTTTCCACGCTTGACGAGTTTTGCATTTGTTTTCATCTTCATCTTATCAGAATGCTTCCTTAGGGAGTTCCTGTATTAACATACTAGGAGAAACAGTCTAATAACTGCCTTTGAATAATGGTCTGTTTTCTTTACCTACATGTTTCTCCACCATTTTCTGATATCCTTTTTGGCAGTAGATTGGATTTTGCATTCCCAGCTTATCATCTCAGAGCAAATGTCTGATTCCGAAGGGAGCTAAATCACATTTGGCATCAAGGTAATCTAATAGGTAATGGCAAGCTTTTGTATAGCCGGTATGAGAATTATGTCAACGTTCAACAACTAAGGAGGGTAAAACCATGATGGGATTATGAAATGTGGAATTTGAGTAATCCTCAAAACATTTCAGAATAATAAAACATTTGTAGATTCAAACAGATGCCCACAACAATATATATAGGAAATGATAATAAAATGAGTTGATTTCATCAATTGAAAGTGCAGCGTGGGTCATATACTGTTGGGACTGTGGTGGAGGGTTAATGCATATCATTAGCATTGGATAGGCTTATAGAAAAACCTTGACATGGTGGTTTATGGTTTAAAAACTGACTGTAATTCTCCAGCTCATCTGAGTACATCATATTTCATTTATTCTAGGGTTCCCTAGGTTCAACCATGGAAGACATAATCACTGTAATAATAATGGAACAAAATATGTGTACAGGGCTGAACAGAAGAGTTTGTATCAATGCAGGGTGTGCAGAGGAGGTTTAATTGATGCCTGCTCGTTCATAACCATAATGACAGAATTGTGAAGCAGACCAAGGCTACATTTTCCACAGAAAGACCTGCTTGGTTCTACTGCTTCCCCCCAGTTTGCCACCCGTCCATTTGAAGGATCGCTATTGCACCCAGAGGATCCATTACGTGAGCTTAACAGCTCCTACAGGAAAGACCAGGTTCAATTTGAATGTTGACTGTTTGTGGTCCTTGTGCATGTGACATTTAGATTCCTGGGGATGTGAAACAGATTGTGCAAGTTTCTTTGCAGTTGTTTTCACTTCGCTGAAGGTGTCAAGCGTTTGCTTGGCTCGGAAACATCGAGTCTCGAGAACTGAAAGAGCTCTTAGGATGACAGCGCCACAAACATAAACACGTTCTTAGCGAGGTGTTAGCGAGGTTGGTATCAGCTTCTCTCGCACATTTTGTCTGTTCATCCTTCTCAAAGCTTAAATTGATCATCCATCTGTGATAATTGAGGTGCAAGAGGGTGCGAGAGAACATTTGTATTTCCTTCTCACACCACTGACTGTGTACACCAATGGAACCCAGCAAGTCAATTAAGACCATCGTCTGCCATTGGACGTCTGAAGTCATTCTGGTAGATTGCTGAGTGCAAGGACCTGGAAAGGTCAGGAAGTCGATCATGTGTGTTCATCTCTCTCTTCTCTCTCAAACAAACACTAACAGCCTGCTGAACAGCATGGCCTTGCTGGCTTTTCATTTTCCATTCGGCAAGCTCGATTAATCACAGCACCCCTATACAATACGACGCACATGGCCACCCACCGTTGCTGGCTTTCATTATTCCCCTACGCTGGAAAATGTACAGCTCGAGGAAGCCTGATGTGGAGAAAGAGTATACTGCTGCATGTAGGTACTATACACAGTATATGAGCGATGCAAAGAAACAAAGAAAGAAGAAAGGAAAGAAGAATCCAGCGATATAAGAGAGATTTGGATTGCTGTGAATAGGTTATGGCCACACTGTGTCCTCGCCAGTCTGATAAAAGATTGGGACTGCTCCATGTCCCCTCAAGGCTCTGCTTCTATCTGAATATTCATTGAGCTGACACTGGCTTTTCTCGCCAATGTCTGTAAAAGGATGCCAATTGGCTTTTACCTTGTGGCCACTAATAAGCCTCTGTGCCTAACATGCATACAAACGACTCCTCGTGATCCACAGACACACATTTCTGCACCCTCCTTATAAACAGCCTTGAAGCTGCTTATTGCATCTTATTCTCTGTATGCTTTGATCGTTGTGGCTGAAAAACACAACACTAGAAAACTGTTTTTCTGTGAAAGATGCTTTATATCTCTAAGATTAAAATGTTATACACATACTGACTGTATCTTTCATGCATGCACTATTCATTTTATATAATGAAATAGCAGATCTGTTCAAATAGTTTTTGGAAATCCTTCAGCCATATTCATCCATTCAGCACATTTATGTGATATTTATTTGGTTATAATTCTGGATAGTCAGGTTTATAGTACCACAGCTTTTATAAGATTGTAATATTGCAAAGGACAGACGTATTCTTGGCTGACACTCAATAATAGCTGAGTCTGAATCGGTTTTCTGGAAAATCTGCAGATTCAACATCTTGCAATGATCACTCATGCTGAGCCTGTTTGTGTAAATATAAACAATTGAGTTCACTTAATTTTTTTAAACTGCTAACTTGTCACATACATTTTACGCAGTCATGCACATGCAAAATACAGGCCTGCTCTATATGTGTGTCCTTATGTGCAAAGAATATATTTGCGGGAAACTACTCATATCTGTATGCTTCTCCTAATCTACAAGCTCACAAAGTGGACCTCCGCTGAGCAGCTAGATCTGAGCCCTCGGATAAAAAAAATACTTTTTATTTGGTACTCCGGTTTGTTTGTAGAGGTGATGTTGTACTGTATATGGTGGCTGTAAAAATGGTCATGTTTGTAAGGAAGAAAAAATAAGGTCTGTTTCCTTGCAAATACTTATTCATAACCACTCTTGTCATGTACAGCAATCTTAAAAATTCAAGGCATAATCCTTTCGGAGCTCTTTTGGCAGAATATAGAATTCAAGTGAGATTGAAATCACCACCTTCCCTAGGTAGCCGTGTGCCACAAGGACATCATTTTCTTTTTCTTAAATTCGAAAAAGATTAGGTTCAATCTGTTGGACTTGAATGAGAATTCTGCCGCCCTCTGGGCAACTCTTTATTTCTTTGTATTTTAAAAGTCTGCCAACTTTACCTTCTGTTTGAGTAGACAATACTGTGTCTTTGTGCCAAATTAACTTCACTTATCATTTCATATATCTTTGATGTTTGCTGTGGAGCAAAATGTTACACACATAGTTTCATCTAAAACGACCACAAGCATGGAGGATATGTTTGTAATCACACATCTATGAACTAATCTCCACTGCCAAGGCTTGTATTTTCAACACAGCAAAGAGCAAGGCAAGAAGACCTGAAAACGAATCCCAGCGTCACTAATCAGATAGAGAAATAAAGAAAAGTGCAGGTAGGAGATGGTGGTGGGATTCGGTTTAAATCCACCTAAAAAGAATTCTCATTGTGTGTTTGTAGTTTATAGGAAAGATAGACTGATCAGGAGGGAAGTCAGAGTCATTGATTTTATCGTGCTCTGTCTGGCTTTGTGGACACTTAGATTGTGTGAGAAAGAGCTGAGGGAAAATGCTTAAATGGAGTGTGTGGAGAGCATAGCTTTGGCACGGCTTAAATATGAATTTGCTGGTGGCACTAGCTCTATATACTCAGCTCTGATTGGTTGCTCTGAAGTAGTACATTTCCTGTGTTTACAGGGATTGTAGCTTGGTGATGCTCTGTCATATTGAATTGGGAAGCAGCAACCACAGGATATTTCTACTCGTGTTTAAAGTGCTTTTACAGAGTTGAGTCGGCGTAAAAAAAAACAGCTGTGCTTCCATTTCCCAAGAATATCACAACAAGCATAATTGGTTGTCGCTCCCACGCCTTTGAGTCTATGGCTGTGGTTATACTTGCGACTTTTCTGATCGGACGCACCAGATCGGGACTCACTTGTGAGTCCACACTTGACACTTCAATGCGCAGTATACAGTAAGTGGACTTGTTTTGTTGAAGAAAGACCACGAACTAAGCTCCGCTAATTTTGAAGATAAAGACATGTTCATTATATTTTGAAGCAAAAAAAATCAGGAGAAGCTCCAACCTTTTAGTTTTCTTCATCTCTTTCCTTTGTTCTCCCTCGGGAAAGGAACTCCTGTGTGGAGGGAAGAAGACGCGAGACCTACGTTTCCTATATTGTCTGGATTGTGCCCACATGCTGTCCACACCTCACTGAGGTCCAAACTCAATGCGACCCAGGCCCCTCGGCACGTGGCCAAACTAACGAGATCCCAATAGAAGCTAGATCTGATCTCGGAGCGAACAGACTTGACAGCAACTGCGTCCTTGCGTGATCGCTCATACCTCCAGTGTTCGATGCCGTATGTACAGAAGTAAGTTTACACCTACCATCCAGATAACACTTGAATTTTCCATGTGCCCCTTATAAAGTTTTATTTGAAGGGTAAATCCATAAGTGGCCAAACAGTGTTCCCCTGTTCAGCAGGAAGCGCAGTTGAAATGGTGTTATGATCTGATCCACAGCAATGATGCCTAATGTTGAGTTGGCAGTTTAGTTGTTAGAGTGTTGAGATTAAATAAGCCTCTGCTGCTTTACTTTAGTAAAAAAAGACATTGACAGTGAACGTAGTGTTAATTGTTTTTGGCACAGCTTGTGTTTTGTCAACAGAACTATAAATCTCTTTGGGGTGTTCTTGGTGCAATCCTGATTGGGATTGGGGTTTTTCATTTCATTAAATGTGAGAGGGATTTCATCAGCTAGAGGCAAGTTTGCCCGGGGTTCAGATGTGTGAAGCAACAGCGATAATAGTATTTCCCTCCTATAAACTAACAGAGGGGATTATAAGCGAGGCATTAGATACAGAGTGAGTGAAAAGAGTTTACATGAGGGCAGTGTAAGTCCACCAATGAGCCTGTGTTTTGTGCCAAAGGTTTCATTACATGTTTAGTAATGGAGGAACAGTGCAAACGCCATCTTAATCACTTTCCCACCTCTGTCATTGCACCATTTTTTTTGTTTTGCTTTGAGCAATCTGTGCTGCAACTTGGCCAGAAATGTGATTAGCGGCTCACCGAGAGCAGCGTTTCATTACGTTGGAGTGAGATCTTTATTTGATCCTACCTCCTCTTTGAGCACATTTCCCCGTTAAAACCCCTTCTGATGTCTGATTACAACTCTCACAGTAATGTGCCTTCAACCCTCACCCGCACTCACACATACTCACACACTCCCTCGATCAGACACAAAAAGCCAATTTGAGAAAATTAAAAATCTTTTAAAAGGATGTAGTTATCTCACCCGTTTCCAACGGACATTTTTATGTAACTCAATTGATGCATGACTACTTCCATTAACTTCTGATCCCTAAGTTGGTATAAATACTCTTTTCAATTTAGATAGTGGCGAATGGAGCGTTGCGTTGCCGTGCATGTAGAGTACGACCTCCGCCACACTTCTTGACGAATCACTCATTCTTTTATGATCCAGCTCATGTTTCAAAGAACCAGCTGTCTCCAGTGATGTGGAGATACACATCTCTCAATCTTTTATGGTGACTAAAGTCTGAAATTGCATATGTAAATCTTTGATAACAAAACCCTGTGCCTTTTCAGTCATCGCAATCAATTTGCATCCCCTTTCTGTCAGCAAATGCCGGTTATTTATCTTCTTCGTCATCCACTTCTTGACTCTCTTACTCAGGTTTTTATGCGGTGCCAGAGCAACCTTGTATTCCTGCCCTCACACCCATTCCTTCTGAGGCTCATAGTTTGTCAATGTGTGAGAGAAAGAGAGAGTGAGAGAGGGAGAGGTAGCGACACACTAATGGGGTTTATCAAAGTCAACCTGAATACTCTTAACAGTCTGGGCCTGAACATCAAAGCGCAGTCTCCACTCCACTGCCAACTACTCTGGACATCCATCAAACACCCAGGCAGGGGAAAGCCTAAATTGACTAAATTAGATGACGGAAATGTTTGCACTGGAAGGACAAATACTCTGATGAAGGTCTAATTCCAGCGTGTCAATTTGACTGTGATAAAACCTGAAATTTCAGGGAGTTAGCTCAAAGATGTCGTAAGAAGCTCCTCTCTATTTGAAACTGTGTGGAAGAATGAAGAAGCAGTCATCCTTGTCGGTAAATTATGCTGGAATACTGCGAGGCCTGCTCCAACATACTTTATGACATGCTATCGATTCAAGAGAGGATGAAAGGAAATGCTGTGTAATTTGATTTCTCATTCAGGGGTCCTAATTCCCCCTGACACACAGGGTTATTCTCTCGGGGAGATCAGAGTGATTCTCCCTATTTTATATTAGACTTCAAAGGTTACATAAAGAAATACATGCAGTGTGTATACAGTATATTCATCTCTTTGATAGATGTGGACACACTTTAATCCATCATGGAACTATGTGTGTTGTGCGTGTGAGACTGTCCACTTGGATGTAGAGTACTGTTTGCATACTTCCCTGGCAGTGATAAATGAAAGTATATTTATATAATACAATATATATATATATATATATATATATATTGCAGCGTATATATATATATATATATTGACACTGTGCACAGTAAGCCTATGTAAGGGATGAAAATCCATTATGTGAATAGCACTTTGCTTTCTCCACTCATCCCAGAAACATATATTTACATGCTTCACTTTGAATTGCATAGTTACATATCATCGTATGCCATATGCTGCCACTCTTAAATGGAGCTTTGTAGTTAGGACTGTGCACCATATAGAAAATGGATTTGGTATTATGCTGCTGTGCCGTGAGATTAAAGCCTCCCTTGTTGTTCCTATTTATGGCTGAAATACTGTGGAAGGAGAGTTTACATGAGATAAAGGGGACATATTGGCCATGTTGGCCAAAGTCGAGCAGGAAACTGCCATCTTAGTGAGAAGCAATGTGAAATGCCCTAATCAATTTAAATTATTTCCTAAACGGGTTTACAAAACAACATAGTCAAACTATAGGCATGTCATGTATGCCTCCCAATGAAGATATTCATAGACCATGAATAGCTGTACCAAATGTCAAGGCAATGCATTCAATGGTCTAGATATTTGACTAAGAGACACACAGTCACCCACTTAGAGGAGTCAGAGGAAAAGTCAAAAGCCAAAATCAGTAGGATTCATCTGCTGGGGACTGTGAATATCTGTGCAAAATTGCATTGCAATCCATCCAGTTGTTGTTGAAGCATTTAAGTCTACAGCTATCAATAGATCGACTGTTGTTTGCTTATTGGAGAAATATTGGTATCGGAGTATATTGTCGAATAAATAATAGAAATGCCATTTTTAAAGAGTGTCACCAATATATAGTGTGCCTACCAGAGAGCCCTGACTAGTTAATTTTTCAACTCTAGAATGTCGCACTACTATGTATTTGATTAAAAAAAATTAAACAATGATGGGATATGTATTACAATGGTTTCATATTGTAGAATATTGCATTACGAATAATACTATTAGCAGATTTGTTTTTGTTTTTCTATCGACCTCAAACATTTCAATAGTGGTCCAGCCAAACATGCTCATGCAAACATTCACATATCATTCTCATTCCTTATATTTCTATCAAGTTACAGCAGTAGATGCAGTGTAGGCACAAAGGCCAATGCGCCAGTGACACACATACGCATGCACACACATTTTAACTGTATAGTTATTGATTGCTCCTTTCTATGTTGCTGAGACAGATGCTGTTTCTCCCAGGATGCTACTAGACCACTTGGCTGGTGGCCTTTCTCTCTCCCTTTGCCTTTCTCCCTTTCGAGCTCGATGTCCATCCTTCATCAGCAGTCACATGCAGGCACACACACACGCTCACCTCAAGTCATTACATCACTACTAATCACCTGTCTCTCCCACTTGAATTGAGACAGTTTGCAGTCCTTCACATTTGTCTTTTTCCCCCATCTCTCTCTGTCTCTCTATCAGCTTCTTTTTTGCCCATTCCCCATCACTTGCTTCTCACATTTCTCGCTACTGTTTAACGACGTGTATTCTTTCACTTCCTTCCTTTTCTCCAGCCGCTGCCATTTCTCCACCATCTGCTGTTTCCTTATTCTCATTCTACTCCCAAAAAAACCCCTCTGTGTCTCTGTCTATCTCCTTGTCTCACTTTCTCGACAGCCAAGACCAATTTTTCTCGCCCGGTCTTTGTGTGTCAGCCTGTTATTCCTGCCATTTTGCAATGGACAGGTTGTAGCCTGCCTCCGCCTCTTAGCACCAAGGGCGTCTCACTAGCTTACCACTCACCCTTGGTTGATGCGGTCTACAACTGGATGATTCACAAAGCTGCTGCACTTTGTCTTTGTTTTTGCTGCTTCATTGCCAAACTAAAATTCAGAGCACTGAGGAAAATGATTTCCTACGAATCACGACAGTTTTGTGCTGATTATTTCCTAAATAAGAGTTGCAACTGACAAATATTTTTCATCATTGATTAATCTATGTGTTATTTATAAAGCAAATAATTGCTAACTCTGTGAAACGGCAGAAAAATGCTGAATCGTGTGTACAAAATGTTCTAGACTTTAATTAAGGAGACATCTTCAATCCCCTTGTTTTGTCCGACCAACAGTCTAAAGTCTAAAGATATTCAGTTTACGATGATAGCAGAAAATCTCCACTTTTGAGTTGTCGGAAGAGAAAGTTTGACATTTTTACTGAATAATTAACTTAACAATCAATGACCATGGTTGTAATGGAAATTCCTGACATTGTTTTAAATCTGAAGTTTTATTTCTCCATTTAATGGAACTATAAAATAATTGGTGCCTATTGAAGGATATAAGTTGTACTCAGTGGCTCGACACGTACTGTACTGAATGTCTCAGTAGTCCTGGAAGATATCCCACAAGGATGTGAGTCGGTGATTGATTGACATGTTCTTGCAAAGCACAAACAGATTCAGGAGTAGCTTTGTTCAGCAACATGTTGCTGAGCACTACTGTGACATTTGTTTGTTATGCTCAACTAAAGCAGCCCCATGATTTTTGACAAACATATGGAAAGTGTATATCTCTGTTGGATAAATAAATAGATGGCACAGAGGCATGTTTCTCGCTAAGGAGCTGGTTGGGCTGCAGGAGTACACACCCCTACTTTTTGGACATTAGACTGCCTTTTGGAGAAATAAGCAGTGGAGGAAATGGAGCTTCATAATGAATATTGAACGCAGTACTTTACAAATTGCAGTTAATGCAAGAAAGCTCCCTAATGCAGCGTAAGTAAGATTTTAATGAAGTCACAAACACAATGCACACAGCAAAAATTTGTGACTCCTGAACCATTCCACATGGATAAAACTCTCTGTTAAAAAGTTTCTTTTAAACTTGACCATTGGTTGTGCAGTAAATTATGTTTTCGGCGTCCTTATTCTCCCCAGAAGGCTCCCTTGTTTTCTAACAAGTGAACTCTGACCTTGACTGTTGAGTAATTTGATTGGGGGAACCACAGTTGGAACAGCTTAACAAGCAGTAATCTCCTCATCTGGCACTATGTGCTGTGTCAAGCACAAGTGGGCTTTATTTCCCTTATTCGTTGGAACCCGTCAAAGATAGATCAAACTATTTTTAACTTGGCACTTATGAAATAATGCATGTGAGGAAAGGATAATGAATGATCATAGCAGATGTCAGAAGTATTCTGGTTTAAGGCCCTGGGCTGAGGGAAAATTGGACAGATCTTGCTGTGTTTATTTATTCATGCTCAAATCTGGCAGGCATGTAGCAAAAGCTATGTTGCAGTACTGCTTTCCTGCTGCTTATACCCCTACGGCTAGTGCTGAGAGCTAGTGCTTGGCTAGCTTCCTGTTGCCTTCTGATTGTGCTGGTGGCAGGCGAGTGTCCCACTGCCAAGTAGGCTTGATCCTTCCTTAAAGCTTTGAGTATTATTTGGAGGGGAAAGCAACATCACTCCTATACATGAGGTTGGAGGACATTTTAACACCTTCAAACTCAAATTGTAGCTAACTGTAACTTTAAAAAAATGTCATAATTTCTTCTTACAACATTTTTACAATCAAATTCTCTTCACAAATAATCAACGTGTGAAAGCTTGGATTGGTAATGTTGAGAAACTAATAAGAGCACGAGAGCTAGATTGTTTTAAATGATCCAACCTCTTCAATCAAGGTAGCTAGCAGTGCTAGCTCCAAAAGTTGCAAAATGTACCAAGAAAGTTGGTAAAAGATCGATCAGGTTACCTGATTGAATGGGCTTATTACGGTTTTACAACAGCCAGAGATAACAAATTAGTCTTCTCTTTTATTTTGTCATATTATTGGATTTATTTTATTTGTCATCGGGATGTTACGAACATTTTAACAAATGTAACAACAGCAACAATTGCCAACCCTAGCTTTAAGTGAAGCTCTACTTGTGTGTGACCTCCAAGCTCAGATGAACTCTTTCTTTAAACATTGACTGCTTACAAATGTGAAGTTCCAATGACAATAAGAAGAAAATAAGTCTAATTTGAAGTTATGAATGTTAGGCTAGGAAATGTTCATGACCGAATAGCTTTTCTCAACTGGCACTTTTTGTGCTCTGTTGTAGTCGCCTCACAAACAAGAACACACTGATGCACAAACACGCACACACGCACACGCGCACACACACACACACACACACACACACACACACACACACACACACACACACACACACACACACACACACATATACCAGCAGTTAAACACATACATGCAGGAAGGAGAGCCTGTCACAGAAACTCAGAATCTGCACTGACTGAAGGCAGATACTTGCAGATCTTGTGTTAGTAATGATAAAATCAGTCTCTCTCTCAGTGGAGGAGCTTATAAATGATTTTAACTTCAAATAGTTTCCCGCGGGATCTTTCCAGTGGAGGTCCAGCAACGTGCACAACATGTTAGTGCGTGCTTTCAGCAAGCTCGGAGCAGAAACCTTAAACTCCTGCTGATCTCCCCTGCAGAGGCAAGGGGAGCTGGGGGTGCATTTAATGCATACTCAAACATACTGTGCAATGGTACTAATGAATGCACTAAACATTTGAAAGCCACAGTGTGTATCCTGTACTGTAAAATACACATAGATGCTTCACTAATGTCATGCAAATGTCGTTTAAATGCGCCCTCATAATGCTGATGATGTGAAATCATAAAGTAGTTAATTTACACTGCGATGAAAGTTGATTTCAGTGAAAAAGTGCTCATATCTTTGTCTAATCAATATGTCATAGCTGACTTTATTGTTCTGTGAGACACATATGGAGCAATAATGCACATCTGTTTGATCTAAGGTAGTACTTACTACAGCAGGGAACTTGAGGCACATAGGCAAGTAATCATGAATATACTTTTAAAGTTAATTTATATTATTTGTAAACCTTGTGCAAAACAGGTTCAACACACCATAATGTTGTAGATCATATTGAGCTGCCATCTGGTTTTGACAAAAGTGTGTGATAGTGATACACTGTAGTTTGCAATAAAAAACAAACATGATCTGTCAGCTCTTACTGTGATATGAGGACATACAGACATGAAGGCAATGCAGAGGAGTTTAAGTCTTTTGGAGATAATTTTAAAACCTTGTTGTTGCTACAATCTACTCACTGCCAGCTTTGAAACCAGCTTTGAATCAGTTTTATTGAATGTCATCTTAACTATACAGCAGACAGTGATTTGATTTAAATAAAAAAGACTTAAATCAATGAAAACATAGAAAAAAAGACATTTGTTAGGCACTGGATATGAATTGCAAACTAAATGATCAGTAATAGATCTGCAATATTCGAGTTGAAAGATATTCTTACACATCCATGTATCCACGTAGAGTGCCTGTGAAGGGCCACAGGAGAAATAATATTTTTTTCTATGTAAACTTTACAAACCTCAGGGTGTGAGTCCAGAGTCTATGTTTCTGGGCTCTCGTCACTCTCATGAGTCCAAGGCTAGTGACCGTACACCCTCACAATGACAGAGGAGCACAGAGACCACAGACAGCACGCACTGGAACTCTTTATGTCAAACACATGAACTCCAGGATATAGGGCTTGGATGTTAAACAGTCACCAAGACAAAGCTTATGTCACACACTCGATTTGATGGGTGGAAAAGTTGACAGTATATCATGCAATGGTTCAGTGACGACCTGTTTGGCGTTTCCGACCCAAGAATGATGGTCAGAGGCTGGAAGATGAAGGAGAGGGAGGGAAAGAAAAGCTTTCCCAACCCCTTTCTGTTCTGCACCATGAGATAGAAAGTACATGCGGGGAGAGTTTGACAGGACAAGAGAGAGAGAGGGGCTGGCAGGTTGACAGCTCCTCTCTCAACACACACATACACACACGCTCGCACACACACGCGCGCGCACACACATATACATATACATAAAGAGAAGGACTTTTTTATTACAAAATTCTGCCCAGTCCTGTCAGAGGTCAGGTACGGCTCTTTTCATCCTAATGTATTAAAGAAAACGGAGCTGCCCTGTCAACACCATCACAAGTTAGGTTTCAAGATACAAAGTGTGCCAAGAGCTCCCTGAAGAGCATTGCTAAAATATTGTAGCAGTGTACTGCAGGTGCTGATAGAGGGCAAAGCCATCAAAAACTAGACGTACGCAGAGCCTGGAGAAAGGATCTGGGGAGGAGTATTATGTTCTTTTTTTTCATTGTTTTCCAGTATAAAATCAACCAAACCTTCACTGCATAGTATGGATGATACATAAGTAGTTGGTGCTGCTTGGGATGATAGCGACTTGAAAGAAATCTAAAACGTGTAAACAACAAGATAGTCTTGAGCCCATCATTTTTTTTTCTTCTGTCTTATACACAGTACAGGCTAGTAGACACTCTGCAATCTTAAAACAAATGTAAAAAGAGATGACTCTATTGATTGCAGCTTCAACTGTTTTTCTCCTTTTATCCATGAAAGAAGCAGACGTTCCAGTGAGGAGGCGGGAATTGATTGCAGTGGCTTGCAAAAGAATTGAAACTCGATGGATGCTGAAGAAAGGGTGGATGAAAAAGGAAAGAAACAGGATATGAATGAGGTCCAAAAGAGACAGAGAGCAACAAATCAGTTATTAGACGTTTCCCCCTTTCTCTCACGCCTCTGATTCCTCCAAGTGCGCAGGCTTGAACACATTTCATGGACATCCAAAGCACTAGGGACACATATAGATTAGCCCTCAAGGGCAGTATCACAGTGAGCCCATTGGTTCTTACTGATTATAGATTCAGCTTTACTGTTGGGCTCCTGCATCAATTCAAGATATTAATGGAAGGGGACAGTGCCACTGGATACTTCCTAAAGTCACAGTCAAGATTAGAGTGAATATTTCAACAAATGCTATCACTGGAGGCCCACAGAAACTGGCGTGTTATCCAGGTTTTCAGGAACAACATGCTTTACATTTATATGTGGTTCAAAAGTGTAATGCTAATGTTCAGCAGGACATGTTTACCATGTTCACCATCTTTCTTGAGCAGGGTAGCATGAATTTGCAAGTAAATAAAGCTGAAGCTAATGATTAAGTCGATAGTTTAGCAGATATCTATTGGGGAAAAACATTTGAGGAAGTAATAGAAGATTGTGTTGCATGTAAAGTAAAAGGATGACAAAATGAATTACAATTTATCTTGAGGGGGCCATAAATGTGCATACTTAATTGCATACCAATCCATTCAATAGTAAACTTTTCACTGATGGACACTAGAGACAAAGTCAGACGATCAGCATAGATATGCCATATAGGCAAGCCAGCCTTGGGCAACCGTTGTTGAGATTTCTTAATCTGGAGCATAGTGGCGTGCCGATTGCTAGCATGGATTAAATTGTTATCTTCAAACGATAACACCAGAACACTATAGCAAGAGAAATCCATTGCTCTTGCATTTCGTTGAGGATTGTAGAATACATTTTAATGCATTGCTCACTGACTTATTCCAATAAGGTTTTATTATGTTTCCTCCTCATCATGGAGGTCAGAGTGTAGGGTCAACAGCACAGTGCATCTTAATAAGCCTTTACAAGTATTTATGAAGACACACAACTTTAAACCCCTGCATTGTAGCTGTAGCTAACACCAACAATGCTCACTTCTGAAGAATTGAAAGGTGACACTGCTTGACATGTTTTTTCTTTGTACGATTGTCAGACAGGCAACACTGAACAGATCTGGATGTGATTGTCCATCAGCAGTTACAGTGTGGACTCTGGCAGGGGTCAAATCTTATTAGATGGCATTTCAATGGCCTTCGCTGACTGAAATGACGAGCCTGTCACCGAAGATGTGTCCAAAAGGGAGCATGTCAGAACAGTTATAAAAGCCTTGACAGCAAGCAGTACGACAAAATTGAAGCGTTCATGCACATGTCATAAACATGCAGTGTGGGTACCAATGAATGTACGCATACATGCAAACATAAAAAATACGGGAGGTTCCTGCTTGACATCTGCTTCTGGGAGCTCTTAGACACAATATGATTGATAGCAACACCATAACAACCTCATACGTCACCATCCTCTCAATGAAATCAGTCTGTCAGATAAGGGTGTGCTGAAATGTATTGTGACAGTGAAGCAACTTTCTCTTATAGCTTGATGAGACTGCAAAAGACGGACACAGCGGTGTGGGTGGATTTCAGTTGATAGTTCATCACTTGCTCAATGTGCATGCTGATATTTGTTGCTGTGCCAACAGGGACTTAATCAGGTGTCACTGCAGTGAGTGGAGGTAGATTTATGTGTGGAAGCCTATTTGTGTCTGTGAGAGAAAGTGGATGGATTTAACATTTTGTTTTGTCGTCGTGAATACATCTGAAATCTATTCTCTTGTGAGGGTGTTGATTTAAAGGAACAGTTGGACATTCTTGTCTGTACAGTAAATATAAAGGTACCGCCAGAAGCTGTTTAGCTTAGCTTAGCATAACGTCTGGAAGCGAAGGAAAACCTGCGTGCCTGGCTCTGTCTAGAAGTAACACAATCCTCCTCCCAGCATAACACTGCAACATGCTGTTTGTAGCTGTTGGACTGATTAAGCAAACAAGATGTGAGGGGGTAAATGAGTTTTAGAGGTTCTGCTTGGCTGGTTTCATGATAGCTGTTTCAACCTGTTTTCATGCTGTCCTTAGGCTTTGCTAAGCTAACACGCTGCTGGCTATAGTTTCTTATTTAACGGACATATATCCCAAAAGGTCAAAGTATTCCTTTGAGAGATTAAATGTTTGTGTCAATGTTAACTGGATGTGCTGTCCATACCTCTCCAACGTGTGGTGCAAATTAATATAAATTGATGTTTTCTAGGACTTGCTAACCTTTAAAACAAATTAAACACACATTCACTCCTTGCACAAATAAATGAAAATGTGTATTTGTCATGACACTGTATGTTTACATACATATATGTAGGCACTGACTTTGAAGTGCAGATATCTTTTATTGATTATTGGCTCCCAGTGCCATTAATAAGTCAGATTGCAGTCTTAGATGAAAGCAGAGTAACCAGCAGTGTAAAAGTACAGAAGTGCTGAGCTTTTAGACATATATCAGTGTGAAAGAGGGATTGATACTCAAACATTCTGACCTGCTCTCTTCCGCTGTGAGTCCATGTAGGAAGTGCTCTACTCAGCTTTTTTTACACACGGTAGCAGCTGTGGTTGAAGATGTTTCTCGCTTTGTTTCATTTCCTTGAGAAGCATCTGCAGGATGAAGCATGCCAAATGTGGGACTTCTGCAGTTGCTTCTACATTCTATAGTTTCTGTGTTATGTGAATTGGCTCTTGCGGATATTGAGCCATTCATTATTTATCTCAAGTAAATCGATGATATGAGGAATCGTTGCTGGTGCCTACAGGTGCAAAGGCTGTGTAAGGTAAGGTGAAACAAGAAAGTTTCTTACTTTTTTTTGCACAAAAAAGTATTTTTGTCAAACTATCAATACTAGTAAAACCCATTTAAAGGAATTAAATACAAGGTTCAAATTATTTAAAAAATACTTACGGGTGTCGGTTTCTAAACCCATTCCCATTTAAATTCAGTGTTAAAGCATTTCAGCTGTTTCCTTTTTTTCAAATTGTTGGTAAAATGAAGTCCAACACTGCGGTCACCCTCTATTACCCTCTAGTCTGCTCTGCTGGGAGTTGTTTGGAACAGTAAAACCTGAGGTTGCCAGTGTAAATGCAGTTTTCAGTGTGTAGATAGAAATGTAATTGTTATGTGACTACAGTACCACCCTGCCCTTCTTCAGCATCCCTCCCTCTTTATTTCTCTGTTGATTGCATTTACTTATTTGGATATAATGTCCATGACTGGAAAATATGCTATTTGCCGTCATGATGTGTAATCACTCTGGGGGATTACTTACCTGGCAATTTCATGCGATTTCTTATTTATTGTGACATTTTGGGAGAATTGACAAAATATTTGATCACAAAATGAATTTTCTTTTTCTCCAAATAACACCCAATGAAATGAGCGTTCCAGTTGGCGTGAAGCCAGATTTGGCAGTTTGCTGCCAGTCACTCTGTCGAACAGTCTCGCCAAGAATAATTTGCTGACTGGCGTAAATATGTTCTGCCTGTTACGGCCTTAATGGACAATCAGGATTGGTTGGCTAAATTTAGCAGGAAAGTGTTTTTGTAAATATTCTGCATGGACAAAGTCGGTGAGGGCAAGAGCAGGACAGAGTTTGGAAAAGACAATGGCCCATGGAACAATGAGTACAGTAGATTACTTTTAGTATGAGCTTATGATTTGGAAGGGAGGAGATGAATCCAACAAATCCAATTCAAACTGATCAAACCTACTTTTATTGTCATGAACAAACAATTATGTAAAAACACTGCACATACAGGAAAAGAGAAACTCAACCCAGTTGAGTTTACTCAAATGTGGAATAACAAGAGGGTCAAAAATGGCCTCATGTGTCCCCATACAGCTGCTGTTTCCAATACTGGTTGAAAAGACACCAGCGCTGCATGGATTATCCTCTGGGCTCAGTGGTGAGAGACTCAGTCAGATCTAACACAGGTAGCCCACCACACTGAATATTTCCATTCTGAATCAGCCAATTGAATAGCTTATGTATCCCAACAGACTGGTCAAAGTAAAGCGGACAGGAGATCGAAGCTTGTGGGTTGGTGCATGTCAGGGTCTAGCAGCTCCACTTCATCTTATCCCATGAAGTGCTCACTTGGCCTGGTTACCTGCAGTGTTGGTGTGGTCAGAGAGGTCAGCGCCGGGGCGTTAAAAGAAGCTGCACCTCCTTGGTGTCAACTGAAAGCAGCGGCTTGCTGACACGTGTGAAGAACGTTTGGTTGTTATTAGTTATGAACCATCAAAAGGAGTTTCTCAGGGAAAAAGGTCTTAACAGCTTAACATCTAATCTGGTAGGAGGAAGCCAAAGGGAGGCTAATATTATATCATGTCGGCCTTTTAAGTGTATTTTAGTTTAGTTTAGTTTGCGTACTAAATACAGCCAATACAGAAACATAACAGAGATAAATAATATCACAGTGCGGGCAGAGGCAGAAAGCCCACTGGGCTTATTTGGAGCCTCCACCTATACAATATTTAAATGTCTCAATGTTATAGGGAACACAATAAATTAATATACATAATATATGACTATGTAATATTGTTGACAAAGTATTTTCCAAGATAGGATATATAATAACAACAAAAACAATACATAATCAACAACAAAAAGAAAGAAAATGTGCCTGTCGAGCTGTGTATGAGTGTGTGTTTGTGTATGCGTGCATATGTGTGCATGTTGGTGCGTTCAAACTAAACTATGAAATGTTAACAGCAGGGTGCAAGCTGCACACACAATGTTAGCTTTGTTGTAATGTGATATACAACAAGAGGTCATAGGACATAAACTGTTTTCACAAGACGAGGAGTACTCCCTATACTGAGTCTGAATTGGTGAAATTCCAGTTTAAATGTTATAATTGACTGTAGAAAACGATGTATTAAAGTGGAATCTGCTGCTGCTGCTGGAGGTGTCAATGATTACTTTAGAATATACATGGTTTTATTCACCACTGGTGCAATATATTTATAGAAACACACTCATTAAAAGTGGAAACAAAATCAGATTTTAACAGCCACTGTCTCATTTAATTATTCATTATTATACAAAAAGAGCAGAATTTGCTATGTTCTCAAGTTCTCAAGTGCTCATTGTTCAAAATCTCTCTTAGATTACTCTTCACTGTGTTACTCTGTAAATACCCCGCTTGTGCACTACAGTAGTGAACTGCACTGCATACTGCAGCCTTGCCAGAATCAGATGTTAGAAGTAGCTGTTGTTGTAGCCCAATGTGTTGTGGGGATTATGTTCTCAAATGGAACATGAATGATGGAAATGTCTCCAGCACGGCTGACAGTTGTGATTGTTACAAGAACTGTAGGTTTTATAGCTCACTCTGCCTCTGGTCTAATGACCAGTTTCCTTTAGAGCTCTTGTGCGACACAGCTGCACTGTGGGTGTAATATTCTTAATGCAGCTGTAAAGCCTTTTTACGGTTCTTTTCAACAATTTGTCAGTTCAATTTGGTGATGTGAAGGGGAAAGAAACCGTGGAGTTTTGAGGCCAAAGTCTCAAACTGCCTCGTTCTCCCTGTTTCTTAATCTCTCTCTCTCCCTCATAATCTCTCTCTGCCAGTCTTTCCATCTCTCCCCAACCACAGATTTAAATGCCTCTACCCACACTCTCCTTTATTTTTGCTCTGCTCACTGATTCATGCTTTTTACAGGCTAATGTTCCACACACAAATTCCCCTTTAAATCACATTATTTCTAATCTTAAACAACGTAACCATAACTGTTTCTGCGCTAATGTAGCAAGCAATTTGTTCCGCATTGCTCATTTATATCCACATGTGTTTGCCTTGGCCACTAGCTAAAGTGCGTTTGGCTCCGGTTTAGCATCCCACTGGGTCAAATTGTAGCCAGTTGTTGGCATAGAAAGGTCTGTGAGCCATTGATTCCCCCCTGGGTCCTCTGGAACAGATGCAGAGCGGCAGTGAAAATTGAAACAGGAGTCTGTACCTCTCATAATTCCATGACAGCAAAATGAAGCACTATCTCAAAAAGCAATCAGACTCTCAAATTACCTTTCTTGGGGGTGCATTCTTTGCAGATCAGCAGAACTGTCTTCGCTCTGTCCCTTTATGTCATTGTCTCTCTCGCTCTCTCTCGCTTTCTCTCTCTCTGTCTCTCTCTCTCCCTCTCTCTCTCTCTCTCTCTCTCTCTCTCTCTTTCTCTCTCTCTGCCTCTTAGACATTCTGTGTGCAGTAATGAGTGGCATACTGGTGATGTTGTGTTGATTTATTGCATGGTTGTCCAAAATGGAACCTGGATGGAATGTGTCTGTCATTGGGGCGTCACTTAGATAGAAACACCTGTGATGCCTAGGGACAGCTAAATTCTCCATCAGGAATTGGTTCCTGCCCCAGAATTACAGATAAACAATCGAAACAAAATGTGCACTCTGCATTGACAAAGCTGCACAGTCATTCAGGGAAATTGGCTTGCAATCAGATGTTGCTGCATTTACAGTATCCCAGAGGTGGCATTAAAACAGTCTTTCACCAATTTAGCACTACGCTCCTACAATGTGGCCGAACTCACAATAGGCAGTTTGAAAATAACAGTGTAACAAAAAATGCAGCAAAACCATAGATATTGTCTTTTCTTGACATATTTTTCTTTCTCGTCAAAGTCTGGTGACCCCATTACCCACAATGCATTTTACCTGCTGGACATTTGGGTGTGTTATACTAGCTACTAATGTTGCCTCGAGCCTCTAGCCCGGCGCAAAGATGAGGAGCGGGCTGCAAAAGGTCTGGAGAGCTCCACACCCCCAGACCTCCATTTGTAAACTTGTATTCTTCAGACCCAACCAATGCTGACTTGAGTGACATCACTTAATTTCTTAGGCTTTTTCTTTGTTGTTGCTTTTTCATGAAAAATACTCCCTTAAGACATGTTAACATACTTTTATATAATAATCAATTATATGAAGTGTGACATCACCTCTTTAACCCCCTTTTTTAAAGCAGATATTTTGGTTCCCTAAGTTAAACCTTTTAAGGCAGTGCTTCATTTTGGGTAATGCTGCGTTTACACCAAACACGTTGTGAATTTGATGCGCGAGTAGATGTTTGGTGTTTGGTGTGAACGCAGCATAATGGTCGTACCACCCTTGGTGCGGTGAAGCGCTTTCAGTTAACTACAAGCAACAAAAGTCCCTTCCCTTGTTGTTGTTTCATAACCTGCAAGCTTTGTGGAGCGATATAAAACACTAGCACTAGTAGCTAGTAAATCCTTTAGATGTACAGCTACAAATATGAAGCCAACGCAGCAAAACACATTATTACATTTTATCAAAATAAAAGCTTGTCACAACACAGCGGTGACAAGCTTGAGGAAAAAGGATCCCCAGATGGAACATGAGCTAATAATGCTATCCCAGCATCCGCTTAACTACAGGTTTTCACAAGTGTTTAATGTAATTTATAACAGTGTCTGACTGTCCATAACTGTTTCCAGAACATCTGCTGATAGTTAAAGATCACTGATCAAGCAAGCTGGTCATTCCTCTCTGTTTTGGTCTGTTAAAACTACAGTTATGGAGAATTAAGCTACTCCAAACAAAACGTATCATCGTCCTGTTAATTCACTGTCACAAATAATACTACCCAACAGTAAGAGAGTTGAGTCCTGCAGCATGCCCACCTGCTGAGACACCTGCTGCACCACTGCACCATTGGTAGAGCATTGCAGTATACCAATGCTCTACCACACACACACACACACACACACACACACACACACACACACACACACACACACACACACATCACTACAGCCATGAACAGATTTCATAAATCAATCACTGTGGATGAAGGTGTAAGATGAAGTTAAACTCCATCCCAGAAACTAGATTCCCTGCTGTCCTCGTCAAGCCAAAAGCTTGATGGACACTTTTATTCAGTACGGCATATACACTGTGAGTGTATTGGCAACTGCAGTATGTACCAAGCTCCAGCAGTCAATGTTACAGGAAAAAACTAGAGGGAGATGTGAGGACAGAGAAATGGATTCATGGACAAACGAGCAGATTAATTAACAAACAAGAGGTTTTCTCCTACAACACCAATATGCTCAATGGGCTGGAGACAAGAGTGACATTTCAGTCAATGACATCAAAACTAATTAAGGCAGTAAATGAGCAAAGCACCCAATTAAAAACATAACGGCACATAGTTTTTTAGAATGTAATATATAGAAATATATTACTGCAATTGTGCATCTATGGAAATGTCATTTCATAGCAATGGTACGTCATAGCAGTGAACATACATATAGTGGAATACCATAGAGAGAGAGAGATAGTGATAGATAGATAGATAGATAGATAGAAAGATAGATAGATAGATAGATAGAAAGAAAGAAAGAAAGAAAGAAAGAAAGAAAGATATCAGAATCTATTGGTTGATTGATTGATTGATGGATACGCTCTACCACTGACCCGCTCTAATCAATCAATCGATTGGCGATTGTGGCTCACTGTTTTAGAGCCGGTCGTCTTTCAATCAGAGGATCGGCAGTTTGATCTCCGGCTCCGGTATTGATTGTCAATGTGTTCTTGGGCAAACTTAACCCCAAATTGCTCCCAAGGCTGTTCCTGCGGTGTGTGAATGTTAGTTAGTCCTGATGGGCAGGTGGCAATTGCATGGTAGCCCCTGCCATCAGTGTGGGTGTGAATGGCTGAATGAACATGTAGTCGCGCTTTTTATATATATGTAATTAAAACCACATATGTAATACATAAATCGTATGGTCTCCACAATTACAAAAAGAATAGTCTAGTTGCATAAACACAACAAATAGTAGATCAAGGTTTGTTCTTGTACGTATGTTTCCCATGTACAATATATTTTACACATGGTAATACATGTACAGACATGTATTCCTAATGTATAACTATACCCCCCTAAAAGAGGTTGTCGTTCTAAACATCATATATATATTTGTTAAATATTAATGCACCCAGTTTGTCTTTATTTATTATGCATAACCATCGGAGTTAATGCATGAGAACAAATGCAGTTTAAAAACTCTGAATACAAACAATAAAAAGAGAAGAAAACCAATTTCAAATGATTTAACACAAACACAAAATATCAGTGAAATATTATGGATATACATATTTGTTATCAATTTGGAAAACATCTCTCCAGGCAGTGAATGGATATCCTATTAATATCTGTCAGTAAGCTCTGAAAGTAGTTTTCATGAAACAGTTCATTCATTAAATGTTATATTAAGTGTCTGGATGAACCAGTGTAATTTTCCCAATAATACGTTGAAAACTCACTTTGTTAAAACTTATCTTGAGCTTTAGAATTTAAATGTAGACACCTTTTATGACTTGACCTTGCCATGCACACTGAAAAAAACAACGAGCAAAGAATATCTATCACCAAGTGATGGCTGATCGTATGTATGCTGTATGTTGTGTATACTCTAAAAGTAATGGATGAATAGTTAAACAACTAAAAGGTTAAATAAAATATTTATAGCTAATGTCCCTCTGTTATATTAGTACCAATGCAAACATGATTGAACTGAACTGAACACTGAATGTTCAATTGTAAGAAACAATTGTGTAACTGTAGTCCTTTTTATTAAATAAATACTTTTGGTGTTGATGAAGTGGTACTTTAGTTAATCTGACAGGGTCGTGTGGATATATCAGGAAAAACAGTTTGGCAACCGCTAGTTTAGAGGTTTGAGATAAACCAGATGAGTCTGAGTGTTACATGTGTGCCCGGCCTTGAAGACACTGTAACCCTATCTGTCCTACAGCTGCTTCCTTTATGGAGATCAATAATGTATTGCATGACTCATTAGTTCACACACAAGGGCAGAGATCGCTCACTTCTTGTAATCTATCTGAAGTGCTGTGACAATTCGTCCTCCAAGCTTCGACAGATGATTTCTTATTTTTAAACTGATACCATCTGTACACTTCCACTGGGACATACAGTATCAGGGTTAAGTGCCTTGCTCAAGGGCAATTGAGCCATTGATGGCTGAGATAAAGGTCAGGGTTACTCATCAGCTTTTTTACACTGAGATTTCCCAGCTACAAGCTCCTGTCACTGAGTCACGCATCATATTTTGCGTTCGATGTATGATAGTTTTAGTGGCGGTTAAAAAAACAGGTCAAGGGCAGGCTGTATTAATGCCTGTTTGGATGTGAAGCAGAGTTTAGTTTGCCTGAATAAACAACAGCAAAATTGTT
This sequence comes from Taurulus bubalis, assembly GCF_910589615.1. Classification (NCBI taxonomy): domain Eukaryota; kingdom Metazoa; phylum Chordata; class Actinopteri; order Perciformes; family Cottidae; genus Taurulus; species Taurulus bubalis. The sequence goes on from NC_136606.1 coordinate 11,618,762, forward strand.
ATTCACGTCACTTTTGTGCACCATAAGCACGAAACACACTCTTTTACTTTTCCTCTGCAGGCTTTTTAGTACAGTTCTTTGCAGGGTCGTTGGTGTGTAACTGGGGTTGCTCGTGGCGTGGCGTTGGGTGCACACCGCTGCTAATCGCTGTTCGGGGCACAGACCCAGCTCACTGGCCATGACACCCAGGGTGTGGTGAATCATATCAGTCCCCGGCAGATCCTGTGGCCTCCTCTTTTCACAGCTACTGGTCTGTGTAGTCGGGTTGTCATCCGCAGGGTCAACAAAGCCCTGTCGAGTGGGTATTAGCTATAACGCTAATCTTTGCAGCGCCACTTGATCAAAAAGGTTTTTTTCACAATAGCCTTTTGTTTGCTCAGGCAGTGGTTTTGAATAGTCCAGTATGTAACATGTATGTTTGTTTTGGGAGTTGAAAGCTGGGTGACTTGCGAGAATGAAAACAGCAGACGCGCACTCAATACTGTGGAAATATGGCTGAGACAATGACCTATGCCAAAATTGTGCTTTAGCTGTGATTGAAAGGGATGAAAGTAATCAAATTGAAAAACCTTTCCTTTTCTCTCTACCTCTTCATCTGTCTGTCTTTCCAACCCCATCCACAGCTGTGTCTGGTTTGATTAATGACAGCCATTCACTAGCTTGATCAACCACTTTAGCAGGGATTGTTAATCGGATGCTTATTTAAATGTCACTGCTGAGCAGCTGAGAGGGAATGAGGCCACTGGGAAATTGAGTTTTTGTGCGTGGGCTGGTTATGTGTGTGCACTCTGCATGTTTGTCTCATTTGGTTCCTGGAATATCGCCACACATTAATAACCATGAGTCTCCTTCATATGCTGTTTAACACACATTGGGTTTAACAACTCATACTGAAGGGATGCAGTGGAGCCTAATGTGCAATTCCGAATGAACAGTAGTGTGCCTCATTAATAAAACAGTGTGCCTGTATTAGAAAGAGCAATACTTCTGGGATAGTACAGTTACTAGAAATGTACATCTCCTGGCAGTTCGGCAACGCTCTGTTTCATGTATGTGTGTGTGTGTGTGTGTGTGTGTGTGTGTGTGTGTGTGTGTGTGTGTGTGTGTGTGTGTGTGTGTGTGTGTGTAGGTGTGTGTGCATCTGCTTTCTCAATAAAAGTATACGCAGCCAAACACAGCCAATCAGGGCCTACTCATCATTTGTTTCAGATTTTTTTTTTACTAGAACAAATTCCTAATGATTATTTGTATGTCTGGCTGCCAAACTGAATTACCATCACCCCACAGCAAGCATTATAAACACGTTTTTGAAGCAATGTGATGAGCAAATTTGAGCTGGCATTCACAAGCTGCTCGTGTTTGCTTGTGGGGGCATTTGCACACAACCTCTGCGATTTCTGCTCTGTCTCTGTGCATTGCTCTGGCTTCGCTGGCAATGGTTTCTTTCACAGCTGTATGTATACCTGATGTACATTGGTGGGAACATTTTTGACAGCTCTTTGCTCTTTGATGAGCTCAATATGTGCATAAACAATGCTGTGAGGCAACTTAAAGTCCCTGGCTTTAAAGTGAGCATTTTCTGTGTTGCAAAGGGTAAATACAGTAAGCCCCAGAAGATTACACTCTTAGTCGAGCTTTAAGAAGAGAGGAGAGGGTGTGGCCTTGTGTGGATGTGCTCTGAATTCAGCTCAGCCAGGTAAAGCCATTTATACAATGCAGTGGAGAGACCGATTGCTATAGAGAAGCTGCACTGTGAATACAATGGAAGCACATAGTCCAAGTCAGCACATACAGAATGCTATATTGAAATGTATGTCTGTGCTTGCATTGGTGTGTTGTTACGGTATTTAGAATTTATCGTAGCAACATACGGCGATGCTTTTGAAGTTTCATGCTCACACTAGAATCAAATATTACATAGTGGCCGAGCTTAGTCTAAGGCAAGGTTAAATCAAGTTCTTTGAAAATAGTACACATAATTTATTTAGTACATCAATCTTTTTATCAATCCATATAATTGATTGAATCGATTCATCAAAGAGGGCAGCGAAGGAGAGGAGGTGATTGATGACGAGAGCGGATGGAACTCACCTGATTGAAATTCAGGAGCAAGAGTCTAAAAAGGTCATGGGTTGTATGGGAGGCATTTATAGGCCCAGCAGCCTCTTAGTGGGACCTGTGCTGCCCTGTTAAGAATAGCCTTTCTCAAAAGTGGACGTGTGTGTGTGTGTGTGTGTGTGTGTGTATGTGTGTGTGTGTGTGTGTGTGTGTGTGTGTGTGTGTGTGTGTGTGTGTGTGTGTGTGTGTGTGTGTCTGCGTGTGTGTGTGTGTGTGCCTTCATACATCCTGCATCTATTCCTCCGAGGTTACTTGGCCTTGTGATCGTGGTGGGTTAAGTGATGCCAAAGCCCAATAATAAATCTCTGGCGCAACCAGCACAGATGACCTGAAGGTCACGGTTTCATTAACTGTCTTCCACTTTGATTTTCTCATCCCTCGTTCCTGTCTACTTTCTTGTCGGTCTACCTGCTCGCTAGTACACACCAAAGCATCCCGTGGAGGGCAACATGGAAAGACATAGGAAGGAGGTTGAAGTTATGCTACAAAAAAAATAGCAGGGATACATCGATATAGCCAGGGAACAGTTACCTTCACTTAGCTGGCCTGACTACCCAGAAGGTTGATCCACCTACCAGCAAACTCAATATCACAAATACATTGTATTTTGTTGATTTAGATGTTGTTTGTTTTATCCATATATATATATATATATATAGCTAGTTCAGCTTCAGTGTTATTGTACATATATTTCCAAAAATGTCTCTCGATTCCTTCTATTCCTCAACAAAAAATTACTCTGCAATTCTATTTGCTGGTTATCTTGATCTTCTATCTTAATTATGTCAACTTGGCATTAGGGAAACTGTGATTTCCATTTTTCACTATTTTCAGACACTTTCTAAATACATTTTTCAAAATACGAAATAGAGACAAAATAGAGAAATTGATAGAGAAAACAATTGGCAGGTGCAGCTCTAAGTGGGTTTTGTCTTTATACAATACAACACAATGGCATACATGAGTCACATTTATCAGTGAAAAACGTCAACATTGCCTGAATAAAGAAAGAAGCTGGAAAGCTTTGATTCACTTCTGTGGGAACTAATCACTGTCCGTGTTACATTCACAACTCACCACCACTGAGAATGGCCACGTGGGTGGATTTGTTTTTACTGTACAAGCAAACATTGCTTTTCCCAAAGACAAATAAAATAGTTATTCAGCTTTTTATAGTTTGGATTATTTGAGCCTTAGTTAAAGCAACAGTTAATTGCGAGGGAATTGTAGTGTAAGCCTCAGGAGAAGCTCTTGAGTAGATTCCAAGCACCTCCTCTGACCGCATTTGTGATCGCATGAATGTTTTACTCTGTCCCAGTTGGTAGAGAAAGCGCCAAAGAGAGAGGGTTTTCTGCAGCTTTGCTAGATTTTTTACACATATTCAAATAGCTCTTCTTCTTTTCCCCATAAGTGGAGGTTTGCTTTTTCTGATTCCCCACTGTAGCACCGCTGAAATCAGGCCAAGAATCTCTCTCCTTTGATTTGAGGTTTTATGCAGCAAGTGCCATTTCATTCAAAAATTCGGTCACCAGGACGTGCGATGTTGCCAGGTATACTGATCTTGCTGCTCATGTCCTGCATACACAGTAACGCTCTGACTCATGTCTAGACAGAAGCATTAGGGCATACATATAGACAACAAAACAGTGACATTTAGGAAGGATGTTCACGCTGTGCAATCAGACCTCATTTTCCACACTGAGCTCAGTCAGTGGTCGCCATGTCTCATATTGGCAAGGAACAATCAGATTTAATGTGAAGCCTTTTGTGTGTTTCCTATTTCCACAAGCCCTGTCCTCAAATGAATGCAGCCCAGAGCTCACAGCTCACAGTATATCTTTGAAAGCACAACTGCTCTGTCACTAGGCTGGAAAAAAATGGAAACAGCAGGAATATATTGGATGCTGAAGGTTTTTTTTATGTCAAAGACAATGTATGTCATAGCATGGCAACTAGGTGGCATGTTGTGCCATTATAGTGGAATACCATAGCTCGGAAATTGATCGAAGAAAAATTATCCCGCTACTTTAATAGTTTTCATTATTGCTTCCTTTTGTTATGTTGAAAACTGAGACAGAACTATTCCGAATAAGTTTTAAATAAGTGACCGGAAGGCTACAAAACTATAAAATGATTAATTGCGTGTATGTAAAAGTGAATTCTGATTACAGTTCACCTTAATTTCAAAGTTGTTTATGCTGTAGAAGCAGATATGTCTGACATTCTGCCAGAGCACGGTTGATAAAAACTCACAAATGTACCTGCACAGCAGACACAGAACTGATGACGTGAAAGAACAGTAGAGATTGTTCAAGAGTCAATTTCTGTCTTGAGTGAAGTCATCTGAGGAGCGATATTGAATCTATGGGGACAAGAGACGAGACTGTGATGTTTCACTAGCAAGATGAGGTAACATACCTCAGTGAGGCCAGGCCTGTTGATGTAATTTATTGCAACATTATAAAGAAGGGCAAAAAAATGTAAAACCTTTTTGCTTCACGCTGACTTTCAAAACTTTAGCAGAGGCTTCAGCCTTATCTTGTTTAGCTGACAAAATGTATAGCCTCAGCTTTGCTAAAAAAATATGTTATACTCAGTGCGTTCAAGTTTGCTTAAGGATTAGATTCGTAGTCCCCAACGGTCTGCTAAAATTTTCTGAAACCTTTCTTGAGGATATTTCTAATGTTTTTGCTCTTCCATTTATCTCTGTTAAGCTTCAGTTCTGTTTTGTTCTGACAGCGCAAAAGGGAACAAAGATAAAACTTAAACTTATTTGGTGAGCTCAGGGGAGTTATTACTCTTATTTAGTGTGTCAGTCCAAAAAATATTATCCTTTTGTATTCTTATCGGGACGTGCAGAGTAATCGGTCCTGTAAGTCAACAGTGACTTGACAGTGACCTTATTGGCATGCCCATTTAATCGGACTGGCTGTTATTCCCCCAGAAGAAGACAAAATCATGGTTTGTGCAGCTACTTTGTCGAAGAAAATGTATCTGGTCCTATTATATGAAACCTAATTAAGCCAAATCACTGTCAAAGTGGCTGTAAAATACAGCTGCAAATTCTAGTGATTAGTATGTTGAAACCCCAAGAGAACATCTTCTACACAAAAGTTTGACCTTGATGCTTGAAATTTGCTTGCAAAGCCTCTAATGCCTATAAATTTGGTTGATTCCAGATTTGAACTAATAGCTCTAATGAGGGTATTTTACATAATTTTAGCAGAGTGGGGATACTGTGGGGAGCTCATTCTCTTCATTTGGTTTGCATAAGAGTAATTTAGAGTCGGTTTTCTTTAATCAGACAACTGCCACAGACTTCACATGTGCCTGGAGAAGACTTTTACATATATCTCAACGACTGTGATTGAACAAAGAAAAATAGGATTTAATTACTCAATTAAATGCAGAGAGTGCACATGTAAAATGTCACACTGTTGTAACATTTTAGCCACTCTAGCAGCACTTTGCTCTGGACTGAAATATCTCAACAAAAATGATTGTCATTAAACTTGGTACAGCCCTCATGATTCCTGACTTCAGCATCAAGGTCAAATTTGACAAGCAGCAGACAACATGCCAGCAGCCACTTTTAAGGCCACTGCAAAGTACAGAGTGTAGCGAAGCAAAAAAAAATCAGGAGTGAGGGCAGCAATTTGTAGTTTTCTCTGGAAGTTCCTCTGAACATTGTTACACCTGGTTGTTTTGCCTCTCCGGGGATCCTGACTTTGTAATCATGTATTAATAATCAATGCCCCCACTTCCTCTGCTCTCTCCTCAGATCCGGACTTTGCAGACTTGGGAGTCCCCCCACCTCTGCCCTGTAGGTATACTCCCTCTCTGTCTCTTTCTGCCTCTGTCTCTTCCTCTCTCTCTCTCTCTCTCTCTCTCTCTCTCTCTCTCTCTCTCTCTCTCTCTCTCTCTCTCTCTCTCTTTCTGTCTTTCTCTCACTTGTTAACACATTCACTTTTTTTCTTTCTCTATTTATGCTGTGGTTCCACCAGTTATTTGTATTATTTGTATTCTACTTGTTTAAAGTGTGTACTTGTGTGTTCCTGTGTGGTATTTGTGAGTCCATGTGTGTTAGCTTGAACTGCACACGTGTGTATATATGTGCGCATGTGTGTGTTTGTGTATGTTTACGCATATGCGTGTGTTTCAGCCTGTCAGTATGACATGGCTGGTCCAGAAGGTATCGTTGAGTCCCATCAGATCACCAGAGACGGGAAGGCAGGCGCCACGGAGGCCGTCGACTGTAAATGGTACATCCGCGCTCCGCCGCGCTCCAAGGTTAGTGACACTAAGCTACGCTCCCATCCAACTGTGAATTACATTTACTGCCACATTTAAAAATGTCACACGGAATAAAGTGGAAATTAAATTGTATTCCCCTCCGCTGGGTTTATGACAGCAGAACGCAGTTGCATCAGACAACAAATTAAGAAGAAGAAAAAATAAACATGCCGCAAGACTGCTGTTCATTTGGCAAATACTGCATGTCTTCATTCATTCATTACAAACTTTCCACTCTTTAGACTTCAACTTCAAGACAGAGTCTTTTTTTTTGCGGAGTATTTTTCCTATTCATTTTCAGTTTCCATTCAGCATTCCTTCACACATGCAGAAAGATCAAGGGTTGCATCAGGAAGCTTTGATATTGCATGTAGGTCTGTGTGCAGCTGTCAGCGGTATCCCAACGTGAGTGTTTTAGGCTGTAGGGGGACTTGTTCCTCTGCCCGGGTCAGACAGATAGGCAGAAAGGTTTACTTGGGGTCTGGCCTATTTTTTAATCAGCAAGCTGTTGCCAAAAGGGATGGAAGGAGAAAGAGAAGGAGATAAAGGAGGGAAGGAAGGAGGGGGGCAAGGGGGTTAGACTGGACAGACAGTCAGAGAGAGGGAGGGAATGTTAGTGCTGATGAAATTGTGCAGTTTGACCCTGAGGCCTCCGACAGTCTGCATTTGTTTCCTCTGCCAGTATTCTACACGCAGCCCTACATGCATATACAAATACTGACATACAAACACACACACACACACACACACACACACACACACACACACACACACACACACACACACACACACACACACACACACACACCTCTACTACATCCCTTACACACACTAGACATGCTGCCTTATCTACCAGAGTTACCTGTGCTGCATTAATGCTATGGGATTAAAAGTTGCCCGAGGGAAGAGCAGCAGTGATGCAGGAAAAAGCCATATTTCAAACACTATAACTTTCCATATGCGTCCATGTAGCTCAATCATATAAGTACACACACACAGTTCAGTCCAGGACTGCAGATAATCTACTCCTGAAATAATGTCTTCTTCTGGGTGCATTTGCAGAGCTTGATTTAACAGAACAAGGGCACGTTTTTACTTAGACTTTTATAGAACAATTCAGTCAAGGACAAAAAGTATTATTGCATTTTGAGGATGGCTCGGTTACATTTAAAATACTGTCATTTTAAATGGTGAGGTAAAATATACTTTATGTTATAATGCCTCAAAGTTACAATCTTTGAGATCTGTGTTCCGTTCACTTTGGCGATAAGGGTGATAAGCAGTAATTGCAGGTGTGTTTAGGGATCTTATTTCCCAGAGAGCACCACATGTGATTTTTCATGGGAATGTGACTGTTTGTAATACTGCAAATGCAAAGGCTTTCATCGGTGGGCCATAGGCTCAATCACTATTGTGTTAACTTATTCAGTGATAGAAGATAACTTAACAGACATTTATTTAAATTAACATCTTTAAGATTTTTACTTTATGGATGTTAAAATTACGGCCGTGTCAACAAAGCACAGCGAAGCTCAGATTACAAACACACACAAAGGGAGAGTGACTTAATTATCTGTTCAGGCAGACATTACTCCACTATATCTTTACATTGCACATAGTTGTTTGCTGCTATAGAAATGCTCTGATTATGGAATAGAGAACATGTAACATGTTATCTCAGACATTTGAGCATATAAAGATGTAAACAGAAACTTAATTGAACAATATTAAGGATTACTGCAATAACTTAAATCAATACATACAAAATAGTGAAGAACTATGTAGGATTGTATTAGTGGGGTAAAGTTCTCAGAGTGTTTGCATTTTCCTGTTACTCACAGGAGAGAGATAAGGCAGATGCCATGTCAGCTTAACCATCTCTACTTGTTTTACTTTTATTTCAGCACTTGTTAATGTTACAAGATGTTATCATTGGCCACCGTAGTGATCTTTTTTAAAGTCATCCAGTCCACATTCGGGAAGCTATTAAACTTGTTCCATCCCTTTTAAAAACTACACACACCCTTACTTTTGATATGCCTGGCTGATAATATTGGTGTGACTGGGATTCATGGCCACAGCAGTTGCTTAGCTCATATCTGACAACATTCTTCAGGTCGCACAATTCCAGCTAAAGCCTTGTTTCCCTTAAGAATGTCCTTCGGATTCAGCTTCTTTAGGCCCGAAGGCCACAGGAACTGTAAGACTGCGTCCTCCATCTATAAAGCCATTCTTTTCATTGTCAGCACCCATACAGCCAAACGATACTGTGACTTTTAAACAGGTATTAGGAGGGCCCCAGGTTACAATCAATGCAAAAAAGCAGCATTAATTCGTCAGTCCCTCTAAGTGGAGTGCATAATTCAGCCAGTACATTGCAGCTGCAGCACCAAAGAGGATCATAAGGCTATGGCTGAGGCCGTGTATGTGCATGAAAGAGCAACAGAGGGATCGAGTCTGGCAGTATGATATATTTTCCTTGGTTTGAATCAGTGTCATATTTCACCCTGCAGGAGTGTCTCACAAGGCAAGTCATGGGCCAAAGGCTGACAGTCCCTGGCACTGATGGACAAGGTGGCAAATACATTTTTCAGCACACATCTATCTTCAGTCACACGCCGTCCTGAAGCTCCCTCGTCCACTGTTCAATCACGCACAACATATATATAACTTACTGTACTCTCTTTCTTAAACACACACATGCTCATGTTACTGCAGTGAGGGACACCACCCACCACATCAGTGTATGTGCTGCGTGCTTTCATTTGCCTATGCTGATACAGTACTGCACTGTACCCAGTGTGCCAGAAACAGCAGAGAGATAATGACATCCTATACCGGAGGCTCTAATTAGACTGTACCGGAGTGCTCCAGCGAGAAGGGAGGAGAGGGGGAAAGGGGAGGAGGGAAAATTGGAAAGGAGGGGATAAGGGAAAGATATACTTAATAATGCATTTTATCAAAGACCTAAATGTATAGGGAGGAAGTTCAGTGGAGAGCTGGCAGATGGGATTGCGTGAAAGGTAACTAAAGGAGAGACTGGCTGAAAGTGATACCTGCAAGTAAGCGATAATGGCCATGTGTTGTTGCCAGAAGTGACAGCACTGCACCAATTCAAATGCCATGATTTGATTGGTTTACTCCACCAATTTGTCATTTTAATTTTATCCTATAGACAGATTTCACCTCGAACAAACAAACTAATTAGCTTTTACTAGCATCCAAAGTAACTTAAAAAAAAAACCAACAATGTGCAGTTAGTGGAGAGGCTGTGCAAGACAATATCAGCCTTTGCATACATACATACATATACAAAATAACAACTCTCGTCATCTGCATTTGCTTTTTTTCTAGTATCATTTCTTCTTGGTGATTCTGTTTGGACAGCTGTCCGAATTCAGCTGACAGCTGTTAGTAGTGAAGTTAGTAGAGGAATATTTTCAGTTGCCTTGTTTTGACTCACAACAGTTACTGCATTTTCCCAACCATCATTTGTGCCTTGTCTGTTTTACACTCTCTGCATTTTTCCACCACGCCTGCCTGCACTGCCTGACACCTTCTGTGTCTTTTCATGAAGATAATGTCCTAAATATGGGCATTCATTCTGACTGTAATGAACTGCACGTACACTGTTACAGGCGTGTTTTAGCAACAGTGAGAACATATTCTTCCCCAGTCAGTGATGGATTCTGCATCATTATTGGGCGCTGCAGAATCAATGATGAGGCAGCCTATTTTCCTGCTGGAGCCAATCTCTCGCCATACAAATTGGTGATTGTGTCTTTCTGATCCATTGCCGTTTGGCTTTGTGATGCCATCTGCAGTCTGATTTTTGTTCATCTTCGGCCAGTTGGAAAAGTTCAGCAAAAGAGCTGTAGAAAAAAACAGCTTTTACAGTATTTATGCACTTGTTGGTTTGTGCATGTTTGCCTCATATAATAAGGCCTTTCTTGATGGCTTTTCCAGTCCAATCTAGCTAGCATCGACCAGACATGAAGAACTGCAGTTATTATTGTTCCATAAACATGAGCAAAAGGGAACGGTTGTATTCTGTGCTACCATTTACATTTCATGTCATAAAAATAATACATTCTTGATCGAAGACCATAAGGCTGTCATCTTTTACAACATAAAAGGGTGTAAGTGGCAGTATGGTGTAAAGGCTTATTTTTCTTGTATCACTGTGTTTGCAATAATTGAGAAGACTTTTGTTTCTTGGTTCTGTAATTTAGCCTGAAACTACGAGCACTTACAAAGGTAGCCATGTCCTAAAGCTGCATTTCTGTCTGTCTGTCCTGCAGACAGCATTTCAGGTTTTGAAGCTCACACTGTCAGCAGGACAACAGTGCCATATGTTTTGTGCTGGATAGACTTTCATTGCAGTCATTCATTGCATTAAATCATAAACCAAAGTATTGGACACATTTAAATTGTGACCAAATGATAATGCTAGATGAGAATTGAGGATTAAGCATCCCTTAAGTTACAATTCATCCTGAGGGAGAAATGAATGTCTGTAAAAACCTTCATGGCAGTTCACCCAGAAATTGTACCCCCTCTTACTCACAACTGCATAATGATCAAGTGAAGTCCAGCCAGAGCCCTGGAGAAATGCCAGATGAAAAGCAAACACTCTAAAGATCACAAAATGTATACATTTTAATATTTATTCCTTTAGCCTTAATTATGGAAGTGCTGTTGACTTACTCTTGGACCTGAAGACTGTTTTTTAATCAGTTTATGTTGAAGTAATGCAATTGGGCCCTGTCCGGCCAGCAGGATACATTGTATGTCTGGGCCAATCAATCCAATAGATGTTTACATATTTCACAGGATAAACAAAGACGTTGAACTGTTGGTGACAGTGGCTGCATGCAAGGGTTACCAATGTCAGTAGGATTCCTCCTCTGGGGACAATATAAGTGTGTATAAAAAAGCTAAAAAAGTCCCCAACCCCAACAAGGCTCAGACCAGTACCAGTAACTGTATCATGATCAAGCTGGGAAATTATGCTCTTTAGCCATTGTTGCATTGCTTTAATCAATTAAATTGAAAAGGTTGAGTGGACACTTGATCAACAATGTTTTGTATTTGTAATTAGTCTCCCCTGATGGAATTAGCTTTTATTAGTTACAGACTATTGCATTATCTTCTTTATATTCTTTGTGCTGTAGGTGGAAAACATCAAGCCTAATGTGGCTGCTATTAGCTGACAATAGAATGGTTAGGCCAAGTGACCTACTTAACATGCTTATAGATACTTTTTGTGCCGATTACTGGCCTCATGAACCTTAACCTTGACTAAAACCTAAAGGATGACCCATCAAATCAGACTTCTTTGACAATATAGCCATGTTTAAACAACATAAACCCATAACAACTACTTTGTCTTTAACTCTTTTGTATTGTAAGGGATTGCTGACAGTTCTCTTCAGATCCTAAATTCTTCATATTTCTGAAAATATAGCTGCATTTTATTAATGTAATTTCCTACAATGTCAAGTAATGTTCCTCTCAGATCCCTGACCTAATTATAATTTCTTTCTGAGTTCATCCACCTGTTCAAAACAACATTTTATATCCACCTTTATATTTCCATCATATGTTAAAAGGCACTGTGCTGACAATTCATGCTATATTGGATAGACCACTACAGCACTCCAGAGTGACATCTGCAAAGACATCAGAGCATCTTCCATCTTCTTTACTGCAGGGGTTAAGACATACATTATTAGGAAAGGCACATCTCTATGTTATTGCAGTAAAAGGCAAATTAATGCCATTGGTATTGTGACAAAAGCATTAAGAGTGGCTGAAGAGGACAAATCTTTATTAGATGGAAGATTATTGAATATGGAATCCCAGGGGAATTGGTTAGCTTGTTTCCCTCCTCCACTCCATTTCACTTGTCATGTTGTTGAAGCCGAGTTGACATTCCAAGGTCCATTATCCTGCTCCATCTGCAGCTTTCGTCTTTGGGCATTTGAAGCGTCACATTTCCCTGTCACAATTCGGGAGCGATCCACTCATTAACCGTAATGATGGCGAGGGCTGTGCGCAGCCAACCAGAACCATAGCCGTGATTGGGCGATCTCAGCCTGATGAATGAGCGACACACAATGCAGAGGCATTAAGGAAGTATTACTATCACCTAGAATAGCTGTTGTGAAGAGTCAAGGTGGTTACCAAGGTGGATATTTCACTCAATAATGCATCATTAAGGTAATAAAATAGTCCATATAGCTGTCATGGTTTAAAGAGCTTCGTTATATACTGTATATGTTTGGTATGCATGAATTTTAAAGTAAGGGTCTGAAATTAACTGTATATGAATTACATGTTCTCTCTTGAAAATATAAAGCTTGTGGCAAAATGTCCAAAGTCACCTTCAAGTTTAACAAGGTTGTACGTTTTGTGTAATGCTTTATCCCAAATAATAAGTCTAAAGCGAACAGACTCTGAGTCGTCTTTTCATATGCGTACATAATGACTTTGTACAAGCTGCAGTCTGTCCGTCTTATTTCATTACAGAGCCTCTAAATCAGGCTCTGGGGTAATGAGTACGAATCACAGGTCATAATAGGAATAAGCTGAAATATTTTCAGTTCACCTTTTTTTTCTTTCCACTTCTTTAAATCCTCATTTGATCTCTGCCTTTTCTCTTTGTATTTCCCCTCCTCCCTGCCTCCTTGCATTGGACAGATCTACCTGCGTTTTCTCGACTATGAGATGGCCAATTCCAACGAATGCAAGCGCAACTTTGTGGCAGTGTATGATGGTGGCAGGTGTGACATTTTTAACCTCTCATTTTGATACATTATACAGAGGCTCAAAGTGGCGACGGTTACTCATTAATTTTAGGCCCTTTATCTTGTGATCATGACTTAATAATCTCCTTATCTTGTGATAACAATTTACCATTGTGACTTTAATATTTAAATATGGCACGACAAGCAATTAATGGTTTTGACAAAATACAGCTCCTTTACCCTGTTCATGTCAAGTTAACCTCTCATGGCTTAATGGTAGCACACTGAGAACTTAAGACTTGAATAAGAGCAATTACTTTCCTGGAATCAATTTCTGACACAAGGAGAAAGAGCTTATCATTATACAATTATATTCAAGACAAATATTTGTCTGTCATCGTTTAAGTAATAGTCCAAACACATTCAGAAATACGCTTGTTTGCTCTCTTGTTGAGAGTTGCAATCAGTGTAAACTCCAGGATTTCACTGCACCCAGATGAGAAATAGCCAAGCACATATCCCCAAAAAAACTCAATTTTGTCATTTTTAGATTAAACAAACAAGATGTAAAGGTGCTGAAAGGTGGATTGTGTTGCTCTTGAACAGAGCCAGGCTAGCTGTTTCCTCCTGTTTAGTGTTTATGCAAAGATAAGATAGACAGTCTGCTGGCAGTAGCAATTGAACATTAATAAAGTGTGTTTTCTAAAATATCAAACTATTCCCAGCTTCACTTGGAAAGCCATAACTTCTTTTTATCTCAAGATCATAAGATATTTAAATCGTGATCAAAGCAAAATATCTTCAATATCTTGAGATAAGGAATTAATTGAATCATTAACTGCAATACGCTTAAAACAAATATGAGCTCCCCAATAATCTAATTTGTTATCTTGAGATTACCTGAATATAAAGTTGTGATCACATGATATTGCCCCTTAAAATAACAGGAGCAACCACGTCTGCTGTTAAATGATGCAGATAATTGAGTTTCACATTGAGATTCAGAGTGAATCTCCCTGTTACTTGATAATAAACTGCATATGTTATCTCATCCTGACGCGCCTCAGTTCGGTGGAAGACCTGAAGAGCAAGTACTGCTCCACGGTGGCCAACGACGTCATGCTGGTTTCTACAATGGGCGTCATCCGCATGTGGGCAGACGAAGCCAGCCGCAAAAGCCGCTTCCGCATCCTTTACACGACCTACCAAGAGCGTAAGATTTCTACACTCACGCTCATGCTGTTTATCATAAAGATGTTGACTGCAGCATCACTAACCCACTGAGGGAAACTGATTAGCTTTATTAATCAGACTGCTGCTCCACGACAGCAACATTGACTCCAAAATAAAACCGGTCTGGTCTTTAGTGGTGGACATTAAAGGAAGATGGAGGCACAGTGTCCGTGTTTATGGCAACTTCTATTGGATGCTGTTAATAGAAAAGGTGCTGTCAGAGGTTTCCATTTATTTTTATGACCATTTAAACAGCAGCAAGCAGGAAACCAAGAAATGTGATTTCGATTATAAGGAATATTGCCTGTGGGTTATTGCGAATATGATAGTATTGGTGGATTTTAGCTCAGTGCTGCAGCACTGTTCTTAATAGATAGATACAGACACGGATAGAGAGAGACTGAGACAAAGGAATATCTAGGTGAGCAACATAATGTTCTACCCATTTTCTTTTGGCCAACACAGCACACACATTCTCTCTCTTTCTCATTCAGTGACTCCTCATTGATGGAGCTTGTAGCTTGACAGGGGTTGCAGAGGGCATTTTTTGTACTAGTGAGGTGAATGAAGAGGGTCTCCGACTTGTGAGTATACAGTATGTCAATGTCATTCAGCGCCTTTTACTGGCGCACACACACACACACACACACACAGACTCACACACACACATATTGCACTACTAGGCATCTTTTCATTTTTGGAACTTCAAGAGCTATCTCTCACATTAAGAAATGGATAAGATGATTTTTTTTATGAAAACCGTAAAACGCTGCTAAAAAATGTTTTTTTAACATGATTCAAATACAATAAATATGTTAAATCAATTCAATGAGTTTCAAAAACATAATTTGCGGTTCCACTGAAATTTCATAGGTGCTATCTTCTTTCATTTTTATGATGGCAAAAGGAAACAATGCTTCCTTTCAGATTGCTCGATTGTTGCCTCGTTGCGTCTTATTAAGATTATGGCTATTGAAAAGAAGAAATAATGCATCATGGATTAAGGCATCATGGATTAAGGCATATATTCAAAAGCCAGTGACTATTTTAAGGTGAAATGAATTAGCTCTTTCATCCGACTGCATGGTCGATTGGATTTATTGAATGTCACAAACGAGACCCATACACTTAACGAATCGTCACTCCTCACATATCTACTACATGTCTATATTGGTTGAATGTGTATATTATAGCAATACGATTCATTTAGTGTCTAGCTTCTGCAGAATAAGCGAACATGCATTAGTGTTAGTTGTTTGTGTTGTGAAGTCAGTGTCCCCTTTTGTACGGCCCTTCCACCAAGCAGAGCCAGGATGTGCTGTTGCCAGGGCAACGCTTCTGCTTAAGTCACTCAGGCGATCCCCAGCCAGACCTCAGCCTTTAGAGCAGCATCCGCCACAGCACAGCAGCACTGCACCAACCCTGTCAACAGTAAATGAACAGGTGTACCGGAGAGGTAATGCAGTCTAGTGATGCTGTCTGAACTTGCTGCTCATGCAAGTCAACTTTTTTTTATTTTCAAACGGTAAAACATGCGAAAGTGCAATGGAAATAGTGGCGTACGGCTGCTTAATTCAACATAATTTCGTCACAAGGCAAGATTTCTTGACCAGATGACCTTTAAATTATATGTGCATGGTTTTGGAAGATTTTTAACCTGTATGCACTGTTTTCCCTTGTTGATTTCATAATGTTAAACAAGAGCATGTTTTAAAAGGCTACAGCCATCACATTGAGGCACACGCAGTAGAAATATAGCAAGTAGATGATCATTCTACATTACAGCTCTCCGAGAAACTGAAAGGCGAGGAAAATATTTTAATGGGTCGACTAAGTGTTCAAGATGCCACCTGACATTTGCTTGATAAGGCTTTTATAGGAAAAAACATCTTCCAACTACCAACATCTGTTCAGTGTACCAGTTAATTCACCTGCACCGGAGAAAACTTAAAAAAGACACCATTTTAGGATAGTACGAAAACATATGTAGTGCAGCCATTCTTCAAAGAAAAGTTTTGTTAATATGTATACAAAAAAAAAGTCATTTTTTAAATCATTACTTATAAAAGATGGAGAGCAGGCGAGTGCAGTTTACAGGAGGGTAAGGTAAGGTGAGGTACAATGTGCACCATGTACGACAGAAGGTAATTAATGGTAAAAGGAAGACTGAGAGTGTTTGTTCTTGGTGGTGCAACTTGTGCAATCTCTATTTGCAGGGCAATTTTTACAATAAGCGCTCCCTTGCTACAGTAGATTCCAAGCCTATATATATAGCAGCTGTGTGTGTTCACAGCTGTTGGTTTCCAGTGGGACCAGCAGTTTTTAGAGAACCATTCACAGCGGCTAACTCCCAGCAAGATGCTCCAATGGGGACAACAATAACATTCCCAAACGCAAACATCCACATTTATTGTCTGTGCCGTGTTCACACCTGCAGACACTACTGATCTTGCTCTGTTTCCGGACACACACACACACACACACACACACACACACACACACACACACACACACACACACACCTGCTATGCAGAACTACAGTGTAAGATTACCAATGTGAAGTATGAGAAAGTGAAGCCTATCTTTACCCGAGAAGCAATTATGTCTTAGGTGATAAATGTGCTCATGTGACATCTCGTCTGTCAGCACTGTTACGCCTCATCAACAGATACCCGTCTCTGGGGCTGCAGATGGAAATTTGCTCTGGCTTCACTACACACATGACTTCTTGTTTCTTGCAAAGCTTCTTTGCTGAATGCATGAAAGAGTTTAAGAACAACACAGTATGCTTATGTCTGTTAACATACAGATCTTTGGGTCCTAGGATTATATCATCTCCACGCACTTGTTATCTTGGTTACTTTGGGATTATAAAGAGCAGTGGGGGAATTAGGTTAGATTGCACAGAAACGAACAGTAGGATAAGAAGCAGGGATGGATGGATGGATGGAGATGGATGGCTTTTTGGAAAATCCAGGGTTTATAGAAATTCCTTGAACTGGGATTTAGTTCCATGATAACAAAAGAAATGTAATCCACATAATCAGATGACAAATACCATTGTTTTTGCTCAGTAGTAAATGGAAAGAGAAAGGACTTTGGAAATGTATGCAGGTCCCTCTCCATGCCGTACTTAAAAAAAAACAATAGCATACAACAGCATATTTCACTGGTAACCAGTGAAGGGAGGCCAGTGTCGGGTAGATGAAAATACAGTATATTATCAACATTATAGGTTAAAAACAAGAATCAGTAGTGCATAACCAGTACCTGACAGAATTGTCCCAAATTAGAGCAAGGGAGAGATTATGCCAAGAAAAAAGATAATTATTGCAAAAGGAAAGCAACATTGACAACATCAGACAAAACAAAGAGATATCATCCTCACCTTCTAGAAATAGCCTAATTACACTCAAATCGAACAAAAACCCAGCTCTACAATGGCTATTTGATTAGAATCAATCATGATAACCATGTGTTGCTTCTAGCGCTTCCTTATAACCTCTCTGCTCTTGGAGCCCACCTCTGCAGAGACACATCATTTATTTTATCAGCTACTCATTTAGGAGTTCATTTATGCTTCCAGCAGTGACTTGGGATGTTTCTGTGTGGGCAAATAGGCCCTTTTATTACAGAATATCTTGAAATTAATTTTGTAAGAGATTGTAGATCTCACTCTTTAAATTGTCTTTTCTCATCCTATGGCTTGTGGAGGAGACAGGAGGCAAAAGAAGAAGAGGGCTCCCTCTGCTGGTTATTACCAAACTTTCTTTTTCTTTTTTGGCATATAATGTATGAAAGAAAAAGAAAATTATGAGAAAGAGGGGATCAGAGGTAGGGGGAGGAAATGAGAAGAGGAGTCTCAGAACACACACACAGATAGACTGCGTGACATGAGGAAATGCTGGCAAAGGCCCAGCCAGGATGGGATTCAGAGAGGGAGATAGAGAGATAAGTCACTCTAATTTGGTATGTTATTATTCACTTGGGATGAGTGCTGCGACGAAAACAGCCATACATTACTGTAGTAACACTGTCAAATAGTCCCCAGATCTGCCACGCCACTGGCAAGCTGCTTTAGTACCCAGTGCCAGTGTTGTGTTTGAGGGGGGAGAGAGAGAGAGAGAGATAGAGAGAGAGAGAGAGAGAGAGAGAGAGAGAGAGAGAGAGAGAGAGAGACTACAATTATCCAGCAGGTGACAGTAAAACGGCACTGTTTTTTGGCACTCTAAATTAAAAAGGATAAACTATTAGCATGTTGTTAGCTTGCCGCGGCACTCTTCCTCCCTGTTAATGACCGCATGACACTGATTTTATGATCATGATGGGTGGCTCTACCTCTTATGACGTGAAGGCAGCGCTGTGTGTCGGGCCAGTCGGGGAGGGCAGGTGCCGTGATAGATCATGTGTCTGAGGACGTCCTCGTGTTTATGGCCTGCTTTAAATTTGTGCTGACGTGGACTGTGCACCGAGGAGAAAAAGACAACGTCTTACGTGAATAGTAAAAACTTGTTTGCGGGGTTCAGTGTGCAGATGATTGTGAAATGCCTTGTCTTTCTGGTCAACACACACACACACACACACACACACACACACACACACACACACACACGCACACAAGCACACAAACACACACACAAGCACAGACAAGCACACATACAGTATGCTTACATTTCAAGAAATTCATATCAACAAGTTGTCTCTGCAAATGTTTGAAGAGGAGGATGAGGATGAAAATTCATGAAGAACAGATGGGTTTGGGGGAAACAGGTCTGATTTGAGTAATGCCCATCCAAATTTATTTCCTCAAAATCTGGCATGCAGGGACATCTTCAGCTGTAAATACTGATTTGTGCTGCAGCATATCTAAAGTGTCTTACACATCTGCTGTTGTTAATGAGCGAAAAATCTCTAAAAAGTAGAACTTTTCACTCAACTGTTTTAGATTAGATTACAAGTGAGTAAATACAGGATGAGGACTCAGTGAAGTGAAGATAGCACGACAGTATGATTCTGTAACTGTTGGTTTAATTTGTTTTTCCTATCCAGCTCCATGTGATGCAGATGCCTTCTTCTGTCACAGCAACATGTGCATAAACAACACGCTGGTGTGTAATGGCATGCAGAACTGTGTCTACCCGTGGGATGAGAACCAATGTAAAGGTGAGACGTTACTTTTTATAACATCAAAAAGAGATACACTATAGGAGAGATCTGTTTGAGTGTTTCTTTGAACCTACAGCAAGCAAGTTCCTGTGTATTCTCTGACTTGTACTGTCAATTTCCCTTAATTTCCTCTGGAGTTGGATCCCTCATGCACTCTGAATTTGAAAGCCACCGGATCTATACATTGATCCCCAGTGTCTCGCCACTGCCAGCTCCATAATTTATCTGCACCTCAATCTGTGATTTTCCTATTGCAGCATCTTCGTTTGCTACATGATGCTATTCCGATCATTAGCTGAGACGTGTGAAGACATCTGCGTAACACTGCCAATTAATTAGTCTTCTGTTCCTCGGCTTTTCATCACCCATCACTGTGTTCCAGGAACATTAGATGAGATCGTTACTGTAGCTCCCCTGAGCCCTCTAGCTTTGAAACCTCCACGTCAATAAATACAATTTATTTTTGATGGGCGTTTCACTGTTGTGCTTCACTTGCATTTAAGTTGGTTTCTAGTTTTTTTGCTTCAAAAATATACAATTTACACGTTCACACTCTCCCACCTGGGAACCTAGAACCTAAAAAAGCTGCACACAGAGAGGCCACGGTGCTGTAACTCTCTCTTACGCATGGCAAATGACAAATTGCCTCAATTAATTAAATCCTCCACGGCCTATTCCTCATTCAGACTGAGATACCTTTCCACCCTACAGTCTGAGTTTGAAATTGTGCAGAACTCAGCATGAAGAGTCCATGTTTCTCAGCCTCAGTCAACTCTGTCTTCCACCTTCTCTCCGCACTAGTAGTAGCGCACAGTGGTACTGCAATGCCCACATTTGTCCTCATTAGTGGTAAAATGTCAAGTTGTATTCCTTTCTCCTCTACATTCTAAATGTAACCATTTACTGTCATTGAAGCTCAGTGTGCTGTGCTACGTGATCATCCAGCATGTAAATGCTAGACCACTCCACACACTGTAGACAGTCTTTGTAGTTTTTTAGTCCATATTTGTGATAGCTAATGGCAGTCATGGCCTTAATATTGTACATTTGTTAAGAGATTTACCGTATGTTCACGTGAGCTATGGTATCTCCTTCTTTGAGCTGTTGCTAAGAGACTCTTTATGACCCTTTGCTAAGCTCCGTCCCACTTAACTACTGTTGCCATTCCTTCTTGCTTTCCATCCTGGCACTGCATAATGATGCTGTTTACAATGATAACTCAATGAATGCATGATATAAGCAAAGCTATGAGTCAGAATTTAGATGCTCAGTTTTTTCACTTTTTATTTTGAAAGAAAAATAATTACAAAAGCATGCTCATCCAGATGAAAAATACAAGGTGATGGACTGAATAACATATAAAATAGTGAAAAAAATAGTCTTCACACTAGATATTGCTCCCATGAACATATATGCAATTGCCACGAGTGACATTAAGAGTGGCATGCTTTTCTTCACTTTTAATATTGCCCCATTCCCTTACCCTGGCCTAGGGTTTGAGGGGCAGCGTACTTTGATAGACTGATATCCCCTATCAAACTGCTAAGTAGCATGTCTCAATAGGGATCACATTGACTTATTATTATTAATAAGATATTAAATATTGATTACAATAAAATAGCTTTGACAAACAAAATGTGAATTGCTACGCGTACATGTTACGTCCACTAGCCTCCACTTCATAAGGAGCATGATCTGTTTAAACATGCTATCTGTCTGGGTCGGTCGTGCCCTAACATGCTCAAGGTTTCTTCCGTTGTTTCCCCTGTTTTAAGGTTTTTTATTTACTTATCTTAATTTAATCAGATAAGTCAATTGAGAATCAATTCTCATTTAGAATGACGGCCTGAGGCAGCAACAGAAGGCACGTCGATAAAAGACATTAAAACCAAGATGCAACCAGTGCAATAAACAAACATTAGACAAAATAAAACATCACAGTGTGTAAGGTGTATACAACAGAGATATATGTGTTCCAGAGAAGCAAATTCAAAATCAGGTACCGTGATCAGAAACTATTCTTGTTGTGAGTTTATTTAAGGAACATGTCATTAAGAAGTGCAAACCATTCCAGTCACTAGAAGCGACTGAGTGGTGGAATGAGTGATGGCCAAAGGGGGGGAATTAGCCTGAATGTACATTGTGGTTACTGTTGGAGATAATGAGCCAAGCAGAGATATGGTGGGTTTTCCCAGTTTCCCCTTATACAGATAGAGCGGCCCACAACAGGGGGTGTCTTTAGCGGCAAGCTAATTCCCCTCCTTTGGCCATCAATCATTCCGCCACTCAGTCGCTTCTAGTGACTAGAATGGTTTGGTTCTTCTTTTCGACTATACCTTGAATAAAGAAAGTAGCACCGTAGTAGCACTTTAGTAGCACTTGAATGTGTGTGTGTGTGTGTGTGTGTGTGTGTGTGTGTGTGTGTGTGTGTGTGTGTGTGTGTGTGTGTGTGTGTGTGTGTGTGCACATGCTCAGCCGTCAGTCGTCGACAGTGTTTGACAAATATTCACAAAATAATTTATGACAAAACACGTTAAGGATTGATACACAGTTTAATCCAGTTTGGGAAATAGTCAAAAACTCTTTCTATACAAACTCTTCATATATAGAGTATCTCTCTTACAACAATTCCCTGAGACATCTAAAGCTTGAAAGGCCTGCCGTGCCTAGTTACAGTTGCTGAGCTATGATTGAACAATCCCTGTTTGTGAAGGGTTCAGCCCAGGGAATAGAGTTAGTGATAGTTCTGTTGTCTCATTGTGATAGTTATCTTCACTCGTTTTGCTCAGCATTTCAAAGGGGCGTGTAGTTCATATTCTCATTAAAGTTCCCTTTTTTTGTTTTACCAATGTTCAGAGAAGAGGAAAGCCAACATCTTGGACAACCTGAACAACACAAACGGGACCATAATTGGCGTCACTTGCTGCATCGTCCTCATCCTCCTCATCATCTCTGTCATCGTCCAGATCAAGCAGCCACGTAAAAAGTACATCCTTCGACGTGAGGACTTTGACCCCACCATGTTCCAGGAGGTCTTTGAGCCGCCCCACTATGAGCTGTGTACTTTACGGAGCGCCACCACAGCTGCAGCGGCCTCAGCAGACTTAGTCGACCTGGCCGAAGACTTTGAGAACTACCACGCCCTTCGCCGTGCCTCCTCTCGCTGCGTCCACGATCACCACTGTGGCTCCTTCTCCAACCCCGGCTCCGCCCACATATCCCAGCTGTCACTCAGTGGACGTGGAAGTCGCGGAAACCTGAGCGCTCGAGACGCAGCGGCCGCCACTCTGCTCGCGGACCTCCCGCAGCCGCCCATGGCAGTGCGGCCCTTGCTGCCGTCCTCTGGAAACCGCAGGAGCATCTTGGTCATGAAGCATAGCTACTCGCAAGAGGCAGCGGACAATGGATGCGAGATGGACGACGACCTGGAAGAAGTGCCCACCACCAGCCACCGGCTTTCACGCCACGAAAAGGCAGTACAGCGGTCAGTATCCATAGATTTCTGATGAGGAAAGAACAGCAACCGTAGAGTTAACCATGGGGATGTTTGAAATGTGTGTGGGATACTTAGGCCTACATGCATTTATGTTTTCCTCTTATTTTAGCTTGGTTCTTCCTCTTCCTCTCATTATTATTATTTTATATTATGATAAGCATCCTGTTTTGCATTGATCCTTGTTCTTTCTCCCCTTTCTATCATTAAAAAGTTGTTTTTCCACAAAGGGCTAAATCATGTTAACAAATGTGCCCCCCCTCTTACATGTCAAGCGCCGCCTGCTAGTTTCTCCTCAAACAGTGATTCATAGCTTACAACTATTTCACTCTACTGTATTTTGAGGTTTGTTGCAGCTCTTTAAGCAAATACAGACCTCATTTTAGAAGATACTAATTCTGTAACCAGTCCAGTTTTGACTGCTAACACAAGGGCTTGAATCTGTGCCTCGTAAAGACAACTAACTTCACTGACATGAATGCAAATTATTATAAAATATGCATTTATATTCCTAACTGTGATACTGAAGATATATTACCTATATTATATACAGCTTAGCATATTGGCATGAACAAGATCTAAAAAACTTGCACCATGATTGCTTGAAAGGTAACTGTATATGTTTACAAAAACACTATGTGGAGGTGTCAGAGTACATTTTTGGAGAAAATACGTTCCTGCATGCACTTTCTATGTGCTCTTTCCAAAGTGGTCTTTACTGTTTATTCATTTTCTACAAGTCTGCATGCGAGGCTGCCGGTGACTAGCAAGGCACAAATGACGTGTTTTGCTGTTATGTAGCACATTATGCATTCTGACCTCTCTATGCAAAAGGAATTTGATATTAAATGAAAGAGCCATGACATTTCAGGTTCTGCCTCATTGGCTCTTTGAGCAAACATGAATCAGAGTACAACACAACTAGGGTCTAAGAGACAATTTCAAGGTAAGCAACCCTATCCAACAATCAAAATCTCTCTATGTTTTTGTGTAGTTACCATTTGCCCAGTCAGTATATACTTTAATGTAAGTTAGTTTTCCTTTTCTGTGATTTTTGCCCGGGTTTATATATAGTTTTTTTTATTTGTTCATTTTCACCAAGATGGTTTACTTGCTTGCAGCCATCTTGCCCTCCAACTGAGTTCGTTTGAAGTATTTGTGATGCTTAATTAAGTTGTGTATGTCCTCCCGAGGACATACATTGTATCACTCAGTGGACATTCATTAGCATGGACTTTTTCAATCATCTTCAGTTGAAAATCGTATCAAATAATATGTCTAACCTCTGCACTTTTCTCCCAGTAGGCCCACAGCAAATAATTCAGTCACTTGTTAAGTCCACATAAAAGCACAAATTGGAAAGCAGACGCAATCCCACGTTTTTATGAAACTATTCATGTATTTATGCACACACTAAAGAAAGCACAGTAATTTACAAATTTTTACTGATCACACATTTATACTGAATTACTCTGTAGTTATGCATGATTTGTATCACTTACAGTATTTTATTTTATGTTTGGTTAATTGTGAAGCATAGTATTTATGCCTGTGTGTAACAGTTCATGTGTATGCTCCACGACTGTGCTTTCATGAGGTTGCAAAAAGCATAATACGATAGAGTAATACGAACATTTTTGATGAATGAATATGAGATTTAAATAACCGATGAGAGGAACTTGTTCATTAAAAAGTTACATTTCAATCCAGAGTTATGGAAGTTCATGCTTGCAGCTTTATGCTTGCATAAAATGGAGCAGTCACATAAAGTGCTACCTATTGTTTTGTCTTTTTATGTGTAAAGTGTGCTGTCGTGTCGTGTGTGTGTGTGTGTGTGTGTGTGTGTGTGTGTGTGTGTCTGCTTATGTTCTACATTATGTTGCATTGTCTCCATCATTTAGACTTCTTGAGAATAGTGCAATCCTGGATCAGTACGAACGGGCGTCACTCACATATGAAAAAGCGGAGCGGAGATTTACACCAGCATGATGATGCTGATGATGCTGATGATGATGATGATGATGAAGGGACACTTTGAAAAAGGATATTGAATATGTATTCATGTGCAAAGATGAACACAAAGGACTAGATGAAATGCTGTGAAGCGCATCAGCTCTGTACGTACTGCAGTCAACCCAGATTTTATGTCTCATTGGAAAGAGATTCTTTAGAATGATCATGATTACAGATTATTCATTATTAAACTTTAAATTTGGGATGTTAGTCAGAAACATATCTGTCATTGTCATTGATTCCTCACTGATAACTAAATGAAAGTGATCAAACATCTCATGTTTATTTCTAAGCATGTATTTTTCAAATGAATAGCACACATACTATGATTTTTATAGCAAACTATAGATGCTTACAGTTTTTCAAACTAAGTAGATTTATTTTATTAGTGAAAATTTAATTAATTACTAACCGTAATACATTTAAAGCTGTTGGAATAACCAGAAGCAGTATGATTTGGATAACAGTTCAAGGCCGAGATGTGTGGCTCGTGCATGCGTCTTTTGTATCCATCAAACATTAACTTACTAACATTAAAATATGAAAAGCCCCCATCTACTAATAAACAAGTCGTAGGACATAAAGAGTAGTGGAAAAAAGCATCTTCAAAATTAATTAATTGCACTGCATGCTGTTGCTAATCCAAATCATTGGGTGAAGATAATTGCGCAAATTAAATTCAAAATTTTCTTTTTTCACACTATAAAATTTCCTTTCAAATATGTTGGCAAACTTTTTGACAGACGTTTTTATTTTTGACAAATGCATTTTATTTCGGCAAACATGTTTACTTCAAGTCTGTTTGTCTTCTAACTCTTCTACTGCAGGAGCTTAATATATTTGTATTAAAACAGACTTTTATACTAGGGCAAATTGAAAGGATGATTTTTACAGTTACTCAAATTATCTTTCAGGGCTGGTTTTACTGATGCTTTGTAAAAAATAAATGACAATAAAGCTTCTCCTTTTTTTTATTGGCTTTTGGTCAACAGTTCCTCTGTCCCTTTCGCGTGTCCTTAAACTGTCAACACACGCTGTCCATGTCTCAGCTTCATAAATAAATAGATGTTCATTTATTTGTTGTGGCTGATCTGCTTTAATAGACCCAAACATTAAAAAAATATATATCTTTTACTAAGCAGGACAATAAAATGAGTCCTAGACAATTCAAATAATCTATCTAAGTACTGTCTAAGTATCTGACAGACAAATTAAGGGACTTTTTGTGTTTGTCCTTCTGAGATTGACCCCATATATACACTGCAGAAGGGACGGATCAGCCCTTTAATAACGGTCACTGTTGGCTGCTTTTGTAGGAAAAGCAACCTTTAATATAATGAAAGAAAGAATAGTAGAACAGCTGTGAGCACAATGAGCAACAAGTCACACTCACTTGCATATGACATTGTTTTCCTCACACTTTGTCATTGTCTGAGTTCCAATTTTCTTCTTACTGTCTCTGTTTTTATGGTATTTGCCATCTATGTGTACATTATTTTCTGTATTCAATGTCATGTATGTATAATTTACATCCACGCTCCCCTTTTCCTCCATATAGATCCGTATGTCTGCACATACTAAATAAAATGTTTCTTTTCTATACACACATTGTTCTCATGTCTGTGTTGTCTCTCTGTTTTATTATTTGTGCCAACACTCGTCACAGATATTTAAAAAGCAGTCAAAACAGCTCACATAATTACTCATCTCTTCCTCTCTTCTTTACTCTCTCCTGAACACACACACAAAGTCACAGTCATCTTCCAGTTTATAGATGGAGGCAGACAGCTCAGTTATTAAGTAAGTTTGAACCAATTTGATCAGAAGCAGCCCAAGCAGCAGATGAGAAAAGTGTAGGACCCAGAACAGACTTAAAGTAATAGTGTTTTCATTTCTCTGCAGATACATCAGACAGATGCAGCATCATTCCTCTGCATCTTGCCAAGTTTGACAGCATTCGAAGCTAAGGTTTAACTCCCTTGCATCTTAAGTGAACTGTTGCCCTGAGCAACTTTACCAATGTAGAGATTTGTGATGAGAAAAAAAAAAAAAAAAGATTTGTGGTGTACGCAGGTTTTCCTTCTTTGCTTTGGGACCGCAGAAGTGCATTTTCCCCATATGTGCTCCACAAGTGGCTGATTGACGAGAGGTGGAACACAGATGATATCAGATACGGGACTGAAACTTTGTTTTTTGAAAAGTAGAGTACCTTTAATGTAAAGTTGTTCTTGGAGAAAAAAATAATAATCAGGTTTTACATTATTTTACAAACTTGTAATGTTCCCATCACAATATGAAATTGCATATTTCAGCTGCTGATTTCACATTATATTTCATATTTTGATGTAATTTCTTTACAGTAGAGTATCAGGTTGTTTTTTATATCCAAACAAGTAAAGAAAGAAAAAAAAACTGAATGTTTGAAATAAAGTGATGTTAAACTTCATTAATTGGTGCTGAGGTGAACACATGACTCTACTGACCCATCAACTAACGTTTATCTATTCAAATTTCACAGATGTCTGAACATTAATTACTTACTTTATCTTTGTCAAACTAATTCATTGTGATGTTTTTTTTTTACTTGTTTGCATATTTATTTGATAACAGAAAAAATGCTGGACAGAATGTTTTCAATAAACTAATGTTTACTGATTGTATTGTGATGATTTATTTTGTCAGTAATATGCTTTTCTATAATTTTCTGTTCAGGGGCATTAAGGATACATCATGAACTCAGTATTTCTTCTGGGAATTTGCGGGTTTTAATAATATTATTAAATATATAGTAATAATATTACAAAAATTATATATGAAAATAAAAGGGTTTAGTATTACATTAATTATTTTTAACTAAAATCACGATCTTTTCCTAAACCTTTGTAGTTTTGTTTTACAACTTAATAAAGTTATTTGAATATATAAGAAATATACTTATTTCAACCCAAACCACAATCTTTACCTAACCGAGTAGTTTCATTGCCGAAACAGGTTTCGCTCCTGTTGCTGTATATTCATATGAGAACTGATGAAAATAACTTTTTGATGACAAAATAACTTTTTGTAAGATGGAGAGGCTGGTCCTTGTCCATCTCTGCCCCCTGGTGAGCTCATCCCTGGACACACTTCAGTTTGCCTACCAATCTGGCATGACGTTGCCATCTTCCTGCTACAGAGATGCCTCTCTCACCTGGAAAAGGCTGGAAGCACTGTGAGAGTCATGTTTTTCGACTTCTCCAGTGCCTTCAACACCATCCAGCCTTTGTTTCTGAGGGACAAGCTGGAGCAGACCGTGGTGGACCACCACCTCACTGCATGGATCCTGGACTACCTCACCAACCGTCCACAGTATGTGCGGATACGGGAGTGTGAGTCAGACCGGGTTTCCTCAAGCACAGGGGCCCCACAAGGAACCGTTCTGGCTCCATTCCTCTTCTCCATATACACCTCGGACTTTAAACACAACTCTGACAACTGCCACCTGCAAAAGTTCTCTGACGACTCTGCAATCGTCAGCCACATCTCTGCCGATGATGACAGGGAATACAGAGAACTGAACCAGGACTTTTTAGGATGGCGCCAGCAGAACCGCCTCCAGATCAACTCTAGTAAAAGCAAAGAGCTGGTGGTGATCTTCCGCCGGGGGAAAACGCTCTCCTCCGGTACCAGTGAGCATACAGGGACTGGACATTGAGATTGTAAAATATTTTAAGTACCTGGGTATTCACAATAAACTGGACTGGACTGGTCTATTGCATTCTTCTTTACTGTTTTTATTACCGTTTTACTCTTTATTTATATTACTTGCTTTTTTTATTTACTATGTGTCTCTTGTGTGCACTGCTGCTCTAATCCTGCAATTCCCCCACTGCGGGACTAATAAAGGATTATCTTATTTGATCTTATCTTATATTATACGAATCGTTTTATGCTGAAAATTGCTTCATGTTGAAATATAGGCATGTTGATAGACTTTCATATCAAGTTCAAATGTGATCATATATCAATATTATGTTCTGATTTATTAAGAAAATTGTTATCAAATCGAACAAAAGGTAATTTATGTATTGTGTTGGTTTTCTAAAAGAAGCCAGTTGTTATACCTTTCATTATTTGTATGCTACTAAAACTATTTGTAATACCCTGAAAGTATACTTACCTTGTCTGGTAACGTGTGTATTTGGTTTTCTGTATAAGGGCGAGCGACAGTTGGTGCTCCATTCAAAACTCAATCTCCCATGAATCCGAAGGCGCGTGACGACAAAAGCATGCGCATAGGAGTACGAAATAGCACGACTGACTTTTGACACAGACCAGCACAGCACCGTTGTGTCCGAGTCGTCTGAGTAGGTTAGTTGTTGTTGTAAGTTATGCATTTATGACGCATAATAAGTCACTTCATATTCGTTTAGCCTTCAGGAGGTGCATGTTAGTTTGTACAGCTTTTGCGAGCTGTCGACCCCGCTAAAGCGCTCGCGCTCAGCGTGCTAGCTTCGCTGACTCACAGAGGACACAATCATGGCTTACACGCAGATATTGAAAGCCCTGCTGCACCGGAATCTACAACAGACCGCGACGAAATGTAGGCTCACGCAAGTCAGCTTGCTCATCCGCACGCACAGGTCCGTCTCGAGTCTGACCTTCCACAGAAGAGTCGAGGCTCCTTCGTCCGTCCTGCTGCCAGTGCTGAGCGGCTTCCTTCCAGCGCAGACGCGGAGGGGCGCTCAAAGCAGCCCCGAAGAGAGAGACAGGTCTGTCTCCAGGTACCAGAGTGGGAGCCCGAAGCCTTCCGCCGCACAAAAAGGTATTTTCATTTGATGGACTGAAAAGATGATATAGTTTTCATTGTTATTGATAGACTAGACTCATATTGATTTAGTCCATAAATGGCATTTGAATCGTGGCCCTCACAATGACTAATGCAATGTGTAAAAATGTGCTTCTCTGGTCCAGGAGCCAATCTATTTGTGGATTAAAGCAAGCACCTGTTTGCATTTGTGAAACTATAACCATCAAATGTATTCTACTTTTAAAAGTACCAAACTGTTGGTTAGAGTTGACACCAAACATAGTTATCCCTCATTTTATTTGGCTCTGTGTTGACAATGTCTCCTGAATGATGATGTGTATTTTAATATTCTTACTCATTTATTGTTTGTGCACATTCATTGTAAAGCGTCACTATTTTTTTTTTTTAACCTTGTTTATTTCATCTTATTTCTGTTTTTAGGTTGTTGTTTTTTAACATCTGCCTCTCGGGACTACAGATGAAAAATAGCCTCTTTGCTAACTCTGGAGCATTTACAGATTTCTTTTTAAATTTGTATTAATGTGCACTGTCCCCTTATCAAATAAACCATTTAAAGAACTGTTGGCTGATTGTCTAATAACTCCTACCTTTAATATCCTCCAGTGAAAGAAGCTGGCAGAGACTTCACCTACTTGATAGTTGTACTCATTGGGCTTGGGGTGACAGGTGACTACAACTTCAAGATTTCAAGCAGAATAATCGTCACATTTTCAAGTCAAATAATGCAAATGGACAATAATGTGTGTTGTTCTGTGAACGTGTTTCAGGTGGGCTGTTATATGTGGTGTTCCAAGAGCTGTTTTCCTCCTCAAGTCCAAATAAAGTCTATGGGAAAGCCTTCAACAAAGTCAAGTTAGACCCAGAGGTGAGAAAGAGCTCACAGGTTGCTGAGGCCAAACACGGTCTTTTCCTAACGGTTCAATAATCTAACGAAAACATCTCCTCCAAAAGTACACAAGCGTGAAACACTGTAAACTTTTTAGTTTTAGCGTTTCACTGAATGCGTGAATTAATGATGACAATTATTATATTGTGTGTTGTATTGTATGTTACCTATTCTACATTCAATTCAGTGCAACATTTGAAGTAATTTCTTGTTGAGTACAAAGTACAATCAAAAACATTTTGTGTATTGAAAATGTAGGTGATTGGTGCATTTGGGGAGCCAATCAAGTGTTATGGGGAGACTACCCGTCGAGGAAGGAGGCAGCAGGTCCAGTGAGTATTTTGCTGCCATGTACAAATTGTTTGTTATTAGTTGAAAAAGTAATGAAATATATTGTGTAACTCATAAGTTAGCATATGTATGATGGTGCTTGTGATGAGGTATCTTGTTTGTTTATCGTGTGTGTGTGTGTGTGTGTGTGTGTGTGTGTGTGTGTGTGTGTGTGTGTGTGTGTCTTTCCACATAAGTCATCAAGAGTACCTGAAGGATGGACAGAAGCATATGAGACTTAAGTTTTACATTGAGGGCTCAGAGCCAGGCCGTAGAGGAACCGTACACTCGGAGTCCATAGAGGTTGGTGTTTGCAGTTTATTTAATTCAATTCAGTTTATTTGATATAGCCCAACATCACAAATACAAGTTTGCGTCGGAGGGCTTTACAATCCCTGTCCTGGGATCTCACATCGGATCAGGAAAAACTCCCCCAAATAAAGATAGTAAAAATCCTTTCACATGAAATGGATGGGACATACCAAAGCAGTACTGTGTTCAGCTATACCAATATTTAAGAATTGTAATTCCACATGTACAGTGGTTATTTGTTTGAACGTTGTTTTACTTTTATCCACCAAATTTAGATTGTTAACTTTTTTTTCTTCACAGAATGCCGAAACTGGAAAATATGAGTTTCGTTACATTTTTGTGGAAGTAGATACCTACCCAAGACGAAACATCATTGTGGAAGATAACCGATCAGCAAGATAATGGACTCTTTACTGGAAAAGCGCTGTGAAAATGTGAATGTTTTTGTGTAGCTGAAGATTTACTGTAAATGTCACTTTAATTTACTATTTAAAAACTTGTGATAAACATCAACAATTTTCGCTTTCCACAACAATGGAGCATTTGGTGAAGAGCTTTTCACAGGATATGACCATCATCTTGTTTGTGTTATTGTTAAATAAATATTACACGCGCTACAGATCGTATTTTGACTAAAAGACTACAAGATCACCAGACTTTTGTAATAAACTGCAATCAAAGATGCTTTTAAATTGTAATAAAAATGTCTGTTCTATGCATAAATGTGTACGATCGATCTTTTAGCGTTATTGAATCCAAGTACTATGTGAGATCTCTCTCATTTTAGATATATTGAAAATGTTGCAGATTTATTGTATTCTGCTTAGAAATAACCTCAGTCATTTTACATGCACTATATTGTCTGATGGGCCTGCTTTTTTTGTTTCCTAGATAATGATGTATTTGGTAGTCCTTTTGGAATGCGTTACGAAACAATGAC
Source organism: Taurulus bubalis (assembly GCF_910589615.1). Taxonomy (NCBI): domain Eukaryota; kingdom Metazoa; phylum Chordata; class Actinopteri; order Perciformes; family Cottidae; genus Taurulus; species Taurulus bubalis. The sequence goes on from NC_136606.1 coordinate 11,651,105, forward strand.
CACTAGATGGAGGCAACGAGCCACGGTACAGGAACAACCTCATATGACCTTTTATATTTACATTTTACAACCATTTGAATGCGTATTTTGAATAGTTTTTCACTACATATTTGGAGGTATGACGGGGAAACACGGAACATCTTATTTTAAACGATGAACACTGCACGTATTACATAGATGTATGTTTAATATATAGAGACATGTTTAATATAGTCATGATTTCGTCTTATTTTCATCCTTTTTGTCTGAAGTTATGCTACCTTCCATGACCCTCGGAAATATTATGATTTATGATGGATGTCAATGAAATGCCTCAGCTATAGCCCGATAAGGATCCCTTTGTTTTAGCTCTTTTTGTGACAGCGCTCCTGCTTGAGATTCTTGTTATTCCTATTATTAGTCCTTTATGACAATCAACGGCACATGAACGCGAAAACGAACCCATTAGTTGTGGGGGCAGCTTACGGGAAACCATGAAGGCAACACTCCTGTGAGCACCGCCCACTATTAAACCAAAGACAGGGGTGTGCTAACGTAAGTCAGTTAGCGTTAACGCGAAAACGCTGTACGACTAGTTCAGGTTTTTTTTAAGTTGAAGAGTAGCTTGCTTGTGTGTGTGATATCAAGACGATATGTTCATAAATCGGTTCCGTTGTTGTGTCCGCAGTAACGCTAACGTAAGATAACGTAAAACGTTCGCCCCTGTTGTTGTTGTGGCCTGCTATCCTACACGATAGCCTGAAGTCAGTAAAACTAGCGGTAGCCTCAGTTTGATCCTGGAGCTCTGCTCGCATCACATCTCTGAAACGACAAGGGGTAATGGCGATCCTTTCAAGATAATTCACAAGGCCGAGTCGTCGCTAAACGGTAAGTTAAAATTCCTGTTTGCGTTCAGCTAAGTAGGGTAACATTAGCTTATGTTAACAGAGGAGCCGTCGAGCTGAACGCACCATCTGTTTTAAGTTACAGAAAGTGCTTTGGCATTTATAACTCAAACTAGATCAAACGGCGAGATGCTCTGAGCTTCTGGTTTTCATAAAAGTGAGCTGGTGTTGGGTGTAACTATGTATTGATTGCTTAAATAAAGCCAGGTATCTAATAGAATTGGGAAGGCTTACTAAGACTTCTTATTGTTTTCAGGGTAAGTTGTGGTATTGGCCAGGGATCAGCAAGCGGTTCCCCCAGCTATGAGAGCCTCTCCTCACTGACTGGCAACTCACCAAAAGAAATGGAGCTGTATTGGTACATGTGAGTATAACTTGTAGTTATTATTACACAGATTTGTTACAGATGGAGTATAAAACTGATATGTAAAGTTGCCTATCCCTTACTCATCCTCTCCTCCCTCTCGCCCTTTCTTTTCAGAGTTGTTATTATATTCATCATTATCAAGATATGCTTCTATGTGTGCTGGTACCGATCAAGACAAAGGCAACTGGCAGCGTACTTGAGCAACCCACGCAATGCTCAGATAGTCATCGTAGGAGGAAGAGCCTACCTTCATCAGATGTGTGAGAGACAGAGTGTAAGTGCAGACCTACACATATATACACACACACGTCCTACATTTGCAACGTATAACCTAGCTGTCAACTGCTGAATTGGTTTTGCGCCACCAGGGACTTTTTACTATGGTTTAGCCTAATTCTAATGTTTGGGTATTAACAACACAAATCTCTACATTGGCTGAGAGACTTGAGCAGGACCTTGTTTGATTTCATGTTGGCAATGAAGAACTTTTCCGTTTCTGTAACCTCAAATATTGCTGTTCAACTGAGCTTCAATAAATAACTTAAAGGGTAACTAAATCCTCAAATTCAGCTTTATTCCTCTCGCAGCCTTTTAGCCAACAATGAGGTTCTACTGTCAGTCTATCGCAGTTAACATTCCTGTTGGTATACACTAAATATGTTCCATGTCTTAAAATACGCAATACACCTTGGAGTCTTGACCATTTCGAAACGGTTAGGGAGGACTGAGAGAACCCAACTTTCAAATCCAAGCAGAAGCATACAAGCTTCGTTTTTTTTTTTACACATACAGTATAACGTTATCAGGAAATTCATGTAGTCATTCAGTTTCTCTTTAACTGCGTTAGCTCTGTTGGCCCTGTGGCAGATACACTGGAAGTTGCGCATCACAAAGCGAAGTCCGTCCCTATTCTCAGAACTGTGTCTGTTTTCATCCAACTGGAGTTTGCTCTAGTAAGAGAAAGTCAAATAAGGTCACAGTTGTGTTACATTTTTGCAGAGGAGTTGTTTGCTCTTTTGAAAGGGCATGTGGTTTTTAGTCAGTTGCTTTCCCAGGACCGGCCACATTTCACGTTGTGACATACTGAGCGAATGTGTGGATGTGTATTAATAGGCGCAAGTTTCTGGTTTGAAGCTGTGTACTTGTATGCTTACATTTTTCTAGTACGTCTGTTTGACCTTGTTGACAACAGAGGTCTGGCTGAGCAGGTCACAGCCTTGACAGTCAATCAGTTAATAAGTGTAGCTGGACCCTTTTTTTTGTTTATAAACATTTCAACCGTGCATGTGAGATTTTTTCTTTGTGCAAATATCATCAGTAAAGACACAGACAGCAAGGCAGGAGTCGACCGATTTACAGACCCCGATGTGTGCCTCTTCTAAGGTCTTGTGATTTCCCTACGTCTGAAAATATCCACTATCCATATATCTTTTCTAAAGATATATAGGAGAAAAAAGGATAGTCCCTTGGTGTTTAATTTGCTGCAGACTCTGATTAGAGTATGTGATCAGTTTGAGCTGCTCTTGAAATAATCATCTTGTCACTGGGATGACCGTAGTAACTATCTTTGTGTTTGTAACTTCTTACATTTTGCTGACGTGCATGCCTTTTATACATATTTTGACATTCGGCTACAAAATGCAGGCTTATCTTTTATTGTTCCCTTCAAGTGCCAGTTGAATGTAGTTTTATTGGTGTTGATGTTGTCAGTGATGCGTCTAGAATAGTAATGCCTTTCCTCCACTGCAAGTCTTTTCTGTGGGCTACGGCACAAGTTTAGACAGCCATCATGATCGTGCCTTTCTGCTTTACTGCCTCTCAACACCTGGAAGCGATCTATGCGCTTCAGTTCCTTCCCAAATGTATGCTCCGTGAATCATATAAAGCAGGTTTCTCTCGTGTTTTCCCAACTTTTCGCCCACTGCTTAGTCATTATTGCAAAAGATATTGCAAGAATGCAAAAAGTTATTGGCACACATCTTTTAGGAAATTATGAATTAAACTGAAGTCTCCATAAATGGTAATGTTGGTAATTTCTTGTTAAGCTTGACACTGCCCCAGCTTTTGAGAAGTAGTTCATTGAAGTAGTTCCATCTAAGAGGCACTAACTGTGAGATTTTTTTGAGTTGCTTTTAATACTTGTGTAACAGGAAATGCCCCACTTGTAAAAATAAATAAGCAAAGCAGTTAAAACTCAGATGCCTGGGTTTCCCTGGATCAGTGAAAAATATATTGTGTTCAATCTGACATATTTCTCAGCTTTTTAGAGGAAGTCCACTTTAAGAATCTGTGTGTTTTTAAACAGACAGTTGAGGCCATGTACTTTGTGGGGTCAGCCTAAGCTAATTAAAAGACAGTGTCCCCAAATACCAACAGTGTGTATTGAAATGCTTGTTCCACAGAAAACCATTTTCAGTAAATAAAATTAAAAAAACATTCTTCTATTTTTAAATGATCTCTTACACACAAATTATTCTAGATTTACTATAAAATTGCATTTTGAATGTCTTTTAGCCTAAGTGTATTTAAATATGTGGCCTTGACTGTGTGTAAACATTTCAAGTACTAACCCTGAAGTCCTCCTACCTCGTCCACACCTTTTCTCCTGTTTGCTTCTTTTACCTCTGACTCCCCTTTCGACTACTCTTGTTCCTAATCTGTCCTTGTTCCACAACTCTTCTACTTGCTTCTATATCCTCTCCTGCATCCTTTCTTCCTCTCCCTGTTGTTCTCTCTTCCGTCCCTGGTGTATAATTTTCCCTGTTTGGATTTTAATGGAATGTGCAGCAGGGAGGCCACACGGTCATCCATAACCTGGCACCCTGAAGGTTTTCTGGAGAGACGCCAATATGACTCGTGGAGTTCCTGGGTTTAAATTAATCAAACATCGTAGTGGAGGGGGGTCTTGATGTAGTATCAAGTCACTAAGCTTCTTGGATAGTCTTATTCACAGCTACCTAAAAAGACAAAGTAAACCCAAAAGAGCTTTGGGGAGAAACGTTTGATACATATAGGCCCAAGAGAGGGTTGGAAGATGAATTGTTCATAGATTATTGAATTTAATTTTAGTTCTGTAGGCCGACAGAAATAATAGTGACGACTATAATTATCTTGAACATGGCAGGGTCTGTTTGTGCTGCATCTTTCTTCATCACACCATCACTCCCACAGCAACAGGATGCACATTTTGAACTAATTAAAACCTTAGTCAAAGGCATCAATCGGTAATAATAATAAAATAATATTGAGCGCTTCCTCACAGCTGATGGAGATAAAATGGCTAACACGTTTGTTATAATGCTCAAACCTTAGAGATACTTACTAACTCATCCGTTAATACAATGGACCATGCTGTGGCTACTTGCTGCACTTGTCATCTTTTGTTAGCGCTGCCATGCAAAATACAAAAATCACCCTTGTTTAAATTTGGCAGATTTTTTTTTGGTGTGTTCATTTGAGTCTTTCTTTATTCAAAGGGACTGAAATAAATAATCTTTTGAAAATGATATTAACAGAGCAAGTGTCGCCGCCGACTTTAATGTAAACAGCCACTGCCTGTTTATGTGATTCACATGCAGATGTGCCGTGCCTGCATTTTGTATAAATGACTTTGTGGGGCGTTGATATGGTTCATCAAGTTTGGGCTGACAACTTTCCATGTTGGGAAAACTAATGGTAAAATACAGAAAAGAGCTGTAATAAGGCAGCCCAGCACACCTACCAGGTCATGTATTCTTCTTCAAGAATATTGTCTGGCTGTGTGTTTTAGTGATGTTTGTTGTTCCGTGTGTATAAACATGCTTTTCAGGCTAGGCCTGGAGCAAAGAGTTTAAAGGAAGAATATAATTGTGACCAGCAGCAATTACCTCCTAGAGCTGTGTACAGTAAAACCAGTTAGTATCCTGATAGTGTTGGCACTGTTGACATGTGTATTGTTTGCTTTAGCTTTAGTTTACTGGTGTATTTATACATGCTTCTGTATTTTTCAACTCTCTGTTTTTCCTTCTCTCTGTAGCAAACTTCTGTCTGGCCTAGTTGGTATGGTGTTCAGGATGACCTGTCCGTTGAAGAGCCCTCCACCACCCTGCCACCAGCTGCTTCCTTCTCCCAATTGGACATGCCACCACCGTATGAGGCAGTCTCTGGAGGTAGCACACACTCTTCTATAACGCAGTACCGTGTGTCTGCTGCTTGAGTTGAGGCAGGAACAATGCTTCATTCATATTTTACCCCTTCTACATCCTGAGACGTAGTTTCCTGTCAATGACAGTATTTGGGAAAGTCCACCTTGTTTCCTGACTAACTATTCCCTACAATCGCTGTTTCTACATAGTTTCACTTTCTGTGATAGTGAGCCGAGGTCACTGTGAGAACGTTTCAGTGGTGATGGCTTTGTTCGATGTGTTGAACTGAAAAGGAAAAGATAACTGAGCCTTTGTTACAGCATGCTTCATTTCTACTGGCATTAGGATAGGGCTGCCACTGATGACTTCTTTTCTATCAAATAATCTACCGTCCGGATTTGGTCGCTGTGTTGTGAGAAAGGGATCAGAGAACAGTGTATTAATTCAGTTACCTGCACAGGTTGGTACCACACTTGGCAAAAACTGCCCACAACCTTCCCTTTTGACCAGATGGGAGATTCATGTACCTCACTGGGTGTAGGGGTCATTGCCACAACCAGCAAATGGCCACCAGGCGAAGTACAAGTCTGAAGTGCTTTTCCAGAGAGAAGTACTTGCATCAGTAAATGTGTCTCTTCTGATTCTAAATTAACTCGCACAGAGTACTTTGTTTGCTTTGAAAGGGCAAAGTACACTGTACGGTTTTTACATTTGGTGAGTTTCTTTATTCTGTGTTCCCTTATTTATGTTTCTCATTGCAAGCTTATGAATGAGCACACAAGCAAGCCAGGTCAGTTGTTGAATCTTTGTATCAAGAGTCAGTCTCCTCTTTAGCAAAGGGAAGCTAATTTGATCTGAAGTGCTCGTTCTGTCTGACAGCAGGATGTGGCTACAGAGTTGGGGACATTTCAGCACTAATTCTATTACATGAACTCATATTCGCCCCCACATATGCTCTACTTTCCTATCAAAGATACCAGAGGCCGTCTCGGGGCGTGCTCTGGGGGCAGTGTTCGCCGACAAAAGTGTGTCTGTCCTTCCTCACCATCACTGGGTTTCAGAGATTCTGACACATTTCTGTTATTCCCAAAAAAATAAATAAAAAAATAAAAAAACTTTTTCTATCACAGCATTTTGCCCTTGTGTCTCATACTCGTAAAATGAGGCCCCCTCTTCCTGTGCACAGTTGGTCACGTCGAGTAACACACACTCCTCGTGTGGTGTTGCAACTCAGGGAGACATTGGAAACGTTGTTTGTTGTTTAGTGTAAAGAGTCATTTTTGCGTAAAATAACTACAACAGATCCTGATCTCTTTTTGATGAATCACGATTTGACGTAACGAATGTATGTTGTTGTTTTTTTTGACCACTGATCAACGGGTTGACCTGTTTTCTTCTTTCCTTTCAGAGGAGGATCTGAAGCCCCCTCCTTACAGCGAGTGTGCTCATGGCGACGAGGCCGACGCTGCTCGTCCCTCCTATCAAGCTGCTTTCACTTCTGAGGCAGACACCATTAGCGTAAACGAAGCCCCGCCCCCCTACACACTGTCCCCCCCTACGCAAGTCGGTCAACAAGACGTCCCTGTGAGCCACGGTGAGTCCCAGTCAGAGAGCTGGCCCACCTAATCGATCCCTGATACCAGTTTTGCCTTTTCCATGCACTGCCTTCCTACATTCAACCTCAGTGATCGGCGCCAGCCTAACTCATCACACGAGAGCAGATGTTTATTTGGATGTGTGAATGAATGTGTGAATGCGGTTTATAGTTCCAAGTTGTTTTTCTACTTTGTATTGTGTAAAAAGAAAAGAAATCTGATTGGCAATAACAGATGTCATCAGCAAGCCTGTGTGCCTCAGTCAGGATTACAGAACCTGCCTCCCAGCTGGGGTGAAGATGGTACCCGTGACCTCTAAGCTCACAGGGAATCTGTGAGAAACAGATAAGCAGAGAAACGGATAACTTCAAGTGTGTTCTGTTTTATAAAGTTGTTCCCTCCCGTCCAAGGCCACTTCCCTTCACACATCTAACCAGTTGACTCGGTCTACAAGCAAGTTGGGGAAATGAGTTTTATTCAGTTCCTGCTACCGGGATGCATCATATTTGAGACCTGACTTGACCTTTGTGTGTGTCTGTAGACGTTCTGAGCCCGGTAACTTAATAGCATTATAGACAATCCGAAGTGTAGACAGTCTAATTAGATTTCAGTGCACCTTGCTGTGTAGTGGTGCATATTAAATATATTGTAAGTGTTTCAACTTAAGGAAATTGTTATTACTTTCAATGCTTCATTAATACTGCACGCCTATTATTTGAAGACAAAGGATGTTGACGGAGAACTGTTTGATAATGAATCTGCTAATTGTCTTAAATAATGACCTCATTAGCATAACTGGTTATGTTTAATATATCATGGTGATTATTATGGGACATTTGGCAATTCAAGTGTCTATTACATCTGTGAATGGAAGTGAGCGAGGACAAGCGGAACAAGTGAGTGAAATAAATTACCACTTTAAGGAGGCAGACAAGAGCTTGTTCTCTGTTGCGCATCACCTCTACTGCTGGGTTCTGTCTGTTGCTGCTTTACATTAGCACCTATATGCCAGAAATCATGAATCTGCGCAATCAAAATCGACATGAATTTTGTTATTTCTGTGTCTTTTTTTTCAAAGTTGTGGGCTTTGGACAAAATTTCTTCAGAAATTGGGGGAGAAATTGTTGCGCTTTCCCTTTTTTAAAGCATACGAAAACACATTTTCTGTCGCAAGTCCAGCTGTAAGATAATCAGATCAGTTATGAATTGTAATGTTGAGCTTCAGGCTTGAATTGAGAAAAAAATATCAAAGGAAAACAATCCTTTAAAAAAACAAATACTCACAAGGCTGTAAACTCAGGCTCAAAACAGCTTTGGAGCCGAAGGCTAAGACGTCTTCGACAAAACTCAGTTATTACTTCTTTTTGTTCATAATTAATAATGGAGACTAACCAAAAACCTTTTTTTACTAGCGCAGTCTATTTCTTGTAATCTCCATGTTAATCTACCACAGGCTGGTAGAGGTCAGCCTACTTTGTGTATTTCCTGTGTTTATATTCTCTGGTATATAGTATTGCTTTGGGAGAAGTTGTTACTGGTCTTTTTTTCTATGCATTTCATAAAATCCAGAAATAACACTGTAAGCTGATGCACCCGCTGTAATGTATTGTGCTGTCTGATTACTTCCTGTTCATTCCCATGGTGGTTGACTTATCAGATCTCTCCACTTGGAAGCTTTGTGTGTTTTGATTCGGGGGGAATCCGTGTTCGGTATTAAACTCTTGATAATTGTGCTGGTGGTGTTTTCTTGCTTTACCTGGTGTGTGAAGTCACTTCTAAACAATTCCCCTGCGCCGTGGAGGAACAATTGCTGCACTCCAGTTCCAATAAAGACCATATTTACCTAATTCCACACTCGGGATAGAAGTCCATTGTGTTTCTTTTGATGGGAAATTACTTTTTGGGGTGTTCCACTTCTAATCTTTATATATATTTGATAAAGTTACATTTCTGTTGGAAGTCTCGGGTCCAAACCAAAAGAAATTTGATGACCTCATCAGGGTTATTTGCACAAACTTCAAAAAGCTCCCACAGAGACACTTAAGACATTATAGAACTGTTTTCACATGCAGAGTAGCACTTCCTGTAACGAGGAAACAGAACTGCATGTTTCGCATCGTGTGAAGTTCCTTTTTAAAATGCTTGTCAAAATAATACATTTGATTTATTAGACGAGTTTCCTCAAATTCTTTTCCAATACAAAATTCCCTTTTTGTTTTTCTTCACGGGCAGAGTTTTCTGGCCGAGCAGCAGTATAAGGATAGATGGGAGTGAATTGTATTATTAGTTTTGTTTTTTGACCAGAAGGCGATCCTGTGATGTGCCACTAGAGGGCAGTCTTGCACCAGCGGTGATTTCACCCACGGTCCTGTGCAGCCTGCACCTGTTGCTGTGCTTCAGTATTGATTGATGCCTTTCATTACACGTTTTTGTGAGCGAAAATGGCATGGAGATTTGTGCCAAAGTTTTATTCTTCAGATGGAAAACAATAAAAATTGGGCTAGATCAAGATCAATAGTACAGCCCTCTTGTGGACTATGTAACAGAGTGGTTACTCAAGGACATTAATTTTTCATATCTTAGCCTCTCAGCTGCGGCATCACTAAGCTGCATACAAATCAGCCGAGCTTGAACCATTCACAATGTGTGTACACTTGATTATGAACCTTTTTGAAAAGCGAAATATTGTGTATGAGACACATCAGATTAATTGGACAGTCCACTGCAAGAACAAGCCACAAAAGAGAAAGAAAAAAGATGCTGTTATTTCATTCACATTCCTGTAATGATAACTATATATATTTACATATATTATTATTAGGAATTAAAACGTACTTTCATTATTGATTCTAATATGCATTGTTTAGGAGCAGTTATCCAGATATCACTTTAAACATTGAAATAAATGTAATCCGTCAAGAATGCTGCTTTCGTTCATTTATTCACGCGTGATAGTATAGTATACATATATATATATATGTATATATACATATATTGTGTCAGTGTTGAATATAGTTAGATAAGCACTCTTGTGTTCGTCACTCCTGTATGCAGTGCACTGGTTTGGCTTTGAGTAATTGATGCTTTCAGGGGAAATATTTGCATTTTGGGAAACAGGCAACAATCCATCACTGAAAGCGCTTTACTAATCATTACATCGCAGTGCAAACAGCTGTATAATGAAGGCAACACACTACACTCTCCTCAAGGATATTTGCCGAAGCCCTTCCAAGATTATTGAGGTCTTCGAGGCCATTTGAGAAACCAAATAGATGGCTCAATCACCCTCTTATGTCCGTCAAAGATGTATTGCACTTCCAAGCCTTGCACGTGTAGGCGAATTGCCTTTGAAATTGAGAGTATTTTGAGGAGCAGTATGCATGCAGTGATCGTGGAAAACCGTCAAATATGTTTAAATTCAGCCAGAAAGGCGCATTCCAGGCATGGATGAGGCTGGATAAGATGTCAAAAATGTGCCTGTTATTGATTTCCCATCTCAAAGTCATTTCAGGAGGGGATACCCATCAGTAACCTGACCAAAGGTGTTATTTTACACCGTTAAAATGTTTATCTCGCCACAAATTCATATTGCGTCCTTGTGCAAGGGCTGTAAAACATCACAACATAGTTAATGGGTTTTGCAGGTCATTTAACTGCTAACAGATTTCTTCCTTTCCTCCTCTGAAGACCATCACTTTTCCTCCTAGCTTCTCACCTTAGTTTGGTTTAGTGTGATGGAGCCAAATATCCAGTTAACTACGGTTTGTAATATGCATTTAAAGTATATACAACTACTACGACTATAATATCCAAGATCTGAAAACAACAGTGAATGGGTGAATCACGTCAGCGTTAAAACCAGCGGAAGTGGCAACGTATTTACTCATGTCCTGCGCTTAGGCACCATTTTAAATTGCTCTCTCTTTTCTTGCACACTCCGTTTTCTCATACTTTGTAGTTGATGTATGAAGTGATTTTACGGATTCAAATTAAACATGGACATGTGATTTTTAAAGATTAAACCCAACTGTTTTTTGTGTGTGTGTCATTACTCAGATGTTATTTGCTCCTCTAAATTTTATTTAAATATAACGATCAATGTTTTATTTATACAACTGTTTGTGGCCCAAAAAAGTACAACTCTCAAATAGTTCACAAAAAGAAAAGATGAGACAATATACCCCCCAAAATAAATGAATGCAAATCTGTGAAGTAGAACTTTGTTTTTCTTCTTCCCCTTGAATCATCTCACCACTGATCAAAGTTATCTTGTGTCCCTGATGTTGGGAAGAGCCAGACAAAACTAACTGGTTACAAAGCAGATAAAACCAGCTCCACTTCAACCAGCAACAGGAAAATGCAACTTATGCATTGATGCATCAGCATTGTTGTTTGTTTGTGTGTTTTATTGAGTCAATCATTTCAATACAATACAATGTTCTATATAATATACAACATTAACAATCGAATAATGACGTGTATATAATGTCTACACTGTATTTTGATACTTTTACGTACTACTTAAAACAAGGATCTGTGTAGTTCCTCCACCTCTGATGAACTGTGGTATGATCCATTCTAAGTTTCCTTGAGGCCCTCATCATCCAGCAGTGGACATGCATGAGTTATTATTAGTGAATGTTATTTAAAAAAGCATTGATTAGTAATCAGGCACATACTTCAGTGATTGCAAGTGACAACTTAGAAAAAGTAATATAATATGAAGGTCAGCGAGATTTTAAGAAGGTGAAAGCAGGTTTTCTCTGCTGTAATATGGACCGAGTGTGTGTTTGCTTCACGTAGTGTTTTCTAAAATACGGCTGTCCATCCCAGCTTCCATCAACATCAAGTGTCAACAGCATGATAAGCAGGTTCATCATGTCTCCTTGGCCGCCAGTACAGATGTAATCTAGAGGGCAGGGCCCGGCCTGCTCCTGTGCCTGTGTGATGACAGGATAAGTGAGGATGTCTGGATGTCAGAAGGGGGTGGGAGGAGCACCTGGTGCAGACAGGTATGTGTGTGAGCACAATGAGGTGGCAGGTCGTTGAGCTTTAAGAATTTGTTATAACTTGCTGGTTATGATTTTTCTTAAAGGCTCCAGCACTCATTGTGGTCCCACCAAATGGCAAGAAAGCAGTGTAATGTGTTGGTTTCCAACAGAGTCATCATGTTTTGCATTTTTAATCTCAGAAAAACTCTCCAAATGGAAAGCTGTCATCCAGTTTGGTGAGTTTGTGACTTATATCCACCACAGGCGTAATCTAAATGATGAAAAGTGAAAGTTAGAAAATCCCTCCTCAGCTGAGAGTTAGTGCAGAAACAGTTTGGAAATATTTATCTGACTTGCAGCCGTGTTGTAATTCTTATCTGGAGTTAGTGTTCCAAAGTGTTGCATTTGCCCTTCAGCGTATTGGGTTTGACGTGACGTGCATTTGCTGACTTTTTAAAGTACCACGAGTCGAAGAAGCGTGTCAGCTCCTTTCAAACAATGTCTCTCTGCTTGTGCAGTTTGTAGAAAAACTTCAAAGGTGCAGGTGCAGACCAGATTGAGTTTTTCTGGGAGCTGTCAATACACCAGACAAAGACCTGCAATACACAGAGGAGGTGTTTGTGCAGGAAGTACGAGAAGCGGCACAGACAAGTCTGCAAATCCCTCTGGGTGGCCTGAATCCTGCCGGCCTCTGGCCTTGAGTTAATTTTGCATTATCCCTGCTGGGCCTTACTGCTCATCTGCCGTCCAACACAACAACTTCCACGTTGCTTCGTAAAAAAGACGCCTCCTGTCTGGTGCCTGAGAAACTGAGAGGACTGTTGTTTCCCGTTTATCAGCTTAGTAAGAATTTACATTTTAATTGAATCCTGATGTTTGGGCCGAACTATGCTTGCTGAATAACTGGAACTCCCTCACAGAAACGACTTACAGGCTTGAAGTGTGAGTCCACAGAAGATGACAGGCAGTCAGACCCATTCACATTGACTATGCAGAATTCAACTTCATGTGCCAAGATTTCTCATGCTGCCATCACCAGGAATATTCCTGGAGAGAGAGAGAGAGTGTGTGTGTGTGTGTGTGTGTGTGTGTGTGTGTGTGTGTGTGTGTGTGTGTGTGTGTGTGTGTGTGTGTGTGTGTGTGTGTGTGTGTGTGTGTGTGTAGGAATGTCACAAAACTACAGCTGGTCTTTATGTGCGTATTTACACATCCGCTTCTATGTATTTTAATGGGTTTGAATCTGCCAAGCTTTTTCATGCCTCCTTTGCCAGGGACATAGTTGGAACGTGTGTGTACAGACAACAGGGAATCCAAGTTGGGCTCAGGTGTGTGTATGTTCACTCGGACATCTATCTTAATGTGGACCAATTTGAGTTGTAGACCTTCAGTGAGCACATTTTTATGAAGTGAGGACAGTTCTCACTTCTTCAAAGGTCTGTTTGGGAGTCCCGTTTTAAGGTTTCATGTTAGAATAAGGTCAGGACTAGGTAGGTTGGGGTTAGGCATTTAGTTGTGATGGTTAAGGTAGAGCAAGGGGCGAGGATATCATTATGTCCTCACAAAAATAGTACAGGGATTTGTGTGTGTGTGTGTGTGTGTGTGTGTGTGTGTGTGTGTGTGTGTGTGTGTGTGTGTGTGTGTGTGTGTGTGTGTGTGTGTGTGAGAGATAGATAGAGCGCTCTATCATCCTAATTAGGATGGACGCGTCCACCCCTACACTCTCTTTGATGTGGCATGTTGGCCAACTCTGCTGATGTTGGAGATTTTGTCTAATAAGATATTAGATAAAAGATATGATTCGTCAGCACCTGTCTTTGTTAGGTCGACCTTTTACATCTATTTAGAATATTTTATCGGATAAGAAAGGGGCGCATGCTATGGGGTCCGAGTTGATTTTGCAATGCCTGGTAAATTTGTGGTTTTACACTTTTACTGAGATTGAGATGCAAAATGTTTAATGTCAATTCATCTGCAGGTTAGTTTCTCAATTAATTAAATACTAATTTGGTTTATAAAAAGTTCTCAGAGCATAGGTAAAATCTTGTTTTATCTAAATCAGGCGGATCAGCATTACGATTCATCTTCTGGCCACCAGGAGTGTGCGTTCCCCCGACCAACAGATCAACATCTACACAGCCATGCTGCTTTGAAAATGATTTAAAGTACACCCATTTCTGCCAATTTTCCTGTTCCACTTATTGATTTATCAACTAGCTTTACTGAGGCTATTAACTTTGAACGCAGATCCAATTACAAAAGAAAAGTGTTTGTTTTTTCCTTTTTCTTCTTTCTCCTCTTTCTCTTTCTGTCCTCTGGTCTTCTGGGATCTACTAACTGATTTAACAGTTCTACAACAAGTTAATAGTTGGAATAAAGCTGCTGGAAACGGAGTCTTCTTTTTCTTTAAACGTCTGCTCTTCCCACTTTGTCATCAGACTAGCACTAGTGCTATTTCAAAGACATTGCTCTGTGTTTTTGCAACACAACTAACCAGGTAAAGAACCCTGTCTCATTTGCAATGGTATGGATGGAAGCCCAGCCCATTACAATGCAATTAAAATGCATTAAAATGCAAATTTCCATTGTTATTATTACATTATTTCCAGACTGTGGCACCTGCAGCTTCCATCCAAGTGCTGTTCATTGCAACGAGATGGTGATTAACTTCTGCATTATAGCACTGATAAAGAGCAACTGAAAAGTCAAGAGCGTAAATTGAACGACAGGCTGCCAGCGCCAGTTTCCAAAAGAAGTCATTAGGATTTTGACTAATTACATCTCGTCTGACCTTCCAGTCTCATTGCTTCAACCCGAACAAATAGATCTGCAGCTTCCCTCTCTACTTGTACCTCGTGCAGATGGAAGTCAAAATAAAGTTGTGTTAATAAACGGCGACATTGTAACTTGTGCTTTGGTGTGACACAGGAAACCATTAGCGTTGTAACAGTAAAGCAGATAAGAGTTAATTAACTGATAATGGCACTCTATTCACTGAGATGAAAGTCAGTGAATGGAAATGAAAGGGTGGGAGTCAAGAGAAAAATGGACTTTCTGCAGATCTCAAAGAAAAGAAGATAATCATATTCCTCCTTAATTAAGTTTCACACTGGGGTGGCATAGATGCCAAGGGTTGTGAATAATCTGCATCACAGCTGCCACAACAATGTACTAAACCAACGAATATGAATTTCGTCACGTCTACTTCTATACAAATTGCACGACAGGCTTCTTGGAGGAAAACACAACACCTGTTAAATCAGAGCCTTTGATCTCTAGATGATGACCTCTTTTATTCACTCCTGCTCTTCTTCTAAAACCCGGCATGAGACAGCAGAACAAATCGATAACAACAGCACCAAAAAAAACAAAAGACGTACGGTTTTGTGGGAAGTAAACTTAACTAGAGGGCGCA
Organism: Taurulus bubalis; assembly: GCF_910589615.1. Taxonomy (NCBI): domain Eukaryota; kingdom Metazoa; phylum Chordata; class Actinopteri; order Perciformes; family Cottidae; genus Taurulus; species Taurulus bubalis. The sequence continues at coordinate 11,666,478 of NC_136606.1, forward strand.
AAAACCCTATTCTTCCTTCCTGTATGCGCAGCTTTTGATCAACTTTTCCAGCTGGGGAAGTGTGGGGTTTTATCGGCTCTATCCTCTTCTCTCACAGAAGAGAAACAATGTGCTTTATTCCATTACACTGTAAATCCAATCTCATGCTTCACGCTCTGTAGAAGAGTAGCAGAAAGAGGGAATGAATGAGATGGCATGGGGAAATGTTGACACAATCCCACAATCCCTAAGGCGACACCCAGCGGCCATCGGGGTACAGTTGAGGGATACTGAGCAATTAACCAATCAATCAGGGGGCTGACGGGGCCCCGTGTAGCTATTATGGTGATACACGTGTCGCTGAAGAGGGAAGCTCTCTCTTGGCTCAACGAAGTCAGGCTGTTTACTCTTTGTGTTGCCTGTTCCTAAGAAGAAGTCACACTTGGAAAAACTTGCAAGTCTAGAATTAGGAAATAATTAACATCTTGCTGCTTAAAATGTAGACTTGCACAGATAAAGTGTGTTGCCACCATATAATGCAATAGAGCACATCCTGTTCCTCTAAAAGAAAATTAAAATTTCCTGTACATGATGGGCTTCAGAATTAATGTTTCTGTTTTCCGCTGTTGACTTTCCCAGACATCCAATGAACACCAGAATTAATAATGGATTGGGAGGAAATTAATATTTAATTCTTTAAATCTGTTGCAAACAGCTTGTAATATACGCTGATCTATCTCCTGCATGATTCACACAGCAATATATCTTTGAAAAGCCCACAAGCTATTTGTCTCCCCCACTCAGACCAGAGATGCATTCATCTCCTGGCATCAGTTAACAAAATATCTCACGTATGGAGCATTCTCCATTAGGTGTTGCGTGCTGATGAAGTTGATTATTGCTAATGCTGTAAAAGCTGTTATCACCGGATAAAAAGAAAACTGTTTGAGATCTGATATTGAATATTGCAACATAAAAGCAAGCTGTGAATATGATCTAACATAATCGACATCTTCACCAGCTGATGCCACCTCACTTTGGAGTGTGGGCTGAAATGTCTCTACAGTGGTTTATCATATTTTGTAATTACACTGTTGATGCAGTTGCAGTAATGGTTACGACACATGTGATTACTTTGATGACTTCTTAGTGCGTCCATGAGGTTGAAATCCGTGGCTAATGGTGAAATCTCTCAACATGTAACATCCTGTGTATTCTGTGTGTCATTAGTGTTTCCTGATTTATTAATTCCCTTCACCTGTTCTTGTTCCAGACTCCTCCCTCCTCGTGTGCCTTTCCCCTGTGTGATTGTAAAGCCCCGCCCTCATTGTTTCCACCTGTGCCTCATTGCCTGTCTTCCCCTGTGTATTTAGTCTGTGTCTTTCCCTTGTCAGTTGTAGGCTTGTCTTCTTTGTTTGTATGTATGTACTTCCCGTTTGAGCTGTAGTTTTCGTTTCCCGTACCAGTCTTTATCTTTATTTGTGACTTTGTTTAGTAAAATACCTTTGCTCAACACTTAAACAATGCAGGTGTTGATGTGGTTGATGCTGTTAAGAGTATTGATCTGGAAAGTCTAATAGGATCAATGTGTTCAGGCTTATCAGACATCAACAAACCACACATGCATTTATAATACTCAAGAAGTTGTAGTTTGTATTGGTACTGCAATCATTCTATATTTTTGTCACAACGATTATGAGATAAACAGGAATGGGTCAATGCAATGCCTTGCCGGATGGCATCAAGTTGTATAATCATAAGTGTTGAACTTTTATGCATTGGCACCAATGCTGGACGGGCTCTAGGAACGTGTGATATTGAGGACTGTTTTTAGCAAGGCATTCAAAATTAGATTTAAAAACTAACACAATTCTCTTTGATTTACTCTATCAAATAAAGTTTAGAAAAAAAAATGCAAGTAGGTTGGGATTTTTGACAGACGACAACTCTCACATAAGCAGCATAGTTTAAGTACCAGTAACACCACCTTTGAGTCTATTACTATGTACCAGAATTGATTAGTATGGGACTTCATTATTAAGCAGTGCATCATGCCCACTTAACACAGTCAAAACCCTCTGCTCAACAGGCTATGCTGCTTTTAAAAATCGTCCACCATGTGGTGATGCTTTTTATATTTAGTGCAAAAGCATGCACTCTGGCCAATACCATGAAACCATTACAAACTGTCGGTCGTCTCTTGTTCTCCTTTGATTTCTTGCTCTTAGAGGCACTTTACTTCACATGAGCTGTCTCCATACAGTTTGTCTCCTGACTGAAGTGTTCAGACATTTGCTTTCATCTTGTGCAAAGGCATGCCTCAGAGATGGGTAAAGGTGAAAGTGACTCCGGAAGGCGGGAGGAGGGGGAAAGGCTGGTTCAAAGCCGAAGCAAAAGAGTTTCTTCCTTTTTGCAGAGTGGCCTAAATTTCAGGAAAACCACCAGGCGCTTCCATCTTCTAATGCCATTTTGACGATTCCCGTTCCGCTGTGTGGAGACAGCGAGACTCATGATCCCACTCTCTCGTATCAGTAGGCAGAGCAGCTCTCAAGGCAACTGCAGAGAGAAGTGTGTCGAAATATACCGGTAAGTCGTCGCTCACACGTACAGGTATTTCTTTCTGATAAATGGAGAAAAAAAATAACAGACTCTACCTCCTCCACACAGCCTGGTCCAGCATTGACTTCTCACCTCCAACTGGAGAACTGTCAGTAATTTAACTTAATTAACTTGTCCAATGTGAGGCAAAAACAATTACCCAAGCACAAGCATGAAAAGAATGGGCAGCTTATTACAGTGTGTTGCAGTTGGCCCTTGCAGGAGACGTATTAGAGATGATGGATGTCTGTATTTCCAGTGGTGCCTTCTTTCTAATGAGTTCCTGTGCCATGTTGCAACTTCATTATAAAAAAAAGGATCTGCAGCATTACTGAGAATAATAAGAAATGATAATATCCAAGTATTTAGTATGATTTTAATCAGTGAATTCAAGTTTTGGTTGCTGTTGTCAGCCTAGTTGCTTATTTCCCTTCCTTTTAATGGGCCGGTTTATGAAAGTCAATGTTATGAAAGGAATATGAAGATTAGCTCTGTAATGTACAAAGCCATTGACGTGCTACACATATTTGAATGAAAGTTAAACATTTATTTCAAAGCTTTTCAATTTCTTTAGTCTGTATCCGTTAGACTAGCAAACTCTGAAAGCCCCTCAGGTTTTTGACATTTTTCGTTTTCCTCTGCAGACCTAAGAAGCACACATAAATCAAGGTTTCCAAAACTCTGGAGATAGAAACGCAGCGTAGCGAGAAGGCCAATCTTGATTTCCTGCGCACACCTGCTTAGAGTGCATCACGGTTCACACCAATGCAAGCTCCCTTTACGTCAGTCGACTCTGAGGGTGTAGCTCTGTTTTGTGTTTGCGTGTGAGAGTGAGAAAGACGGAGACCAAGGCACAAAGTATTTCATGCACGTTTCTATATTTTTACACCGTGGGCATGTAATATTGGAGTGTGTGATGTCTGTGCCTTCAGTTATCGAGGACACACTTGTGCATCAAGAGAACAGACAGCACTGTGCGGCGGGAGGCCAGTGAAGAAACCCTGAAACAAAAATAGTGTTGAAAGAAACTGCTTCTGCCGCGTTTGAAATTGGAGGATTTAATACTGTTTTCTTAGACAGTTGGACCAGTGCTGGTAAACAATCATTTTGGCCCCCTGCGGCCACAAAGAGCAGCAAACAGTTTATTTGTCTTCTTAATCTGGGATGTAAATCTCCACTGACTCTGAAGTGGAAGTGGGAAAGTAGCTGTGACTGCAGGATGATTCACTGCAGATAGTTATATTTTAGCTGAAAGCATTGCCAAAGTAATACAAAATCCTTTTTTAAATAACACAAAAAAATGGTGGTTCATATATTTTTGACTGGACAATTTCGAGCTATATGAATTCTTTAATTGAGTGGTAGTCCCCGTTTAACTCTGGCCTGCCTTCAGAAGATTACAATGCACAGGAGGTGATGGTAGTTTTCCCCACTGTGGCTTCTCTGGATTATACGCGCCTTGAGTACTTACATAAGTGGCTTTATTTTTCTATCCATTTAGCCATGGGTAGCTTTTGCCTACTTTATCTCCACTTAAATTGCTTTTGGCATCTCAAATTTACTGACTGGGAATAAAATATCATCTTAACACAGAAGAAAATCAGCAGACTGCACTCTTTACTGTGAATGGCGAACACCATGCCCAGCAGTCACATACATAATTGTCCTCTGCAGCCTCACCCTCTCCATTTTGACATTAATTAATCTCAGGCAATCTCCAAACTGCCCATGGGGGCCAAGACCTCACGCCTCCAAACCTTCAATTCCCATGATTGAATTTCACAGAGTTCATCTCTCCAGCCCTTAACTTTGCCACTTTACTAATAGTGGTCGTGAAAAAAGAAGACACTAAAAAAGAAGAGTCGAAGAAAAAAGAAACTCTCACCATCAGCCATATTCTTTTTGCTATCCATCATGGGCCATAGAGGGGAGGACAAAGACAAATACAGCCAGCCAGAATCTGGGCAGAAAGCGAGAAAGATGACCCCGCTGGACTCTGGTGCTGCATTTCATTATCTCACGCCGTCCATTCATTCACTACCTTCGGACGGACCAGGCCCTAAAACACTCGATCACACCTCTGCACTGCATTGTAGCGGGCTGATGTGACCTGTGACGCACAGAAATAAGATGAAGATGGTGTAAACTTCCATAATGATGTTATAAGTGAGAACAGGGAGTATAAACTTCACTCAGTGAAGTGTTCTATTTTACAACAGACTTTGACAGGTTTTAAATTGTAAAACAAGATAAAGAGCCTACAGCCACGCTAGCGGCTCTGTGAGGCTGTTGAACAACTGAATGCTAACATGAAACGCTGAGATGTTTAGCAGGTGTCATGTTTGTTCATGATTTGAGTTGAGTTTGTTGGCACGCTTACATCTGCTAATATGCATAAACAACACAAAGTACAGCTGAGGTTGATGAGATATGTTGATAGTTTTCCTGGTATTTGGTCATAAACCAAAGTAATGGAGAAATAAAGGTTTTGACCTGATGGTGGTGCTGGATGAAAAGTTAATGGAGAGGTGTTTGAACTAATGCTGACTGGAACCATAATGTCTGTACCAGATATCATGGCCATCCATCCAATAGTTTGAGCAGCCGAGTCGCCCGTTATTGAAAGTTGACTTTCACAGAGGAGACCACTGTTTGTGTCCCCTGTGTCTTTTTCTGAAATGTCGACATTCAAAGTATCCTGTGGTTTGTGGGAATGATGTTTCACAAAAACAATAGAAATGTATAGCTTCTGGTGGCACTTGAGGATCAGTCTTGAGGATTCATCATGAATGTCTTCATTCAATTTTATGACAAAAGGTTGAAATATTACACAGGATAGGTGAAAACTTTGATCTGCTGGTGGAGCAACAGAAAAAGTTAGTAAATCACCAAAGTCCTTAGGGTTCACCCTCTGGGCACCATGAATATCTGCGCCAAATTGCATGCAAATCAAACCAATAGTTGTTGAGATATTTCATTCTGGACCAAAGTGGTGGACCAACCATTGGACCGACATACCCATCCTTCCGTTAGCACGAAGTAAGAGGTCAAGGTATAATCTCAGATCTGATAAACTTCATCGTCTTAATAATCTTGCTGAGTCCGTCACCTCCAGAACTGCTGTCCCTGCTGTCGCAGACATACTTCCTCTGACACTGTGACAGTTATGGCATCATTGACCAATCAATCAGTGAAAGTAGACTTTGTGGAGTCCTGGCTTTACAAGGCCCTGGATGCTGCTGCTGCAGGGGCGCAGTAAGGCTGAGTAAGCCTGAGAAATCGCATGGCTTTGGCCCTGCTGCATCGTAGGATGGCTCATTGAGTCGGCAGGTATGGAGCTCAGCGTGAGGAATGACTGCAGTCTCTCACAGCTGGCCGGTTTTGCACTCTCTTTCTCTCAGTCTCGCTATCTTTTCATGTTCCTCCCTCCACCCCGGTTTGCCCTCCTCCCCCCGCCTCATCCTTTGCTTCTGGGAAATGACCCCTTCTCTCTTTCCCTCACCTGTCCTCTCACCTCTCTGAGTCACTCATGTCGAGTCATTCTTGCGCAATCATGCATATGTGAAAGTAGCAGAGTGAGCCCATATCTCAACCCCCACATGTGAAGGTTTTGCATTGAGGTGTCAGTGAGCCTGTGTGTTTCACATGTACCAGTGGCTGGCCTGGTTGGCTGGTTCTGTTTAAGCAAGGTGAGCGCTGTCCTGGGGCCTCCAAAACGGCAGAGAAACTGCACAACAGATGGCGTGTTTGAGAAAGGGATTCTGGGAGCTCGGCTACGCTCAACCGAGGTTTGGCACCAGAGCGAGGGTGCGGCCTGATGGTAGCGTCTCTCCTCCCTCCATCACTGCATACAGATACACAAAGTGTTCACACATGCCATCAGATAAACAAGAAGCAAACACTAAATAGACTATTAACTAAATAGATAGGAATATTCTCATATCAGTATTTTACCCCGTCTGGTCTGGCTTTTTTCTGTAACGTTGGCCTTCAGTTTCTTTCAGGTGACATTGCTTTGGAAATATTATTTAGTCACTGCACTTAGTAGACTACAAAGAATAAAAAAACTCTGTTTCTTCAAAAAGCTGAGAAATCAAACACTATGCAAACACACACACACACACACACACACACACACACACACACACACACACACACACACACACACACACAAATACACCCTACGGAGATCTTATACAACCAGGTGAAATAAAAACGGCTTCTTCTGAAACTACATTTTTTTGTAGTTGCCTGGCAACTTGAGTTTGTTTGCTTGACATAAAAACAGGAATGCTGAGCAACAATGGTGGCCACACAAACACACATGCACACACATGCAAACTCTCACATACACACACTTAACCCACAGGAGACCTGAAAGCCGCAGTCGGTTTGATTCATTCCGTCTCAGGCCTCCCATCATGAACTAATGTACTCAAAAGCATCCATCACTGAGTCTGATGGCTCATTCAGAGACACTGCATTCTTTTTACTCATGAAACTTGCTCTCTCGGTGCAGCTCAGAGCTGAAGCCTCACTCTGAAGCTCAGCTGGAGCTCTGTGGGTTACGCTTTTAAAACATCTATTGTACGGGAGAGCAAACTATGCAGAGTAAAAGAGGAGAACAAAGTTCTGGAGGTCACAGCACTTTCAGTGGATGAAACTATATCTCATGATTTTCAAACTACATTTGAAACTTTAGTTTATTGTTTTGCCAAGCGCTGTCACAGCCTTTGGCGTGCCATACCTTCATCCAATCTGTTCCGATGTTTTAAGAAAGCTCCGTTAGCTCCCTGAGCAGCAACAGAAAAGAAAAGGTTACCCACGCATTTCCCACAGTTGCCCCCCTTCCCCCTCGTGGGTAGCTGCATTTTTATGAAAATTACCTGATTTGAATATAGATGTAGGTATACAGGAGCCAGGGCATTCACAGAAGCACGTTCCTGTTGAACGAAGAGGCGTATTAATAGGCTGTTGTTGACTCCACTCCGTGTCTGTCAAAAAGACAGACGCACACTTGCTGTCATAGCCCTAAAGCTGCGTACAAAACTCGTCGGGCTTTTGGAGCTTGATAGAAGCTGCTTTCATTCACCAGAGGATAAATAGGTAATTGAACTGGGGATGTTGCTATTAAAATACACAAAGGCACAAAAACACAGTGCTGTCGCTACTTTTCCCTCTCCTCACACACACACACACACACACACACACACACACACACACACACACACACACATATCTGACATGCCATATTTTTACTTTCTATAATTTGCTGTTGTGGAAGAATAAATCTCTTTTCTGTCATTTTCTCTGTTAAAAAACGCGTAGGCTTTGTAAAGCAGTTAAAAACACTTCATCCACAACATTGGACAGCTGGGTGCCAGTGGTGACAGATATGCATACCAGGGTTCAAGTCCCACTTTCAGTAAGCATCATTGAAACTGAATCCAGCTCACAGAGGATACATTTTTCGAGGATTTGCAGGGGAAAAGGCTCTATACATGTTTTTGGTTGTCCATAGCTATTTGTTCAAATGTTGGCTATTTTAAGACTCCCAGATCAACATGCAGATGTCCCAGGGGTGTTTGCTTTTCTTTGGCTGATGTTGACCCCTGACCTCTCTTGGGTAGAGGCAGCCCACATGGGAATTTAACCGCTGGAATCAAAAGAGCACATTGAGGCTAAGCTGTCAAAATAGCTAAACTTTTCCAAATGTCAGATATCCCACTTGTAGCCCGCGCAGTCGGTGGGTTATATTGCTCTCTTCCACCTGCAGGACAGCTGTGCGCCGCTGCCACGTTTCTTCCCCGACGCGCGAAGTGGGGGCGCACTCCTCAGCCATCAAAACCTCGCTGGTGAGATGCGCAGCTGTGCCTGAGAGCAAGCATCGGACACGTCGTCCACCTCCACTCCGCTTGGCCTTTTGTGCACAAGCTCTGACTATTTCAGTTGAAGGACAGTTAGTTTTTGTGTGCCGTTTGCTTTTTGGCAGCCGCGTCCTCCTCCTCCTCCCCCCCAACCCAAAAGGAGCGGAGGCACATTGTCTGTGGCGCAGCGCGACAGTTCGGTGTCCGATTACAACCAGTGCGCCGAGCAGCCACCGGCACAGAGCGCTTCTCCGTGGAGCACAAATAGCACGCAGGGCTCCGGAGGGGTGAGAGAAAGCTCAGAGGAATCTCTGCAGAGACAGAAGGAGTTTTTTTTTTTTTTTACCGAGGTTCATTTCTGACGAGAGACGGAGCAGAACGGAGGATATATCTTCTTTAGCTCATCTTTATTTTGTGTTCCTCCGTACCACTCTTCTCTCCGGGACGAGACACGCAGCTTCGCTCCCTACTAGATGAGCGGGAGTTGGGCACCTCACTTGGTAAGGCTAAGCGCATTTTATTATATATTGTCATTATTGTTAAGGTGTATCTCCTGCTTCTGCAGACATTCCGTTTATTTTCCCCTGAAAATAAACCTATGACTTTTCCTGCTTTTCAAATGCTCTCTTTTTCACAGTCAAATCACAAGTTAAAATAAGTTCAAACATGTTGCAGAGTGGGGAATATGCCAGAATGTCACATCATTAAATGAAATGATCCACAAACCATGAACCCCACAATATAAATAATCAGTTTTAGAAGTTTTGCATTTTGCTTTGCTATGTCTGACCACTTGGTGGTGCTGGCAGAGTGCAACCATCCCTGCGAATTAGTTTCCCTTTCAATGTCTTTTGACAATTGATGAGTTTATGGTATCATAACCAATGGTCCAAAAGGTCTTCTGGATCAATACAAGCATTGGAAATATGGTCATTAGTATTGTACCAAAATAGTCTGTGCTGGAATGTCAGTGCCTTGAAAGCTCTAATGCAAGTTGGGAAATGTTCACACTCAGTTGTTACTTCTGTTAAGATTTCTGAATGTAATAAGTGTTTTGTCAGTGGCTGCAGATCAACTGTCTCTACTTCCTTATGTGATCTTTAAAGTATATTTGCTGCTATGTTCAGCCTATGTTCAGATTTTCATTCTATTTGCCTTATGGTGTGATGACGTTACTGTGTGAGGAAATGAGCAGATTGTGTGCCCTTTACGAGATCTGCTGGTCGTGTACTGTTTGATACTTGCATTTCACATTTAATGAAAGTGAATAGATGTGCCAAGTTTCTTTTATTCCGCACATCCCTTTGTTGAGCTTGAAGGACCTTCAAGTCACAAACCTCAAACATCAGCCTCCTACTCAATTGTAGAGCCAGAGCTGAGTCCTTGAAAGTTTCTGAGATTTTGTAAAACTTAGTTAATTTGAACTTTTCTTAGAATCCAACTGAAACCGAACATTTCTCTTTCACAAAAGCCTTCCTGACACATTTGTCTGTGGGCAGATTCAAGAAGCTGACGCAAGGTAAATATACAATGGTTTGTGCAGTAGATGAACAACGTGATGTGAAGGAGATAAGATATGTGGTTCATGTGCTCCTCAGTTACCCCACGGCTCTGTCCTTGGCTATTACCGATCCTGCAGTGGATTTAGATGAATGCTAATCTCCAGCCCTGACCGTGGTGATTGGTGTACAATTAACTGGACATAATTGTCAACTAAGTCACTTATTCGCCATTGTTGTTTGTTTATTTTAAGCCTGAGGCGAGCACCTTTTTAGAGAACATGCAAATTCTTTCTCAGATGTGTTCAGAGTATAAAGCACCCAGAGCACTCTTTTCCATTTTATTGGAATTCATACGGGTCGCTGGTTGTTTTGGTCCCGCTAGCTTTCGGGACTTGAAAGCTTCAGTTCTGATAAACACAGTCAGCTTCCTCTGATCTTATGGCCTTGGACCCACAAGGATGCGGTGGCTCATGCACCCTGACACACTATGCTTACCAATGGGAAAAAAGGGACCCTCATCCAGATGGTAGAATTACTTTGGACTGACGGCGTCCGGGCCTTTATTAGACGTCGGATGCTAAAATCCCAGAGGAAAAGAGAGGAAAAAGAAATATAAAACGAGAGAGAGAGAGAGAGAGAGAGAGAGAGAGAGAGAGAGAGAGAGAAATGAAAATGCCGAATAAAGGAATCATGTGACATGATGCCTTTTGGCAAAAGTAGTCAGTTTATATTGCAGCTGAACTGTAGAGAAAAGCTGCACAGAGGAAAAACAACATTAGAGGTTGCAGTCCAATGGATCGGTTTCTGCAACTATTTTAATAATGTATTAATTGATTTTTTGAAGGTAAAAAAAACCTGATTGCAGCTTCTCCAATGTGAGGATTCGCTGCGTTTCTCTGCTTTAAGTCCTTGTAAACTGAATATCTAGGTTTTGGACTGTTGGTCAGACATTTGAAGACGTCCCCTAGTAATTGTTTGATTGAGATAATTAAGTGGCAACAATTGTAAGTCATTTTTGAATGATATAATGCCATTTTAATGGCTCCATTACTTCTGAATATTTGCTGGTTTCCTTGATAGCTTATTGTACTTAATATGTGGGTTTTGGACTGTTGGTTGATTAAAACAAGAAAATGTAATACATCCACTTGGGCCTTGGGAAGTGTGTTGGTATTTTCTGACACTTTACAGACAATTATTAATTGGTTGATTGAGAGAATAATTGGCAGACTGATCAATAATGGAAATCATTATTAATTGCCGCCCTAACCATCATCTCCACTTACACTCCGTCCCCGTGGAGAGAGATGAGCATCAGATGCAGATGAGCCCTTCGTAATGTATACCAGCCACACATTCCAGCGCCTACTGAAAAGCAGCATATGATTAGCGTGATTGATGTTTGCACTGTGTTGGGAATTTGCCCGAGCACTGACACAGAACGGCGGCACAAACACAGCAATTAGTCCGAGCCGGGAGGACTCCATGATGAAAATGACCCTCGCGGCCTTAGCGGGCAGCGAGGGTCGCCATGGAAACCGGTTGAATGACAAGCCCATTGTCGTCGACCTTTTGTGATTCGGCGTCCCCTCGGGGGTCGAGCCCCGTTGGGAGTGAAAGTGAAAGGCATTATCGTGCACATGTAAACCAAACAGCCATTACCCTCTGGCCCCTCGGTGCTCTTTAAGGCCCTTTGGTTACTTATTTATCTGACACCAGCAAGATGGGGCTTCGGGATACTTTCTCTCCGTACACACAGCCTGACAAAAGATTTGGGTTTATTGGCTGTGAATTGCATGGAAGCCCCGGTTGTACAGATCCTCCTCAGTGGATGATTTATTGCTTATATGCAAGTAAACTTGGAGACTCACACAATAGCTGAAGTGGTTTGCTTTTCTCCCCTGCTGTGCTTTGTCCCCTCGCCACCACAGGCTATTTATACATCACAACCACTTTGCCATTATCTCATCCCTCCCTTGTACTGGCTGCCACTTCTGATTTCAAGACTGTAACTGTAACCCATGTGCAAAATGATAATTCAAAAATATGTATGCCCGTTTTCCGTGCTTATTTGTGCCAGTAGCAGCATATTCAGATACATTTATGACCTGTCCCTCCATAATAGAGAAAGTTGCCAGGGTGTGAGTAAACAATTATTTCATTTCCACCAGTCTCAGTTGTTTAGTAAGATGGTGTGAGTTGCTATGGCTACTCCAAGGTTTCCAGCAGTGGATCTGAGTGCCCCGTCAGTCACAAAAAAACCCTGAAAATGTTGGCAAAATGAAAGTTTGTCATTCACGGCACTTCTGTTCTCTAAAGGCCAAAGTGTCACAGCAGTTGCCATGGGGATCGCAAGGATGCTATCAAGTCTGATGCACTATAGCACCCCATAGCATCTGTTGTACGTCCTCAATAAAGTCTGCACTACGAATGAAGCGGAGTTTCTTTTTCCGTCAAGGTCAGTTCTGAAAGATGTGCTGCTTGTATGGTAACTAACAAGCAGCACACTTTATTTTCTGTGAGGAATATTACCACAAAATGCTACGCAGCTGGCAGCGAGTGAGTTAAAGCGAGAACACAGCACGCACGAAAAAAATTAGGGCAGATTTATGATCTGAGCAGGAAATGAAGTGTTAAAAGTGTATTGTGTATATAAACACACACACACACACAGCACTTCTCTGGTGGGACAGCTCCTTGTAAAACAAGGCTGGGGAAGCTGTGATAATTTCCCACTGCATGCTAAACAGCAGAAACAGCACAGGGGCAGGTGTAGGAAATAATTTGAGTTCACGGTGCGGCAGGGAAACAAGCGATGTGTGATCCTGGATGTGCCATTATTTCTGCTGCTTGGATCCAAGAAGGAATGACTGTGGTCTGAGTAAAACATCCAGTTTCATGTCCACACGTCAAAGGGAATTAGTAGCGCTAAAGCAGCCTTCACTCTCCAGCACTGTTACACCACATTTAGCTCTGTCCCTCTCTCCGCTACAACCTCAAAACCCCACTTAAATAGCAGAGGAATCTGTCTTTTAACCACCAGTATAGGAAGAAAAAGGATACTATATTTGGGTCACGATTAAATAATCCCCAAATCCTCTTTTTCACCGGGGATCAAGCCAAGACCATGTTTGAAAGGTTAAACAGAGATGGAGCCAAACTTCTGTGACAACAGGAGAAGCGATTATTGTAAACTTATTTAAGTTTGGAGTTTGTTCTTCTACTTAGGCAACCGAGGGAGCAGTCGAGGAGAGAGTGTGTGGGTCGGGGGTGAAAAGAGAGAGTTTTTAAAATGAGAACTCGAGGAAGAGAGAGTGAAGAGGCTTTGCTGGTCTTTGTTTATTGACTGAATGAGCGCCACAGGGCCATTTGAAGGGTGAAATGAGTCATGAGTTGTCACCAAACACACACAGAGAGAAACACACGCTTTCCCCCCCTCTCCTCTCTGGCCCGTCATACGGTTGCATTGCTCTGGAAGATGGATGACTTTGAAACGTGAATGAGCACATCATTTGATAGCGGCGCTCAGCTCGTATATTCCTCTTTTATAGAAGCTGCTGCTTCTTTCAGGCTGCAGCTTGTACCTCGGAGGTGAGAGCAAATCTGGACTGCCTCCTGCGAGACTTTGACACTCGGCGCTATGTATAGTCACAGCTAAATTAGCAGCCTCCACCTATTACCAAAGCAAGTGCAGGGACTTTCTGTGTGTTTGTTTGTGTGTCGTGCATTATCGTGTTTGCCTTATGTTTTCCACATCAGCAGGAGGTGATGTAGCTGGAGCCTTTCGTGGGTTTGAGTTTTTTACCTCTCATGGGACGCTCATCGCAGCGTCTTATCTTTGTAAAGCATATCATTAGACGATAAGAAGCTCTTTTGATGTGATGTGTTTAGAACTATCAGAGCTTCATCTATTGCACCGCTGCAAACAGCCAGAGAAGCCCTAATTTGATCAATGAGTGGATATAAATGCAGAAAATCCTTTAATCTTCAGCAAATGAAAACATTTATCTCTACTTTGAAATCATTAGGAAGGTCTAATCAGAGAAATAGCCAAAAAAAAAGAAAATCAGGTTGCTAGAGGATGCTTTCCTCAGCAGATGAATGAGAAAATGAAATTACAGAGTGCGCTGTATTCTTTTTATCCGACCTTATATGAAAGTTTGCGATAACATCTAAAAGATAAGAGCTTGTAGTTTGGCCACGCGGGAAAAAATGGGAGCGGAAGAGAGATACAGAGTGAGATTAGTGGAGAGATATAAAGAGAGGAAGTGAGATAGAGGTGAAAATATAAGAACTTAAGTTTCACAGACACAAAGAGGGGCGGCGCCTGCTTTTTCAATGGAAAGAGAAAAGGCCAAAGAAAAAAGGAAGAGGAATTATACAGAGATAGAAGGGCCGATACGAGGATTGTCACGCAGACGGGCAGACCGAGCGGGTTTCGAGGGAAATTGTTAAATATACAAGCAGGAGTTCTAGCGGTCTCGCCGGTCCCCCATGCATCTGTCTGCTGGATTCATCTGTCAGTGCTAGAGGTCCTTAGAGAGGGACGGAAAGACAGACGGACAGGAAGGACAGGACAAGAGAGCGAGAGAAGCAGGCATAGGCAGCGAGAGAAGGGAAGACTAGACAGGAGAGAGAAGGGAGATTTGACAGAAAGAAAAAAGATGAAGAGAAAATGAAGGCGCTCACTTTCCACTGGGGAAGAAGGGAACCCGCTGCCCTCCCTCTTCTTTTTTTCTTTTTTTTCTTTTTTGCCAAATTCCAAAAAAAAACACATGATCAGCGCTACAAATACAATACAATGTGAAGGATTAAACCCTGTGGTTCACAGTATTTTTGCAGGTGACCCCCTTGCAAAAGAAAGTCTAGTTTGGGCTCTATATAGATTTGTATCACAGAACTTTGTTTTTATCTTCTTTCCTTCCCCATTAATCAAGTCATATCTTCTCAAATTCATCTTACGGTTGAAATGCCACTGACCTTACATACCTTATAAGGTAGTTCAAACTAAATCCAATATATCAGTCACAGGAGGCATATTTAGCTGATAATACTTATGATTTTGAATAATGGACTCTCCGCTCGTATTGTTACATTGTTGCATTGATACTTTTAATAAGTGAAGGATCTCGACGCCTCCTCCATCATTGCATTGCCACCCTTATTGCAGGAGGTTGCTGAGGCACTACACAGGCAGAACAACATCTCTCCACCTCCTCTGCACCAGAGAGATTGAATCATTTTTTTATTCACATTTCTTAATATTCTCCTTAAAACCTGCTAGAATTAAACATTAATCAAATGTGATTTAAAGTAAAGTAGATGCTGTGACAATAATGCAGCAATTTACATAGCTATTCATTAAAAGACCTCTGACTTCATTGTGTGTCTGGAAACAAACATATGAGTCTTTGAAAGGTCTTTGAGGAGAAGAACAAAAGTGTGAAGCGAGTCCGGAAACACAGTCGCGTGGTTTCTCCTTCACACACACCTACTGTATTGTTTCCCAAAAACACTGCACACACTCCAGACATGATACCCTCAGGAGTCATGCCCTTTTGTGGTCTGTGTAGGGCACACGCGTGTATGTGTAGTCTACCCTGTTTCGTAGACACAATGCTGCCTCAGTTCTGACGACGAAACCACACGGAGGACGTGTGGTCTAATCCAAACCAGCAGCTGTGAGCAGCAGACCACGTATTATTCCTCCTGAATAACATCTCATTCTTTCTTGACTAAACCATCAGGAAGAAAGAGCCCTCAGTTCAAAACCTGCCTGGCTATCTTCCAGCGGTGAACACCTTATTGTGTTTATTGCACCCTGACAGTATAAGCTGACTTGACTTTGACTTTTTAAAGCTCTTTGAACAACAGGAAGTGGTCATTTGGAGTTGAACGCTATCATACACAAGAGGGAGTTTGGTTTCAAGGGGAATTTTGTTATGGAACATTAAGTCTGTTAGAAGTCGAGCAAGGTACTGGGTCTCCGCGATAAGGATATTAGTTGCTGTAAAAGACAATGGAGTAATTCTAGTGATATTGCCAGGAGAGTGCTTTTCTTGAGTTGGTTGGCTTATACAGTGCTCTGGTTATGCTTTTCATAAAACGAGTGAATGTTTCTTTTCTCCTGCTCTACCTATTGTGTTCCCCAGAAAAGTGAGTTATGTTGAAAAGTTGTGCTGACTCTTCTTCTGCGCTGTTGGGACTGAAGTGGATTGTTTAAAGATTCTCTGGGATATGATGAGGGTTTTTTTTCCCGCCTCCTCTGTCAGGCATTGAACGCAGAAGACTCAAATACAAACAAACACCAAAGTGTCTGAAAACACACATCCCAGTGTACACACACGTTCAGGTAGTATGCTGCGTGTCGTCACGTTGCCTTTACAGAAGAGACAAGCTTTAAACCTTGCAGCATCTTATAATGTAGACCGAGAGAGGAAGGAGGCGGTCAGATAGACAAAAAGATGATATCAGCAAATAAACCGCAAAGAATAAGCAAACCAGAGCGAGTCAAGGCAGTAACAAACATATCAAAAACAAATAAACAGAGAAGAGAATTGCCTTAATGAGGCTAAGCCGAGATCAGCTCAGTCAAATCGGTATAAATGAAGGATAACATGGATTTTGTTGCAGGAAAGCTTCACGGTTGTTTTGGCGCAGTGAGGGAGGAACTCCTACGCGGAGGATACATTTCCTCTGGTCTTGCCCGTCCACAACACTTTGTTGTAGTGCACTTCTTGTCATTAAAAACGGACCTCTGCCCTTCCGACGTACGGGCCCTGTGGCATCCTGATTTATTTTGTGCTCCACGATGTTCCCCAAAGGCTTTCTTGGTAGAAATCACTCCCTTCTCTGCAGCAGTTAAGGGCAAAGGGGGATTCTATCCTGCAGGGTCAACGTCTTTTTATTGACTTAAGAAAAGCACACAAAAAGGGAGTTGTATCGCACACTGCGAAGAGGAAACTGTTGCTCAGCTGAGGTAATTGTGCGGGCAAAGATAGTTTTTGTTTTGTTTCTTTTAATGCATCTGCTGGTGTTACAAAACCCTGAAGTTTGGACCTACACAAACCATTCCAAATATTTTTTAGACAATAGAGGATGCTTTTCCTCCTTTCCCTCCACCCTCTTTCTGCTCCCACCCACCTTCTCATTGTGCGCTGAATATCATAATATTAATACAATACTTAATTCATCCCCAGAGGGAAATAATCTTTTCGCTGGCCCTCCCTCTGATGTGGGAAGGTCAGAGTTGCCTGGCAGCTGGAACTGTGAGCGAGGCAGTGACTTATTCAAGGATACTAAAACCCCTCATGCTCAGTTGTGTGGCCAGTGTTGTGTCTTTACAGGCATGAAACAACAGCACTTTCTGCTTCCTGGAACGGGTTTAGTCCCACAGCTGGTTGCAGGTCTATCTGAACGCAATGAGATGCAACGTAACCTATCATTGTCCTCAGCGGAGCTCCACACCCACAAAGCCTCCCTCTCTCCCCTCTGAGCCCCATATATCATAATAACACTTTCTCATTGCAAATATGTGTTTCTTCTTGGCTTAGTCTTTGTTTTATAATCATATATGAGCACATATGGGATTTCACACCATATAATATATCCAGAGTTCATCTGTTTTAGTTGAAGCAATTATAGTAATTGGCAGGTTACAGTCACTCTGTTTCAGCTTTGATTCTCACTCTTAAGCGCTTCTTAGTCGTCTTTCTCCTCCATCGCAGTGTGAGCCAATGACAGTCAGACTCCTCCCTGAACTCCTTCGGCGAAATTATGCTTTTCTGAGCATAAGCTGCAAAGGACGCTACGGTCAGGTGTTGGAAAAATGATTAAAAAAGCATTTCTAACAGAAAAAGAAAATATTTCTAACACAAGTGATCAAATTGTCATATTTAGCCACAGTGCGTGGTTACTGTGAAGATGGAAAAGGATGTTAATTGCAGTGTACAGTCACATGATTTACTGCTATTGTTGTGTAGCAGAACCCACATAAAGAAACAATTACGCAAATCAAACAGTTATTTCTGCCTCAGCAGCTGGGCTGTAATTTAGCCGCACGTCTGATTCTGGGTCTGGTCCCACACATTCTGTCACTCAAAATTACCTATTTCTCTCCTT
Source organism: Taurulus bubalis (assembly GCF_910589615.1). Lineage (NCBI taxonomy): Eukaryota > Metazoa > Chordata > Actinopteri > Perciformes > Cottidae > Taurulus > Taurulus bubalis. Next base: position 11,684,545 of record NC_136606.1, read on the forward strand.
TATTCTCCCTCTTACACACAGTTGCCCCTTGGAGATGTGAGGACTTGCCCCTTTCGCACAATCTTTGTAGACACAAGAATGCAACTTGTCGGGTTGATTAACACAGATCATCTGGCTGTAGCGTTCCCTTGAGAACAGAAAACTTTCACACGTATACATATTTCTACATTTGCAACAGGATGGATACATTTTATCGATGGATTCACACTGATGGCGGGATAATAAAAGATGGATGTCCATGGCAAGTTGGGAGGTTAAGAAGGAACAGAGTTGGAGTCTATTGCACCTGGAAGCCACATGTGGATTACCCCGCCTTCCCCCACCGGCTTCCCGGCTTGGAAAACGCCATTGTCATCATTACAGCGAAGGGTGGAGGGAGGGGATCATTAAGTCATTATTTATGTGCTTTCTGCTGTTTTATCACCTCCAGACACAGTCTCACAATGCAGACACCCACACTCACAGCCCCAGAAGAATAACATAATTGTATGAGGCAGCCAGGGGGTCCCGTCTAATAGAAAAAGTGCAGACATTAACAGTCTGGGCCAGCTGTACAAGCGACTAACCCAACTTTTTTATTTCCCTGTTAGGCTCATTTACACCTAGTGTTGTTTATGTTTATTTACACGGCGCTCACAAAATGAACCTCCACTTCCAGATTTCTCCGGTTCGAGGCATGAGGTAGCAGAGTGGAAGTTTTTACAAGCAATTTCCCCTTTTTGCAATAGCCGTAGTTTACCTGATTAAAAAAATGCATCGCAAACAGAGCACTTTAAACTGCCTTCCACACAATTTGGGCTCCTTTGCCTGTAACATTTTTCCAGCCTGGAAAAGCGGCGGGGTTGTTATAGGTATTTTTCATAGATCAATTTTCACCCATTCCGTCATCATCTCACACTATGATGGACGATAACAACCACCGTTTACATAAAACAAAACAAAAAACCTGGTGTGGTGGTGGAAACGCCAGACATATGGAGTTGAGATGGGCAAACTATTTTTTTTAAAGACATGGGGATTCGGAATAGAATTGAATGTGAAATAGACCTGTGCTGTGTTGCACCTGGAGCTGTGGCGCTGGTGAAAGGTCATGTAGAGTCAGCTCTCTGGACATCGTCGTCCCAGATACTCCCCCCGGTGTTTCCTTTCCCTTTAGTTTAAAAGGGGGGGACTGTTGCTTTTCCAGCTGTGCCTGACCACCTCACCCTGAGTCTGTTCCTCTTGTTTTCATGTGCTGATTCAAATACCTCGGTGGGAACACACTCCTGACACATGGCATACACACACCGGGCTAGAGATGTGAGGAATTGCAGTTTTATGGCATGTGTTATTCATGGAGATCCCTTGCACTCTTCACAGCCACACTTTCCAAACTCCTTTCTCTGAAATGCCTCTAAACTCCTCGCTCCTTTCCTTTCCTCACATCTGAACTCATCTTCCATTAATCCTCTCCATTCTCCGCCTCACTCAGCTCTCCTTTTGTTCCCACCTAACCTCTTTAACACCCCTCTCCTCTCGCCTCGAACCCTCTCTATCCAAGTCCGTCCCTTAATTTCATCTCATCCAACCTCTTAATCTTCATCCTCTACTGCATCTCCTCCATCCTTTTGTTCCTCTATTCCTCTCATTATAACCGGCCTCTCTCCAGTAATCTACCTCAAGTGACCCTAAACGACTTTCTTGATGCCTCTTCCTCTCCAGTCTTTTGCACCTCTCCATGTTTCTGAAGAGCGGGTCAGTGCAAGTCTGAAAGCCATTACTTCCCACTGTTTCGGTTTTCCCAGACAGCCGAGCAATGCATTCGCTCACATGTATGTTCTTATTTTCTATTATTCACACGTACTCACTTGAACAAAAATAATACAAAGCAGATATAATGTATGCAGGCATCCAGACAAACTTGCTGGAGTGTAAATCGCAGCACAGCTATAATGCTTCGTCACGCACATATACAAATCCCTTATGAGTCTGCCCACTGACTGCACAAAGTCTGTGTAACCATGTAATAATGCATTTTTGGATTTATGACAGCTATAATACTACAGACCACCTAATAACACAGGACAGAAAATAAGAAGAGCTCAACAGTTTTATCTGCTTATATTGTAATATGCAACATTATTTTGACTATTTACAACTGGGTATATGTTTTATATGAGAGTAATCACAGATAGAAGCAGATTTGTCTGCTAATCTGCAACACATGTTGATATCGTTAGAGGGATTTCGTTCAGATGTTTTAAGAAGGAGAACAAAGGAATTAGGCTCACTAAATGCAAAAACGCTTGATTATAATGCCTCTGAAGTGGCATATAATCAATCGAGCTTGACATAAATGGTATTTTGTTTTCAATTAAGAAAAAGCATATAGTCAAATCCAAATAATCCCAAAACCCTACTGAGAAATCTTTCCACTCAAGCCATCATCCCTCTGTGGGGATGCATGTGAATGTCTTTGCGAGATGGGTGTTATGGGTCTTCGCAGATGAGATGATGTGCGCACACACCTCAAAAACCTCAACATCGGGCAGCACAGACATGCATGTCATGCAAGCTTATTAGTTGATTCAACATCCTGTCAGGAAGTTTTCTTTCCAGAGTTTGGACAAACACTGATTAATCTGCTGATTACCTTTCAATAGATCACGGTGTCCATCAAAATGATCACTAAAATGTCCAAGATCCCAACGTGATATACCCTTATTTTATCTATCAGTCCAAAATATATTTCATTAACTTTGATAAAGAACAGAAAAAGCAATCAATCCTCACACTTGAGAAGCTGGGTTCAGAGAATGAGTCTAATCAGTTAATCACAAACACTTTCTTCAGGGTTTAGATCAATCTTTTACAAACATAATAAAAAACCTTCTATGGCACATACCATGACCACACATGGAGGAAGAGACATTTAAATACCAAAAAAGTAGATCAGATTAGCAGCTGTTCACACTGTCAGAATATAATGTAAAAATAAATATAAGGAGGCACAGATTCAAACACACACTCACAGAGGAACATGCAAGTAAACATAAACTGATACAAGTGGGTCAGGCACACTCACACTAGCAAAAGAGGTATTTCAACGGTAATAGATACATTTGGGTCAGGTAGACAGCTATGCACACACACATGCTTTAAGGTATAGGGAGGAAAACATGCACACACACACACACACACACACACACACACACACACACACACACACACACACACACATGCACGCACACACACGCATATAAGGGCAGGAACATCTGCTTTTGGCCTACAATCAAGCCCAGATGGACCCCAGGGCTGGTGCGTCAACACCAATGGAGACCACACATTATATACGCCCAGTATTCTTTGCGACTGACTCTGGGGTATTTAGAGCAGTGAAGGGGTATTAACCAGGACCACAACCTGTAATTGTTATCAGAATGACACAGGAAGTTATTCCCAAATACATGCCATAATTTCTAGGAAATGTAGGTCAGTCGACGAGCTGAGCGTCTCGTGTGGCTTGAGACTCTTACTCGCGGCGTATGCTGCATTAATATACATTGTGAAGAAAAGTTCACTTTTTTTCTCTTCTCCCCCCCACCCCATAACCTAAACATAGAAAGTGAATTAATATATTGGAGTTAAAACTGGTGATATTCAGCTTTGATGTTGAGTCATCAAAGGCGTCGTGAAACTTGGTTCACAAGGGCAGCGTTTGCGCTGTACTGTATTTAGCCGTGAGCTTAAATTAGACCTGTCACAGCTATAGACACATGCCATACCGGCTTGTGTGTCTCTTCATCTCCGGGAGGTTGATGTAGCTGTTCCCGCTGATTAGATGGTATTGTGTTTGCTCCCATGCGGCAATTTGGATGGGGTTGTGGCGGCATGTATGTATTAAAAGACAGACAAAAAACAAAGCAAGATGGTGTGTGTGTGTGTGTGTGTGTGTGTGTGTGTGTGTGTGTGTATGTCCCTTTGAGTAACTACTGTGTGTGTTTGTGTCAGCATGCCCTTGTGCGAGCCTTCATTTCAGTGAAGTGAGGGCACAAAGCACCTGGCCCATACCTGCCTGATCAAGTTAGCAGAGGAGCCTGCAGCAATGGAGAGTTAATACTGGCCCAAATAGAGACTACGGAGGCTCACTTTTATCCCAGAAACCTTGGAGTTTCCCGCACAAAACTCATTAAACACCAACAAGAAGTCTTAAGCCGCTCAGTGCATTTACACACACGCACACACACACTGCTCCCCCACTGTATACCTGCTCTGCTGACACACGCATTCTTATAACAATTATAGAGCATCCACACCCACCTCCCAGCGAGACGTAGGGGTGAGTTTTGGATAATTCTATCTTTGTAGTTTTACCCAGACGAAAAAGATGTTAAAGACACACTTCACGTGTGATGTGTTGCAATTTGCAGCTTTATAAGTCTGTTTGATATGTGATTTGTCCCGACATTGAACACACACTCACAGCCCCGCAGACAGACAGGATGTATTTTCTCACTCTTTGTAGCCTCTAATCCTTGTCGCTCTCTCAGTTTTTCTGAAAGAAGTGATGACACGTTATCAAAGTGATTTCTATTTGTTACATGGCTCATTCAGGTCAATTAGAGGAAACTTGTGTTGGGTTGTTGGTGTTTTGGGGGCAACAGTGGCAACGTACTCCAAAGATGTGCAATTATGTTTCTGACTGTGACGTCTTCAAATATTCACAAATGTTTGTCATATGGAGTCTTAGAAGGCTGCGTTGCTGCTGCAAGGCAGTTATGACATGAGCTGAAGACAGACCTGACTGTGTGTGTGTGTGTGTGTGTGTGTGTGTGTGTGTGTGTGTGTGTGTGTGTGTGTGTGTGTGTGTGTGTGTGTGTGTGTGTGTGGCATAATTACAATTGACAAGAACACTGCTCTAATATTTGCACTTCTGTTTTTCTAATTGAGGCAAAAAAAAGAAGGAACATTGTCTGTGTCAAGTTTTGGGAATCATTGTTTCTGACATTCTTCTTGATGACAACATAGTTAGCTACAAAGTAATTACAAATGTCTCAAAATGATATGTAGCTCTGTTGGTGAAATATGGCAAAGTGTGCCACACGTGTGTGTGTGTGTGTGTGTGTGTGTGTGTGTGTGTGTGTCTCCGTGTGTTTCTTTACTTGTGCACACCTGTGACTTGTATCTTTACATTCCCTCCGCCCCTCTTTCCATCTAATGTGGCATGTTGTTGATTTAGTAGCTGTCGGAGGCGATTAGCTGTGCAGGTCACGCTTACTGTCTGAGGTTTCATGCTTTTAAAGGAGCGTAGAGTGTCATTGATCAGAGAAAGAGACAGTGTGGAAACATTATAGTGAGACCTGATTAGTAAGAGTGTAGCGTGACGCGCAAAGGGATCAGCATCAATAATGTCACCGGCAGAAAATCTGCTTGAGCCTCAGTTTTCTATTTCCCTCAGAAGTTTGATGTGTCCCCTCCTGTCCTTGTCTACAAAGTGTGGCGGCATCTCAAATGCCCACCTCCATGCTGTTATGAAAGTATGTCACATGTTAGGAACGTTACGATTCCTGTGTGAATGCTACAAAGAGAAATTTCAATTTTACAGTCCTACACTGATAGAAGTAGTTCACCATTTAATTTGGTTAACGATACCATTTTCTATCACCACAGGCAACTTCTTATGAGGCCAAGACCTGCATTTAACTATTGTGTCTTCCTTGCCACTTTGTAAAATTTTGTTCAAACTCACTGCTTCTCTTGTCCTTCCAATTGGCATTTACAGAGGAAATCTACCTACAAAAAGGCTTTGTCACAGTGGTTAATAAGCAGATAGTGAAGGACAACCTGATCATTAAGCCTTTGGACCTCTGCATGGAGATAATGGTTCCCATTGATGTGGGTGAGATAATGTCGGGGGGTGTTTGTGGTGTGGTCTTTTCTACCCAGTATGTGAAAGGCGGGGTCGGGAGAGTTCGAGAGCACTTGTTTGACACTTAAGAGCCCCTTCAACAGCAACATTTTGGGGGGTTGCTGGAAAAATCTTCCAAAAATTGCCACTTTCAATTGTCAATAACGTTACCCAATACAACCTGAAAAGCAATGGATTTGTTTCTGTTTCGACATAATGGTTGTACTCGGCTGTGCATAGGGTGGCACAACCAATTGTGTGTGTGTGTGTGTGTGTGTGTGTGTGTGTGTGTGTGTGTGTGTGTGTGTGTGTATGTGTGTAGGGTTAAAGAGGGAGATGTGAGTGATCCTGTTGCAAGGCATATATAATTGTTGCGTGGTTGTGTAGTTGTGCGAGCAACCTTTTTGCACTGGTGACGTGTTTGCAAAGCCGATGTAGCCTAGTTGTTACCTTGGCTTGCATCCTTTAAATCGTGTATGTTGCATATTGATTCTGTGTAAAACTTAATCTGGCAACACACTGGAGCAGTAGCCACAGAAGGTGGGACCACCAGATTACCTCTGGGTATTTTGCACACTGTTTTTACAGCAGTGCAATTTTTTTGGGGGGGGAATATGGGTCGTTAATGGCATCAAGGTCAATATGTCTTTTTGAACAAGAAATATAAAAAAGAGAAGACAGCTGAAACCACAAGGCAGTTTGTAATGCATACTGCAGAAGTAATGATGAATAAAATATGTTGTTTGATTGACGTTTTGTAGACTATCCTTAGGGACATAGTTGAAGCAGACTACAGTTATCGTCCTCAAGTGAAAAACGGCTACACAGACATCATAATGCAGCTCTGTAATGATGGACGTCTACACATCTATTCATTTTTGTGATTGCTGGCCCTGCTCTTCCTCGCTTTTGCGGTTTTACCCCTCAGAGAGTATGTTGCGAGATGTGTACGTTGTTGTGCTTATTCAAAAAAAGCCTCTTGAGGAAAATACACTGGATCACGCAGAAGGAAATGCAATTACCGCCTCCCAGCAGAATCCTAATCACTGAGCCCTGATGTTAAAAGTTAGCCTTTTTTAATGCGTTGAATTTCAAAGACACAGCACAGATCATTTGATTTACTCACTCCCATCTTCACAGGATGCAAATAAGCTTATTAACTAGCCATTTTTAATGTGAGCATCCAATGACCTCAAGAGGAGCCACTGACTTTATTCAAATAGAATCTCTAAAGATACACCAGCGAAATGATTATATTTACAGTCAATGTGTTTATCTAAAGCCTGAAGAATTATGTTAGTGTAGAAAATCTGGAAAGCACTGTACAGCTAAACAAAAATATAAAACATCCTTGAACAAAGCACTTAGATCTAGTTAACTTTAGGTTCAATGTATAAAGTGCAGGTGCTTGCAATAAATTGTATCTGTTACTATGCATGAAATATGCAAAGTGCATTTAACATATACAGTGTATGCTGAATCAATATGTTTCAAATCCGGTGCCTCCTAATTGTACCACTGACTAATAAAGTCTTCTTCTGGACTCCAACTGGGAATCAAATGCCCAATTAAAGTCTTTACCCTTAGGCCCTGCTCCAGTAGAAGTGAGCATAAATGAGGAGGTAGAAGAATCACTGAAGTAATACACTCCGTATTTGAAGTTTTTGCCGTTCCTTGGCCTTATTAGATCCAGAGACACGAGTTGCCTTGGGCTGAGGTGTGTAAGTTGGATCTTAGAGTGACTTCAAGTCTCAGGTGTCCCTATTTCTGAGAAGGCTAACTGTCAGAGTGGACCAGTCCATTCAGCCCTTGCTGAAACGCAATCCTTCAGACTCCTCACTCGCACAAGGAAAAAGAATGAGAGGCAGACAGACACACAGATCGAAAGATGGAGGCGAGACAGAGGGAGATAGATCATCCTACATCTGTTTGCTTGGTCTAGCAGAGACACGATCACATCGGATGCCTGAGGCCTCTGTTGTTCCAGTTTACCCTTGGGAGACATGTTCGGGGAGACAGAGACTCAGGCAGGCACGCACATGCACACCAACACACATGACTACTTGCTGGTGTTAAAACAGCTGCCGTTATCCAAACCCATCTCTCTCTCTCTCATTAAAGCTATAACGTTCTGCTATTGTGCCTGTCTCTGGCGTTAACGGGGCAAATTACCAACTTAGGCCATGCACTCAACAGACACACAGACACGCACACATGCCCACACCCAGGTAATTAATTGGTTCCAGTGGAGCCAAGAGCTAATTTACTGTCCCTCCTGCCACATTTCTTCCGATACTGTAAGACCACTCATCTACAGGCAACTTCCTTAAGGCTCCCTCCACCATCTGTAGGTCCTTTATGTGTGTTGAAGTAAGTAAGTGTCTATGTTTTTTTTTCTGCCAAAGAGGTGGTTGTTGTTGTTTTTCAGACATATAATTACTGAGCTGTAGGAGTTGGCAGCCTGTTAGGCTTGTTATCTTGGTTGTGTTCATTTCAAAAAAACATGTGGAAAGATTGATTGAAGTTCACTGTGTTCCTTTGGGTTTGACCATGTGGGACTTATGACAGTGACGGTTCAGATTTAAAAGAAAGAAGATTAGGCCATATAGTTCGACAACTTTGTTAGATCTAGCCAAGTAGCTGAAAGAATAATCCACTCGTTTTGTAGTCAAAGATAGATCATATTGTAGCTGACCTAATTTCTCCATAAAGTATAATCCATTAGTATTATGCGCTTTAAAATGAGAAGCAATAGATACGACATTAGACAAAATACACAAAATGAAGTTAGCGTTAGATAATGTTTCATTTGCATTTCTTTACTTAAAATGTAAGAAACCTTGAAGAATTTTCTTAAAATTAGTAATCAGCATCAGCATGGTGATATATATATATATATATATATATATATATATATATATATATATATATATATATATATATATATAAGTTAATTTGTTCACTCTTTTCCCCTGTAGTGTCTTGCACAATGTTACAATATATATCTATAATGGCCGTTTTGGCAAAATGATGTTATTCCCAGGCTCTGAGCTTGAAATCTCCACCTCACAAGCATTTACAGACAGCACACTTCCTAGTTTCATTCCTACTCATATTGTGAAGTGTCATTGTTAATATAAAAGTATAGCTCTGGTCTGTATTACAAACGAGTAAGAAGTACAATATCCCTGATATGTGGTGGAGTACAAATATAAAATCTCACATTGAGTACATGTGCTGTTAAACCTCCACCTCGCTGTAGAACACCCACCAACAGTACACACAGCTGAACGCTTTGAACATTTACAGCAAATACAACCGAAGAGACTCGACCTCCCTTGCAGCGGAATATATCTGTATGAGATTTCATCCATCATCCCCCCAGTCATATCCTGTCACCGCTAAAGCTGATATGATTGATTATCATATTAGTAATGGGATGATTCAAAACGGCAGTATCCCCCACGCCAAAAAAAAGTCTCCCATCACTGATTTCACATTCTCAACTGAATGAGAGGAATGTACCCTTGGATGGGTGTAATTTTCTTTTCATTTAGAGTCTGGTTAGCATCAAGGTAGCATTTCATTCGTGTGTGAGGCGCGTCTGTGCCCTTTTGAAAGGATAGATCTATGAGCTGGCCCTGTAGTTAGTTGTCACCCTTGATATTGGCAGAGCAGGCGAGCGCAATCAATTTGCTTCTTCACCTCAGAGGTGCAGAGGGCAGGTGTGTTTATGTGAATGGCAAGTCTGTGCACAGCTGTCGACTGTGATAGTATAATTCTGTGCCCAGAGAGACAGTCGGCCACCCGGTAACCAAGCATGTAATTAAAGCTTTAAAAATGTCACCATCCCTCAGTAGTGGTGGGCTTTATGCCCCTTTGCAGCAGTCCCAGGGGAGTTTAGATGCATGTGCTGCTGTGAGCGCATGAGCTTAATGTATGCATGTGTGGCGAGGTGTTTTTGTTGACAACTTCAGGTGTTGTGGCCCTCCTCGCACCACTGCCTTGATCAGGCGTCAGATGACACCGCTCCTCTCATGTGTATCGGCGCTGCTAATACACCGCGCCGAGGACAAAGGCTTTGAAGTGCATGAAATCTTTGATGCCAATGCATTACTCAAGCAGTTAAACATTGAGAAAGTGACATGAGATTCTTCAAACAGCCACGAGGGGATTGGTTTGATCATCTCCAGAGTGGAAAAAAAAGAGCCCTGTTCTTGTGCTTGCAAATCAGTTCAGGGATTTAGGGTCTGTGTTCGTCTTCAGCGCTGGCTGTTAAGTCAAAGTCATTGATGACATTAGCATTGAAGACGTACTCTGAAACTTTGTCTCAGGGAGCTGGCAGCAACCTAACACTTGCTTCCCTGTCACAGAGGTGCGTTTTTAGTACATGAGGTTATGGAAATATCAACTCTCAGTGAGATGTAGTTTTGGAACAGGGGTGACAAACTCTGGGTTTCTTCTCTGACATTTAAGCCTCTCCAGAGCTGCAAGGTTGTTGTGACAATTTGCTCCCTCTGAACAGCGCTTTCTTGACACTGAGAGCGACTCAGACAGTAGCCTGAGGGTCCGGGCTGTGTGTCAGAGCCGCTGTCTCAACAGTCGATCGGTGCCTGCGTCCGCCGCTGGATTTTTTTCACAAGTTGACACTGTTATGCAGACATCTCTCAGAACCGGCAGCAGCAGTGCGGCTGTAGAGGCAGAGAGAGGGCGTGTGGGTTACTTTTCAGAGAGCGGGCAGTCTACAGATCCTGATGAAGCTGATCGGTTTATGCTGCATGTGGCCTTGTTTAATTTGTAAGCGTTTTTCTTCTAAGGAAAAGCATTTTAGAAACTAGCTACGACCTGAAGTAGGCTAACTTAGCCTTGCATAAACACTAGAAATGAACACCAATCATCATGTTGTATTAGGTTTGTTTCATTGTTAAAAACTAAACACAACAAATCACAGTTTTACAGGGTGTTTTGGGCTCTGGTTCATGGCTCTGAACCAGGCAACCAGTGGTGACGCCACAGAGTTACGGGTCCCGATCAAGAAATAGTTCCGCAACTTATTATTCTCACACTTCAGTTTTTGTACTCATGAAACAAATGATCTGTAATGTGTTGATTGGTGAGCTTTAGCATCCCAGTCTGACAATTTGTAAGACATTGGGAGTACAACAACAACGTCGTTTTTTTTTTCTTACGCCATGTAGTCTGTATTGACTGCAATATAAGCACGTACGCGTGAATATGCTTCACTCAAAGAAAAGTATGGTGGGCGGGAGTTAGGGGAAGTGGACGGGTCAAACAAACACACAGACCAGGAGAGAGACTACATGTAGTTTTATTATTTTGTAGTTTGTTTTCTGCCAAGTACTAACTGCAGCGAATGAGAATGAGAAAGCGAATGAGTACGCACGTTTCACAAAATGTCAAACTTTTCCTTGAAGAAGAACTAGGCACAGTTCCTCAGAGAAATGAATACAAATGAAAACTCACTTATCTATATTCATAGTACCTATGTCAGAAGCAGAGAAGAAACCAACCAACCCCAGAAATGATTAATTCTCTGTAATTGTGAAGTCGGCTGTGTCGGCCACAAGTTCTGAGTCCTTACCTTGACCTACATTTTTAAGCGAGTGGTTTTAAAAGCCATGCTCTCTATTCAAGGGCCATTCTGGCGAGAGCACCGCAAAGGTGTTAAGTCACAGGTCATATTGAACCACGGCACCTTCAGCAATCAAAGCGGCAACACGAGCGGACCACTTCATGCTGGTAATCTAGTGCCGAGTGGCGTGTGAGAGCTTTCACACGGATGTTTCTCTCTTTGCAGGCATGATGTCACTTTTCTTGCCACATATTGCATGCTGTTGAAGCCTTTCGCTCGTCTGGAGATGTGTTGTGTAGGAACGCAGACCACATTCAGGCGAGTGGTAATGCATCAGCATAAGTGCTAGCGGGTAAACCAGTAGAGTAAAAATAACAGCAGGATTTGGGAAGCTCTGGAGAGTTTGGGTGGGACTCAGGAAGAAATTGCTGGGTGTGTTTTTGAGCAAGTGTGTGTGTGTGTGTGTGTGTGTGTGTGTGTGTGTGTGTGTGTGTGTGTGTGTGTGTGTGTGTGTGTAAATGTGAGTATATATACGTCCCAGATTTAGCTGGACCAAAGCTATGGTTGTGGTCAGGCCAGTCTTCAGGGTGAGTCAAAAAAAGTACAGTACAGACTTTGGTGTGTTTAAGTTTCATTGTGTTTTTCAGCATGAACCAAAAGTAAAAAATAAAAAATACCAGAGAGGTGTGTGCAACCATTAATCAGGAGCAGAGGAGGGTGACATTTTCTAAAGACTATTTATTGTAAAAAAGTTGAAGCAGAAGTTTTGTGAAACAAACTTTGAACTAAGTTGAGTACCTGTGATGTTTCATTCCAACACCAGAGACGCTGTCAGCTGTTCTTCCCCTGCGCCTGTGTTTCATCAGCTAAATCACGTCCTTCCATATGCCGAAAGCAGAAAATACACAAGTCGTAGCTCTGTTTTTCAAAGCATCTGCAGCGATTGCAAACCAACAACAGATTGCAATCTCGGAGCATCATTCTGACAGGGGAAAACTGATCCTGTATTTGTTTGATTTAATGTTTATTCCAATGTAGAGCTGTTTGTGGAACATATTGGACTCTATTTGGAGTCAGATTGTGTGCAGGCAAAAATACGGTACAGAAATATGCATCTGCAAATATACGTGCCCGAAGAGTGATTTCTCAAAGACAAAGGAAACCTTTCTTAGTCACAAAGTTAAGTTTTAATTCTCCCTTTTTGTGCAAGAAAATATAAATTACAATAATTCAGCTGCATTTTTATTTAATTTTGTACATAGCGGATGACACATCTGTGGAAACTCAGCTTCAAACCTCTTTGCGGGCGTTTCCAAAGCAGCGCCCACAAATGGATGTTCTATCATCTTCTGCTTCCTGGTGCACTACTGACATATGTAAAAAAGATGTACTTTATATTCTATTCAACGCAATATAGGAGTGCACCAGGCACGATGCCAAATCGACCCGCCTTCGCTGGTGTTAACTAAAGCTGTCCACAAACATACACACACACACACACACGCACACACACACACACGCACACACACTCACAATTGAAAACAATACCAGCGACGGCTGGCAACAGCGTGCTCACACACACACGCAAGCAGAATTACTTATTTGATCAAAATTCAGAGAAGTATTGGTTCAAAGTAAGGAAGCTGAAGTGTGAAATGCATTCTGGGCTGGAGAGAAAACTGGAAGAGCTTTCTACTCAGGTGTGGCTGTGTGTGTGTGTGTGTGTGTGTGTGTGTGTGTGTGTGTGTGTGTGTGTGTGTGTGTGTGTGTGTGTGTGTGTGTTCTACAGAGAGAAGAGAATGATTGTGACAGACTGAAAAGATAAAATGCACATGTGCACATTTGATTTTGCACATCAAAAGCAATACTGTGCACCACAGATAAGCTTTTGAAACAAACAAGCCATCTGATCCAAATGCGCTTTTCAATCCCACTCTTGGAGAGACACAAGCATTTCTTCGCGCGGAATTAACCTGCCCCCCTGATCCGGGGGTCACGAAGCGGAAAGGACCCTGCTGTGCGGCAATGAGCCTTTGATGGCGACATCATCACTCCGTCTTTCTTTCTGTCATCGTCTGCCGAACCCGTGAGAGACCCGGTGGACTGAGAGCATAAATAGTGAGGGAAAAGGTCAACGACAGGTAGAAACTGAAAGGGGCATGGGATTGATGAGGATAGAAGAAATCCGAGAGATGGCAGTAAAAGAAAATCCTCATGTCACCCAGAAAAAAAGAAACGTCAGTCGACCACTTGGTCTGTCAATCATGTTGTGTTTTGAGCATCAGTCAATCACTCATTCAGGCGTCTCATCCGTCACTTTGTCAGATGGTTTGTCATTCAGTCCCCCAGCTATGACAGTCAGTTGCCGGTCCTCTAGTTTGCCGGTTACTCAGTTTGCCAGTTGGTAAGTTGTGGTTAGACTTCATAGCCATCATTTTATTCTTTCATCAATCCATAACTTAGTTCAATCACAAACTAATCAGCTGTCCTTTCGGCCAGACAGACAGCAAAGTAAAGAGCAAACATCTCCCTCATTTCTGTGTGTGCTTTGTGATTTTGGCATCTTGTGTTTTAGACCAGATATCAATTGGCAGACAAAGACTCAGAACAACAAACAAAAACTGGCAAAAACCCGTTTGATAGACAGAGTGATAAACATGCAAACACCCAGTCAATCACATCCAAACACGCACATGCACACGCACACGCACACGCACACACACACACACACACACACACACACACACACACGCCGCTCTGTCTGACAAACACAGAGCTTCATGAAAAAGCTCTGTGGTGTCTTTGTGTGCTCTGGTCTAAAGCAAAGTCTGGGTTGATTTTTTTACTGATGTGCCATGTCTGAGAGAGAGAGAGAGAGAGAGAGAGGGAGAGGGGGAGGGAGGGAGAGAGAGAGAGAGAGAGAGAGGGGGAGGGAGGGAGAGAGAGAGAGAGAGAGAGAGAGAGGGAGAGGGGGAGGGAGAGAGAGAGAGAGAGGGAGAGGCGTCTATCAGCACTGTGTTGTGACCCCAAACTCACCCTTCCCTGACTGTGTTTGGACAGATGGATCATCACTGCACCGCTCACATTTGACAAACATGCTTGTATGTGAGCCTGTGTGTGTGTGTGTGTGTGTGTGTGTGTGTGTGTGTGCCAGCGTGATAGATCCAAAGCCGGCGTTTATTAGGGGGTGTATTCATTATGTATAGTGTAATTCGACCATCATGAAGTCCCCTTCAGACAAAATCAATAGTGGTGTTAATATGATCCTCTCTCCACTCGTTACTGCAGGAAGACTTCAATTGATTAGTTAGCTGACACTTCAACTTCCACAATGCAAAGATGCAGAGAGGTGTGTGTGGGGGTGTAATACCGTCCATATGCAGATGGATGTGCTTTTACTTAACTTTCCAAAACTCTGCAGCAAACTGCTATTGATTGTCTGAGCCCATCCATTGCAATATTCTTTGTCTGCTTTTTTGCCTGTTGGACATATATATCGTGGATTTTGAGGGGACATTACACCACCTGTACAACACATAGCTGAACAAATCCCATAATGATTCAGTGGATTAGATTTGGCTTAAAAACATGAATAATACCAAGAGTAGCTGTATAATCATTTGTGATCACATTTGTGGATGTTAATATTACGTGAGATGTATCTGTCGTTCATTCATCAATTCTTTTTTATTTACAAAAATTCGTAAAACAATTCTGCTTAATAGGTTTTGGCAGTTGTCTCAAGCATTTTAACGTGAGGATTGATGAGCATGTTGATGAGCGGGTCTGAGAGAACACAGATCATTAGCAGCACAGTCACAGGAACATTTAGGATGGGAGCGTCAGACTAACACAGCCGGCTTTCTCACAAGAGGCCGCTGTTTGTGTCCCGTGTGGAACCAAAAGTAATTGTTGACTTCACACTTGTTCAGTGACATTTGCGCAAGAAAGACAAGCAAGGACGCTTGTTATTCTTTTGCGCCAGATACATTGCTACGTTACGGTGTCACGGTATTATTTTATCACAAACTATGATCTTCTTTCTAGCCTTAACGATACGTTTTATTTGCGAAAGCTAACCAATGTCTTCACAACGTTAATTACATTCCTGCAATTGTGATTCCAGGCTGATATGAAACATTGATTTGATTGATATGAAACATTAATTTGCAGAAACCTAAAATGCAAAAAAATAAATAAATTCTGCTGTCTGGGTTGTAATTAGAGAAGCAGTGTTATCCATTTTGACCTTCTAACTCTGTTACTCTGTTACTGGATCTTTTGAGGAGGCAAATGGGGAAAAGAGAGAGAGAAAAATCTGTTGAGGTTGTAGATTTTCTTATACACAGGTTTGAGTTATCATAAAGATTTTAAGGATACTGGATTTTGTACTGAAAAATTAAGATTCAACTATTTTAACTTGCTAATTGTGACTTGTGATGTTTTGTCTGTCTTATATTTAAGGCAATGCAGTGTATGGTTATATGAGTCAAATGAATAACTGATAGACTGACTGTGTTTAAAGGGAGACAGCCTGCGATATCACCCTGACGAAGCCAAAAAAGAGGGTATTAACTTAAAGCATGCCCTTTAGACGATGGACTTGTGTTGCAGCTCACATTGGTCTGTGTCTTCTCTTCTTCTCCTTATACTATTCTTGCAGGAATACTGTATTTTATTATCTGTTCTCCACATACATTTCAAATGACAACATCCTTTTCAGCATGTTTCTTTTTTTGCCTGGCTGGGGATCCCTCTGCTAAGTGCCCTGAATGCGCCGGTGTGTTATCCATCACCGGGTCCCAGGGTGATTTCAAAGTGTGTGTGTGTGTCTGAATGCACTGGCACTGTACGTGTGTTTTTGTGTGCCCGTATTTGTAGAGGTGTGAAAGAGAGACAGAGAAAGAAGTAGGAGCAGGAGGAGGATGATGAGGAGGAGGAGGCGGTGGGGGCTTGTTTTAATGCCCTGGAGATGATTCAGAGTTTAGACCACCGAACAGCACAGAAAGCCCTTCTAGTTTTCTCCCACAGGACCAGTCGGTGGCTGGTGGTGAGTTAAAGACAAAATAGGATCCACCTGAGATCCCTTCAGGGGAAATGAAACAATCAAATGGTTTGGTATTAAATCAAGTTACGGCTCTCTGTCCGTGCTCTGGTACTTAAAAGGTATGATGTAAATACATGTGTGTGGGCATAAATCCGGTCTTTAAAGTGGCATGTGCATATTTTCTTATTTATGGCTCATGAATATTTACAGTTTCTTAAATTTTATAGTTCTTAATTGTTTCACCATGCAATGACGTATTTGCATTAGTTCATACAAATACAAAGATGGTCGAGATTCATTGAATCCAGATGTAGAAAGGGAGAAAAACAACAAGGGTGTACTTACATTTTGAGTCTGATAATAAATGTGCAAAAAAAAGAAGGTAACTATTGGTCATCCTTTGGAACCTTTATTGGGTTATATCACAAATTGTGGCATATTTATGGAATTCTTCCCCCTGTTTTGGTTAAATATAGGTACCCTGTTTAGTCTTGCCAGCTGGTAGTGCTTTTGAGCCATTTTGTTATGATTGGGTGGCCACACACATTCCTGTTGCCGTTTTCAAGCTACATTGATGGAAACACTGCACGATTTAAAATATTCAAAGATTTGCTTTGCAAGTGTTTTGTATAGAGGTAAATATATTAATATGCATTTGTTTGACCTCAAGGTGCTCTGGTGGGGCTTTTTCTAACTTGAAATCTCAGAGCACCTTTCAATATTAAATTAAAACATCCCATGAATCAGTAAAACCAGGAGAAAGCATGAGTGATAAAGAGACTGATAATAATGCAAAATGGTTAGCTGAATGCTTGTTTTTAACTACGTTCTTTGACATTACAAAATGTGCATATATAAGATGGTGGAACTTTGTTTTCTGAACATGCACATGTTGTGTGTGTGTCCTTGTGGTGCGGACATGATGCAGGTTCTGTGTGCAGGGCTGCTGCAGAGGTAACAAGGACAACAAAGAGCACACAGCTCAGTGGCCTCAGCTCCTGCTGCTGGAGGTCTGCATGTGTTTGTGTGTCGGAGAAAGACACATATGTACAATACTTTTACCAGCACCCTTTATAAATATGCTAGCACACACACGACTGTAAACACATCAATAATCTAATTTCCTACGTCAAAGTGCCCCTCTGTACATATAAGATCAGGTTTATACTTCCCCATAGTGAATGCAGACATAAAGGTTTAAAACAAAAGACTGAATTAAAAATGACAAGAGTAATGTCTCAGCCACAGACTACCTGGGGGAAATGACTTGCTCACTTTCAGTTGCAACAGGTAAAATGGCTTTTTGGTGAAGAAAAAAAATGAGTCAGACTGTCAAGGAAACTAGCACACAAAGAAAAGTGACATTCAAAATGACAGGTTGACTAAAGCAAGGCTGCAAAAGAGCACAGAAGCTGACGTGTGAACCGTCAAGACGAAAGGGAGAAAGAACAGAGAGAGAGAGGCAACTGGCACTGGCTGTCACTGACTTCCCTTGCCATGGATGACAGGTGTTTTACATTACTCTGTGGGCGAAGACAAACCACATCTCCCCGCTGCCTGTGCATTTATACACTGGACTTTGAATGAATTCCATATTGGCCCCAAGGTCATGGATCCTATTCATGCACACTGAAGGCAGAGGTAACTTTCCATTCAAGGGGAAAATTAAATAGAACCACCACACTCACAGCATGAGGGTTGTGCAAGCAGTAGAAAGGTGCCTGGCTGTATATTTTACCCAATAGACACTGAAAGCTTTCCAGCACTAAGGGCGCTTCATATTTCAGAGAGAGACGTGGAGAGAGTTTTGTCTGAGGAAAGCAAATGTTCACCACCTGGGCTGGGTTCAATTTCATATTTTTAGTTTTATCTTCTTATTACATGTGGCCTTCTCAAAAGAAACAGGGTATTCATATTGTTTTGCTTATTTCCAACCCACCATTCACAACGAATCCACTCTGTCATGGATGGAGGATTGTTTTGTTCTTGCTCTACAAAGCACCATTTCTTTCCCCCACTGACTGGACGACAGATGAAAATCCCATTTCACATGCAATAAGATAGTAAATGCTCCACAGGTTCGACTGCGGAATAAATTGTTCTGTTATGAAAACTAAAGCAAAGCAAAGCAGAGGCTTGCCATTGCACTTTACAGCTGAGCGACTCAGTTTCTTTACCACACACGCTGCTCAAACCGTGGTATACAGTCAGGCGTGTTTCGTGCGCACGGCATGAATCATTTCTGGTAATAGCATCACATAAATGATTAACAAGTAATGATGTAGAAGGTCTAGACCGCTCATCAATTCACCCCCACATCGAAAAGAAATCATGAACAATTGAGTTGTGGAAACTGCTTTGTTGTTCTCGCAGGGAACGACTTTTCTGGGAAACACAAATCTGCAGTAAGCATTATATAATAATCACATCCAGCAATTTGAGTGCTTGGTTGTGAATACAAACATATCAGATTTACAGCAGCTATAGGAGTCAATTGACTCAGAAGGAGTGCTATGCACTGCAGCTCCAAACATATATCCTTCACATGCACACAAACAGACTCCTAATAATGAAAAACCGACGCATGCACACACACACACACACACACACACACACACACATACACACACACACACACACACAGCGCACATTACTATTGCTGCCCTTCACTGTTACAGACAAACAAAGCTCCTCTGCAGTAGAAACAAAGACATGTACAAAGGGCACATTATTTCAGATATTAGAGCACACAGACGCACACACATTAGGTGTTTGAGGTAATACAGATCCATGACTGATTCATGCACTGCGTGTCAGAGGTGTGAAGCACACAGCCTGGTTTTACTCAGCCAAACTCCCAACACTTCTCCCCCCAATCAGTCACACTTTGTCCTCTCGGCACCTCCCTCCCCCGTTCACCTTTTGTCAGGATTTATTTTTGATGCTTTTCATCTCCTGGAGGGAATCCATTGTGCTTGTAGCGGAGTGCTACAGCGTATTAAGTTTTTCAGCGCTTTGATTCAAACTAATGTGAAATGAAGTCTTTGTTTAAACTCAAATCTGTCTCTTTCTGTCCTTTCAGGTGTGTCTCTCCAATGCTGTTGGCCCCTGAGGCCTGAGGAGAAGTGAGCCAAGCCCAGGTCCCCATGGGACGCCCTGTTACCCAGCATGCACTGCTGCTGATGCAGTGCATGCTGGTCCTGTGGCCTGCAGGCGTGGCCAGTAGGAGAGGGCCGGTTCTGCTGCCTGAATCTCCCTGTCACAAGACAGAGCACCCGCTCATCCCACACTCAGGTAAACATGCACACACACACACACACACACACACACACACACACACACACACACACACACACACACCAGGGTGACAGCATAATTATGTGAACTGTATGTAATCAAACTCTTATAGTGTTTTAATTATGCTTTCTCCCTACCATCATTTATCCCTGCCTCTATTCCTTCACAACAAGCTTCATCACATTGGTTCCTCCATTGAAATCTCTCTATTTTACCTTCACAAGGTTTGGATTTGTAGACAATATATGGACAATTTCAGAACTGTAGTTGGCATTTAGCTGGTTACGTAATTTCTCCCTGGCAATGGCTGCAAACAAGATATTTACTGACATGTTGGGGTTGCATGTAACTGATGACTTTCAGCCAAATGTGTCGCTCAAAGTAACTTAAGTAAATAGTTGACGTAGATCACAAACACAGATGTGTATGTATTTAAAATAGATTGAAGGCGAGGACACCTTTATGTTCTGAGTTCACTACGACCAACTACACACACATTCAGCTGAGGGTCACCAGGTAAAACGGCCACCTGTTAAACCGAAACATTGGCAGCTAATAAACGTGTCGACTAGCACTGGACTTTCTAAACTTTGGCTTTTGGCTTTTAGCTAAATTTTGAGTCTTTGTCAGGATATTTGACGTTCTTTCCATGACCACAGATAACGTAGTTGTAAGCATATAGTAACTTGTACTTGTTATTTCTTGCTGGTACAATGTCACACGCTAGTTTGCTCCAACAAATAAATGTATTTAAACTCATCAAATGCCCGACATAGGGCTCATTTTTACAATCTGTAAAATTCCCCTCCTCCCTTCACTGGATTGCAGATTAGACTTCCCCAAAAAATAGAAAAGTAAGATCTATCGGTACGAACCGGAGACTGTGTTTTCAAACCACTTTAGGTCTGCTTACTTAGCCAACTGACTACATCTGATTCCTCCCTTTCCCCTTTGCTCCTTCCCTTGAGACACAAAGCAGACACAACCTTCCTCGTATGCCTTTACTACATGGCTCTGCAGTTTTTAGGTACAGCATATTCCGCATCAGATTTCATCGTCCTCCCCCTTTATCTTACATTGCTACTGAACAACTAAACTGTAATGAAATAATGTGAACCTTAGTCAAAAGAAAGCATCTAACGCGATCAATGCAGTTCTGGCCGCCGTGTGCGAAGCAGCAGAATGTCATTGAGCTGTTTTCAGTCCAGCGGGCCCAGTCAGATAATCACATAGGATTCTGTCTAAATTGAAATGGACTTGCAGACCAAGGTCACTGTGTGTGTCCAAAGACCCACATGCATACCTCATATTCAATAAAGACACAAGGACTCTTCCTCCACAACCCAGTCTCTCTCCGTCTTTCTTCTCCGTCTTTGTCAGTTCAGGTGTTAGCCGCTCTCAGTTGTTAGCTGAGGTGGCACTCTTTCCTCTGCGCCAATTGAGTGCAATGATGATGAGTAACTGCCCAGCTAACGTAATACGTTCCTGCCTTGTACTTTCTGCAAAAGGGGGATCACACAGCAGCCAGTGGGTCAGCTGTGGTCAACGTGTTTGTGTTCAGTAATGTACAAGAATGGCCCATTAAGCTCCGGTGGCCTAATGCTTTGGTTTGAAATATAGGAGCATTAATGAAAAGGGTTGGCATTTCAGTTAGTAATCAGACACGGTTCACGAAGACAAAGCCGGCTGTACAGAAGAGAATAGAAAGTGAGAGCACCTCAGAGAATTCACTGTCTGAATGATTAGCTGTGGTGATACAGTGGTTTCCTACTGCAGGAATGCTCTGAGGCTTTATTGGAGACATACAACATCTTATAATGGTAAATATAGTACTGTAAAAGCTAAAAATCGATACGGCTACATGGGAAACCAGAGGCAGTCAACTGAGTCCCACACATCTGCATTCAAACTGTTAAAAGGTGAAATTATTGTTCAAAGAATAAAATTGCATGCAGACACATGCGCAGTGTGCATGTGCATTTCATTGGCTTGTTAATGTTGTTTAACCATAAAAGTTCAGCCAAAGTTTCTGAGCTCACAACCTTTGTTGACTTGTCTATACACAACCTTTGTTGCCCTGGTTTCAAAGCTCTAAAGCTCTGCAGACTCTACATGTGTAGGTGTTTTTTTTTGCTTTTATGAGGGGACAAAGAACAACAAGCTTCCCTTTAATGCTGGTTTCATCTTTATGCTTTGTTTACGCACATTCCAATCTTATTTATTCTCACTTTGTGTTAAGAATCAGCACCTTTTGCAGAGCAGCTGCTTATTCCCATGGTCTCATGAAGATATCCATTCATCTTTGCCTTCTCGGTTATATTTATGCTCAGTTCTTTTAATGACTTTCATTTCATGGCCTGATGATAGTCTTTGTGCGGCTCAAACGCATTTCATTGTTCTGAATCGTACAGTACACACACAGCCAAATTACAGCCCTTGCTTTTTTTGCAATAAACGCAAAAAAAAAGCTCTGAGTCATTCCAAAATATGCACACATACGTACACACACAAACAAGCAGTGTGTGAGGGAAACCTCTCGTTAAACCTATTATCCTTCTCCTTTGTGTGTCATTGTGCTCCATGTAATGTAGTGTAATCCCAGGTTGTTGAGAATGTGTAGAGCGAGGCTGCCACGGCTCCTCTTCAGCCAAGTTGGGAGGACTACAAACACATTATATATGCCCCTGTGGCTCACAACAGCACAGCACGCTACTCTGCTCAGGCGAACCTTTTCTTTTGGACATACATTTAGAGATCTGGCTTGAGTCTTACAGCTAGGACGTACAGTTGATTAAAGAGAGAGTTCCACTGTTTGGTGCATACGCTTTGCTTTCTTGGCTGAAGTGAAATGACTTGCTGGTGAGAGTGCTATCCATCATCTCATCATATTCTCGGCAGGAAACCACATTATTTCTTTGAAAGAAAAATGTTGAGTGGGTGGGACAAAAAAATCAATTTGACAACATCACAATTTCCCCGACATTTTAGAGGTAAAACAATTACTTGAAATAGCTGAATAATCAACTGCAGTCGTATTAATCTATTCTGGCCTTTGTTGTCTTTTTATATTCAAGGTTGGGCGGACATTACCGTAGGTGAGGGACATGAAAGAGTGATATTCTGCTTTCATTTTGTAGCTCTTGGACTGGGTCTGCAGCTAATTCCTTGTTGTTTGTTCAACTTGCTGGTTAACCACAAAAATATTAAACAATATATCTAAATGTATGTCCAATATACTTTTTTGTGGTTGTGACCAGAGAAGCCAAGGTCAAGGATCGTCTGAGAGCATTACTTTCTCTCTGTGTGATTATGGCCTGACTGTGGAAGGGCGTGCCTCAAATGGGTTTGACCCCACTGGGACTGGTGGTTTTCTGACTTGGCACAACACTTGGCGGACAGACCTGCTACTGTAGAGTGGATGCTATAGTCTGAAAAACACTTTCTGCTTTGTGTGGCGGTTTTAGAAATGGAGGGTTTCAGAAAGAAAGCTCAGCAGCTCCGTTGAGAAAGTTGATACAAAATGTACACTCGCTACGCCTTCGTGAAAACGGGTCTGAATATAGCTTCCACAGAGGTCCAATGTAAATGTGTGTCATTTATAGATTTATTTTAAGAGGGGTGTTGAAAGACTATCCCTGTATTTTTGGTAAAGAATTCATTTTTGCGAAGGTTCTTTGACCAAACATGTTCTCGTGTTGTTGTAGCTCACGGCCCCTGAGATACGTATGCTGTATTAATAAAGTGTTGTATTTAACAAGTGCTCCTGGGTGAAAGCTTGAAGGCTTTTAAAGGTTATAAACTGTGATGTAAACAATAGCTTCACAGGCCAAGCTGAGGGCCACGTCTCTGAGGAGGGGAACCGGCAGACTTGTTTTACAGCCACAGACTGAACTCAGCTTTTATCATCCCTGAACAGCTAACACATCGTTATAGAGAGGGGAGTGAAAGCAGGAAAATAAACAAATGGCCTCATAGCATTCATAAACGCAACAAGCTACAACTAGTTTCAGAAATCTTTTAATTGGTCATTTGGGGGAGATTATTTTAAATTGAAAGCCCCCCGAGGTCTTTGGAGCTTAAATTACAAAACATTAAGTCTGCTTTATTTTTGTCTGAGGTCAGCTATGTTCTAGCCATGTTGTATTTGACCATGGCATGAAGGGCGCTGTATATATTTTCAGATTTGTATGTCTTTCATTTACCCGCTGCGATAAAAGTTCCGCATGTCATTTCCCTAAATATATATTTTCATCCCTTTTTTTTTCGTCTTCTTTTTAAGTGGGACTGAAGAGATTTGGTCATCTTGTTAAAAGGTTGTCTCTTCTCCCGCGCCCCCTAGAACCAAACAATTCCTAAATACACATTAAGATTAAAATATTTTATTGCACACTTATTTGTGGCTTCACGGTGGTTTGTTTTGCATGATTCACTCTCTTTCCCGGAGCCACAGCACAGCCACAGTAATTTGAGTTTTTAGGACTCTTAGCTGTAAAATGTGCTTGTTTTTCTTGCTCGAAATAACATCAAAATAAAACAACCTTCGAGGACAGAGCAGTATGCGAAGGTTTTAACTTGCCTTTTGCTTTGGATTTTGTCAAACAGAGCAGGTGTTTGTTTTTTCGACCGCTCAGCCAAATTGTTTCCTCAAATCAAGTTGGAAAATACTTGCCATTCTTCTGCCGCCCATCACCACACTGCTGCATTCAGAGGGAATTGGCTCTCCATGTATGTGAGCGCTTGCTGCCACACTCTATTTACACCACTCACAGACAAACCATTCATGTTTCAGAATTGGTTCCACATGTTGCCGTTGTTGCTGGCCTTTGAGCGCCGGCAGATTGAAGACCGGCGTGCCCACTGATGCTGGGTGTAAATATTTATATATCCTGTCATTTTGTCTTTGTGTCAACTGCTCCGTGTCAGAGCGGGGGATAACAAACGGGATGTGAGTGATAGCTGTTCTATTTTGAGGAGGAAGGAGACAGGGGTTAAAGGCATTAGATGGGACCAAGAAAGGGGGGATGGGGTGTGTAAGTACTGTGTGTGTGTGTGTGTGTGTGTGTGTGTGTGCGTGTGTGTGTGTGTTTGTGTGTGTTTGTTGGTCTTATGTTGGCTCAGATCCCTGGCTGCTGTCTGAATTCTCATCCCAGTCTGTGTGTGTGTGAGTCTGCACGCGTGAGTGCGATTACGCATTTGTCTCATCAGCATCCAATCCCCTGATTCAACAACAAGCATGGCTGTGATGTGATTACATTATCACATGCATTTAGGGTGGAGCGGATATGAACCCATGTAACATGCAAAGCAGGCCTGAAATCTAGGAAGTGAGATTGGAAGTGGGATAATTTTTTTTGGTGATAATTAATAGCTGGAGGTCATCCTACTGTTTTGTTTTCTATTGGATTAACAACAAGGTTTATTTTATGGATCATAAAAACCTCCTTGGGTGCACCTAAAATTAGCTATTACAGCCCGTCCAAAAACAATACATATCACAAGTTAGATCAGAGGTGGAGCTAAGAAATATCCTGCAGTGTAGTTTTATTAAAATCTTTCCAAGTGTGCCACCGTATTATATCCACATGTAGTAAACACAAACAATATGCTGCTCAACCCCCACAAGCTTGACTTTGTGTAGCTCCGTATATTTAGTTCCACAGCTTTGGGAGGCACCGTCCATGCTGGTTATGAATCTTTATGAATGGACCTTGGCCCCGTCACAAAAGGCCATAAATCCTTTGAGTGCTGTTGTGTCCAATTAGAACCTTTTGCCCCTTTTTCCACACTACAAAAATATCCTCTCTTCTGCTTCTGTCTCACACACCCACACACACATCCAGGCACACACTCTCACACACTCCATCACCCCGTTAGCGAGCCTCCCATGGTGAGTCAGGGAGATTTATGGGGAGAAGCTGGGTTCGTCAAGCGGCGTCTTCCCCCGGGGGGTGTCACTGCTACATTTGTATGCCAAGGATCCTCTCGATGGCGTGAAAAACAAGTCCAGTGGAGCCAAAGGATTGGCACATCCAAAACTTTGTGTCTCCCTCCAGAATTAGCGGAGCAGCAGCCATTAACCAAAATATAATCTCCGGGGTGAAGTTGTTTGTGATCGCCACAGATATTTATTTCACCTCTGCTGATGAAAATGTATTAGCGCTATGAAACCTGGAGTCAGACGCGGGATGCTTTTTCCGCTCGTAAGTTCCCCTGCACAAGTCGCTGGAGACTTGAAAGAGAACAAGGGAACATGTCTTTGCAGACAGCGGTGCTGTCTCGCAGCAGATGATGTTGTTTTGTTAGGAGACTTGAAGTTTGGTCCCAGTACGTGAGCTGCAGGAGGCAGATGTTCGTTTGGAAGCTCCCAGTGTTCTTGTTTTGTTTGTCTTCGTTCTGAATCAACTAGAAATCCCACGTTTGTCACCGAAAACCTGAAAGTACTTGCTTTTGATGCAGTCAAGGGACGGCGTGCTTTCATTTGAAACGCTGTCTGACAGGTGTGCCTGAAGAAGCAGATAATGTGTTGCACGGAGGATATTCAAGCTGTCCTCTCCCTCTCTACTGGCCATGACAGAGAGCTCCCTGGTAAATTAAAAAAGTCCCTATGAGATGTTTTGTCTGGAAATAAATCACAAATGTAGTGATGAATGATTTTTCAGTAAATCGCTGTTGCAACCACAGCTTAAAAACTCTGCAGGAGTTCTGGCACCTGACTCAAAACCACTGGTTTCTAGCTATCTGGGGTAAATATCCCAATAGAAGAGTAACCCGCTTCCAAAATAAGTTATTATGACCGCAGATTAAGCATGTGACGAGTAATGGGGATAATGCGTCACTAAAGTGATTGATTGACCACCCTTGACTAAACCTATCGGGTAACCAGGCGGTAGACAGGCCGGCTTCATCGTTCGGCAACCAGACAGGGCTGTGATGCGATTGGTCAGGGGTTAATGGGCCGGGCGCCATGAGAACAGGCATGTTGTGGATAAGATGTCAGTGTCTGTCTGGGATATCTCTCTCTCTCTCTCTCTCTCTCTCTCTCCCTCTCTCTCCCTCTCTCTGTATATGTATTCACCATACCAAAGACCATTTCCATAAAAAGTCTGACTCATCGGTCTTCATCGCTCATCCACAGTATACATTTACATGGAAGCGGTCAGTCAACAGTAGTGATGGTTTTTATGCAAATCAAAGGACCACTGAGTCACAAGAAGCTAGATTTCAGTATTTTGAACTTACACACTTATGGATGGAGGTTTCTGGTGTCTGGTTGGTTTTTGTGAGCCTGAGAAGCACTAATGTAAGAGTTTGATCCGTGGAAAATTATTTTTTTAATGCATGGCTTTTTCTACCAATGACAGCTCTAAGAATCTGTGTTATTTATTCATCTCCTCTACATTTTCTTTAGTAGTAGAAATATAGTAGCAGAAATATAATGATATATTACTGTGTCTTAATTGTGCAAAAGGAAACCCAAAATGTGTCAAGAAGACTTTGCAATGAGACTATTAAAAGGGATGGAAACATTGAAGCATGCAAACAAAGATTATTTTGGTCCCCACTCCACTTCCACTTATGGAAGACATATTCAGATAGTAAACCACCACAATGGAGCATTAAAATCAGCAGAATGTACTTAAAGTATTAAAAGTAGATGTACTCCTTATTCTGGCCCTTGTGAGTGTATTACTATTATATATTGGATTATTAGATTGTCACTGATGCGATAATGTATAAGCAGCATTTTGGAATTGTAGTTGGTTGACGTGGCGCTCATACTTACTTATACTTTTAGATAGTTTAAAATATAATAATGCATTTTATTTCAGCAATTGATTTTATGTTTTGTATGTAAAATGATTAAATAAATGCAATGCAGTGGAAGTATTTCAGTAAGTAAAGCAATACTATGTTTAACTGTGATAAAGGTTATGACATCATTGACATACTGTATGTAGCAGGTACAATGTCCATTATTTAAATCAGCCCCACCTCTTCAGACCGTAACTGCCGACTTTATAGAAGTGTTGTAAACATGCTACACAACATCACAATGTGGGAGGAAAGGTATAACATCTGAACAAAGGCAGTTGTGGAGAGACTTGCTGCTATTATGAACTCGGCCTTCAAGGATCCAAAAGTTACAGCAGCTCTTTGCACGCAGCTCATTCATCGTTACAGCTGTCAGTCAGCAGTCATAAAGTCTCTGCTCACACTTTTTGTGTCCTGTTGTGTGTTTGGCAGAGATGGAGCCGTGGATCTTCAGGTTCAAGGCAGATGGCACGGTGGATTACTCACAGCTGATCTTTGACCCTGGCCAGAACGAACTGATCGTCGGCGCCAGGTAACCAAGTGTTTTTTTGTCTCTTTCTCTTCTTTTTTTGTTGTCTCTCTGTCTAGCCTCCCGTCTCTTTATTTTTGTTCTCTGTTGTTTTATTGTCTTTTCTTGATCAGTGATGATCAATCAATAATCAGTTTCTCTTGATCTTCAAAAAACAGAGAAAATTGGCTTTGGAATTGTTTCCAAGTCCTTTTTTATTTGTCATGCCTAGTCAAGCGTGCACGTGTGTGTGTGTGTGTGTGTGTGTGTGTGTGTGTGTGTGTGTATGTGTGTGTGTGTGTGTGTGTGTGTGTGTGTGTGTGTGTGTGTGTGTGTGGTACACGTTCACGCTGTGTGAGTCTCTGGCTGATACTAGATGAAGTGCGCTCTGCACTTTTCTTAATGGCTTCGTTGTCAATAGTAAGAAACACTCACCACAACGTGAACAAGAGACAACAAGGGAGCCAGCAGGAAGGTGAACAGCAAAACAAACAGAATCAAAGCGAGCCCAGGGAATTTACTAATGCACCTCAGCAACTTAGATGGAAAATGCTAATCAGGGAGAGTGTGTATGTGTAGACGGATGAAGAGCAAAGGTCGAGGAGGCGAGTGGATCCTCACTGAAACTACTGACACATTTGTGATAATATATAATATGAAACCTTTTTTTTTTTGCTGCCGATCTTTTCTTCTTTGCTCCAATTCACTAGTTCTATCATTATATAGTATTTAGAGCAAAAAACAAAAGGAGATTTAGTTCTTTTCTCTTTGCCAACTTAACAACCAACTGTGAAAGGCGTTGTGGCTGGATGGATGGCTGCAGGCTGGGTTAGAAGTATGAGTGATAATGGAAGGAAAGAGAGATCGATGCAAATATCAATAGAGTAAAACAGGGGGCCGCTGCCACACGGAGACCTGGCTGATAGCCACTCGGCAGGAGAGTGATAGAGCTCGGTGAAAGAGTTGCGCGTGTGTGCAAGAGCGTGCATGAACCTGCTTTAAGATATGGAATTAGTTATCTATTTTATGAAAAAAATATCCTTGCTCTTTAAAAACGATTGCTGAAATAAAAACACATTATGGGTTGTTGTTGTTAAAGCTCTTCCAAAATCCCTACCTGCAAAATAGTTTTCGAAGCCATGCAAAGAAAACATCTTTCATGTCGATCTCTAAAAAGGTTTTTTGCTGTGAATTGCACTAAATTTACCGAATGTTGAAGACAATTTTCTTTTGCCGGCATGGACCGACAAGACAGAAGTCTCAAAGGAGGAAAGGAAATCACAATACATAATGCTTTTAGTCCAAATTGTCAGGTTTCATGTGATCTCTTTCTGGTAATGTTGTATAATGGTTTTAGTAGACAGCCCGAGACATCGTTAGTCGGTATACAGAATATTCCTCTTGAGAGGGCATTCATTAGAACCTAATGTTTCTTGAAAAGTTGTAAATGCCAGTGAAACAGTTTTGTATGTGCTGTGCAAATGTGAAAGGCTTCATGCAAAGCAGGATAGGCATTTATTAGTCAGGTTTCCCCGCTAGGCTTTCATGTTTTTTTTCAATCTCTTTCTTTATATCTCTGTTTCTCATACATACAAAACTCCAGTCGAGCATTCTGTAAAACTTTTTAGCACTCCTTTATCCAGTCTTTTTTCCTCTTAATTATGTGTTGGACACATCTAGAGGTCCATTGTTTGCTGCAGTGGTTGAATCCAGCCATCCACTGCATTCGGTCCCTATGAGAACCCTGATTAAAACTGCTTCTAAAGGTTTCCCCACTTATAAGGGAAAATTAACTTTTGCACTTGTGGTATAAGAAGCTGTACAAGTTTAAACAGGAACTATACCAATTTTACACATAAAGTGTGTTTACAGGTCTTGATTTGCATTTCTGCACATGTGAAAGTTGTATTGTGGGTAATGTCGGCCAGCACCAGGTTTTGACACGAAAGAAGAATGTGTGGAATAAAAAAGACAATATATCTCGTTCTGCTGCACCAATTTGGATCATTTTTCAAACTGTCCCTCGTGACTTTGGCAAGGTCATAGTATTGCAATGCTAAATCGGTGGAAAAACCTCTTTTCAGTGTATCGACATCCTCTGAACTGTTTTCACCCCCAACTTGCTGTTTAAGCAGTTTAAGTCTGTATGGTCCCTTTTGGGAGGTGGAAATCCCTTAGTACCGGTGGCCCCATGGGTAGCGGGGTGAAAATGAAGGAACTCGAGAGATAACAGATAAAAAAGTGTACAGAGCTTTGGCCTTAGAGCAGAGATGCTGTAACATCCACACATTCTGGTTTATTTGAAGAAATTGGCTCCATCAACTCACATACATATATACATATTTCTTTTCATATATATATATATATATTTTTTTTTTTTTACAGAAATCACCTCTTCAGGCTCAATCTGGAAGACCTTACACTGATCCAGGTGAGTGCTAATTCTCTCTCCCTCTGTATCTCTGTTTCTTAGTCTGACTCACCAAATCTTCTGTATGTATGTGCTCACTCTGCTCTTATATGACGTGCTTTCGTCGTAGCATGCTGCCAGCTCCCACAACTTTTAAGCTGTTACAGTAAAATGGTTTAGCATTCAACATGTCACAACAACTTCCATCCAGTGGAGTGACAGCGGGTTCGGGCGACAGCGCTGTGGGTTGATATACAGACCGAACGAAAGAGTGATGATATCAAGTGTAGACGGCATAAATACCCTGCGTGTTTAAATCCAGTTTACAACCAAATATGACACATTCTCTGCAGCTGTACCTTTCC
The DNA here is from genome assembly GCF_910589615.1 of Taurulus bubalis. Taxonomy (NCBI): domain Eukaryota; kingdom Metazoa; phylum Chordata; class Actinopteri; order Perciformes; family Cottidae; genus Taurulus; species Taurulus bubalis. The sequence goes on from NC_136606.1 coordinate 11,715,464, forward strand.
ACATTTTCTAGAGCATTAACATGCTGTGCAATGTCTTTAATACGATTCCACCATTTTGGTTAAACTATCCTGCTGGTGAATCAAAGTGTCTGAAATATTAAACAGAATTTAAAGAATGCCAACTGCAGTGCCTATGGTGACGTGATGTAAAATTAGCAGGAAAAAAAATGCTTAAATAGAAGTATGCTCAAGGTAGCAATTATTCTTTTTTTCCACCTTCTCCCACATGTTGTCATTCTAATTTCTTTCTGCATTCTCTCATTTATTTTATTTTTACTTCACTTGTATGAGCCCATATCCCCCTGTGATGCCAAGCATTTTGTGACCCACTGAGTTACCATACAAACACTCAATGGCAGCAAACAGACTTCTTTAATGCTTTGACATCTCATGATGTTTGCCATTTTCACCATGGAAGACCAGGGGAGAGGATGAGGAGAGGAGAGAAAGAGTATAGCTGGATGGAACAAAAGGGAGACTGGAGGGAGGCTGGAGGGAGGCTGGCGATATAAATCTGCCTGGAAAGGAAAAAATGAGAAAAATGGTCGGACGAAACAAGAGGCAAGACTGAATTTGCCGGCGAGGAAGAAGTGGAGGTTCAGCACACACAAAGGAATCAGGGCGCAGTGAGACAGCACACAGACGGAGGGAAGCAACCCCCGATGATTCATGCAGTCTTTTGTGGCCACTCGCTGGGACACAAATGCTTTTTAAACATGCTCTGTGTCGTCTGTGCACCCAATCATCCCTCCTTCCTTTTTTCATCCTGCGCTCGGCTGGCGCTGCAGAACCAGAGAGAAGATTCCACCGACCCAATCAACCCCTCATCTCCAAGACATCTTCTCTTAAGAGAATAGGACCCGGTAATCCCTGCCAAGCCCTGGCGCCAATTTAAAATGACCTGTGCCCTCGCGCCTGCTTTGCATTTGATTGGACCAGGGCTGCAGAGTTAAGGGGAAGGCTAAGTTCAACTGCTCCAGTGCTATTCTTCTATTCACCTCCCTCTAAAATCCTTTTCTCTCCTCCCTTCTTTTTCAGCCCGGCATAAAGCAGGAGATTAATTGCACAGAGATTTGGTTGACTCTGTGGCTGGGTTGTTGGATATGAAAGACTTGAATGAATTTCCCCTTTGGCGCCCGTTGCTCCACTCACATTATATGCATTGCTGATTGATCAAATATATTTGCAAGGGACTATGGTGCTGAGCGTCAGAGCGAACAAAGAAAGTTTGAGCACGTTAGAAGCCCCGCACATTTTCTTTTGGTTGCGCCGCTGTTCAAAAGAGTTGCATGAGGTTCTTTTTTTCTTCCTTTCCTGCAGAAGGAAAACAAGCTAAAAGCTACACCTACGCTTTTCTTTGTGATTTCACCCCATCTCATGCATCAGCCATGTCAGATAATGCCCGGTGGCGGTGATTTGTTCTTGCATGGCTGGCAGCGTAAAGAGGGAGGCTGTGTATTGTTTGACAGAGCACAAGGCTTAAAGCCGGTGTAATACAAACAGCCTTTAATACGTTAAAGTAGGGGATATAATTACCATATGATCGATGATGGGCTGATCTCATCGTATATGTGCATGCATGAAACATTAATAAAAACAACAGCCAAGGCCTTCTGCTACATGAAGGCAAAATGAATCCCACCCACTTTTCTTGACCTTGGTTGCAGTATCATGCGTTGTTTTCATGCATTGTGCAAGGCAGACAATACACACTGAATACTTGGTCGGCTTAGCATAGTGTTATGGAGGGTTTAGAGTGTAGTGACATTTAGGGTGCTTGCTAACCACTGCTGGTCGAACCCGCTCTATTGCACATATCGAGTTGAGACTCACAGATCGATAGAGCCTGAGCCCAGCGACCATAATCTCCTCAGTAAATGCCCTCCCAGCTTGGAGGTAATAAAAAATTGAACAAGAACATCAGACATAGGAGAGAGTGGGGAACTTTGTTAAAAGTGTTGATGTGAAGCCATCTTTTATGCTTTCATTGCCCAATTTTAAAGCTACCCCTCAAATCTTTTTCTCCAGTGAATCCAGAAAGATGAAAGGGTTAGTCACCTATAAAAGAGGTCAGTTTACTCGTCAGGAAGATACTTTGAGAATCACAAAGAGAAAATCGTCCACATTACATGGACTTGCTGGCATGTACTCAAACTGAATGGCAATCAGTTTGAAGTGGGAAGAGTCAGACCTTGAAACATAAGCAAGCCCTTTGGCCTTGATTGGAGTTAATATCTGGCACTTGAAGTTTATTTTCTGCAGTGTCTCAACAGCCTGAAGGGGCCTCGCTCTCCCTGTCAACCTCTACCTTCATCCTCACTGATCTGGAAAACACTGCCAAGAACAATAGGTGGATCATTTTCTCCTCGCTCCCCTTTCAATAAAAGGAATACTAGGCCTTCACTCTGCAGCATGCGCAGTGCACAATACTCAGCCAAAGGATAAGCAATAAAAACAGCAACCATAATGCACAATATCCTTCCTCCATCTACAGGTGAATCCCACTTTATAATTCACATCTGTCTGGTATTGTCCTTCTGTCCGTCATTCAGCTCTCTGCCCTGGTCTGCTGCCAACTTTACGCAGCAGAATCCTCACTCTCATTGCCATTATCCACCTCCCATTGCCTAGTGCAGAGAAGGGGCAAACACTGATGAATTGGCCCTTCTGCATTTGCATTGTTTTCAATTTTGCCATTGTGCTGCCAGGGCTGATGAATGGCCAAACCGGCTCGATGTACCACTCAGCGTTGTGTTTCTCCCCAAATAATGTCCTTTGACGTTGTTGAATACCCTAATGCTGTGATTCCCCCTTACCTTGCTTTTAGCTCCATCTTTACCCTTTCACACATGCTATTACAACAGGCTACACACGTTCATGCTGCTGCTGAAAGCCAAAGTATCTAATGTGCAGGCACAATAAGAGCTTGTTGAATTCATAATATCTGCAACAAAGGTGCTAATGTAAGAAGACATTAAATGAAGAAGATGTAAGAATCCAATAGTAGCGTGCTGTTTCCAAGCCAGATCGAAACAGGATGCAGACACTGATGGCGAGTTTCAACAGAAACACTGTGGCACAGCGTTAGTCAATAAGCACTAGGACGAGGAGGATCAGTGGCATTGTTCACCATTCGATACAGCACCAGAGGAGAAAAGTAGTAAATATTCACTCCAGAATCTCTCTGTTCTCACGAAAACTCTTTCCATAACAGCTCTGCCTGGCAATAGTCACTGTATGGTGTTTGGATGTGTATATTGTGCCTTCATTTTTCTTCACTTCCTCTCAGTGTCGTTATGACGTAATGGGACTCCAAAGCAAACTTGAGGCTCCCAACAGTCACACATGTCGTATTTCACTGGCCTTACTCTTGCAATTTCTTCGTCAGTTTCTGTAAGCTACTGATGAGCAGGGCTAATTGTCTGTCTGTCCTCCATAGCTCTGGACGCACTGCTTATTCAGTTTCTAGAGCCAGTAACTCAGCCATTTACATGCATGGAGTAAAACGCATCAGCGGGATTGGAGATACACATTCCAGCACTTTCAGTGATATTATGCAGATGTTTAAGCAAGTAATACGAGGCCGAGCAGGGGGTCATTACAACTCTGACGTATCTCTCCGTGGTGTTACGATGATGCGTGTAGTGACGAAGGCCTACACACTTGCTGAGACATGACATCAAGACCAATTTCATGTGTAAATCTTTCAGCAGCTTACATCAGCAGACATCAGTGTGAATCGTATAGTGGATAATATTGTGCCAGCACATCAAAAGGCAATATCAGCTATTCATAAGACAGATTAGATTTCCCCGGCAGGATTTGTCCAGCTCTCCTTCTCAACTCGCTGTCCACTTGTAATGAGGCACACAGCCAGTCGTTTCATAGAGCTAGACAGCTGTCAGCAGAGAGTGTGTTCTCCGGACCCTCTTTATGCAAAATATATTCAGTATCATGTCTGGAAACAGTGGCGGTCTTGAAATTCAGCTCCTCACTCCCTCCTCTGTCTCACTGACTACTTCACTCTGCCCACACTGTCTCCTTGGTTCTGGCTGACTCCTAAGTTGGACTCTGTTTTGTCTTTGTTATTTATTTTGCTGTTGTCTGTTTTCTGTTATTTTCCTTTTTTCTGTCCTCTCCTCTGTCTCTGAGTTTCTCCCTCCCTTCCCACTCTCTCCCTTGGTATCTGTCCTGAACGCACCTCGGCCACAATAGCCCCTCAGTGTGCGCTCTGACAAGAGCACAATGGTTCATCTCTGAGGATTTCAGGGGACTGAAGAGAGGGCGGACACACGCTATGTTCTTTAATCTTCCCTGAAACAATTTCTGCTCCTGTAAAAAGATTCTCACTCCCGACTTCTCGAATACCAACGCTTGGTCAGTGGCTTAAACTTCAAACTGTGACGCTCTGAGGATCCCCTCTTACTTCAGTTGTGGTGATGTCAATTGAGCCCAAATCTTCCCCTTTTTCAAACTGAGTGAGTGAGTACAATGGTATCATACCCGATAAAATTAATGAAAATATATAGTTTTAATAAACCGTAATTATCCTCTAACAGCTGTATAGCTCTTCATTTTCCTCAATATCCGATGGTTGCTTCTCTCCAGAGATGATTACAGTGCCATGATGGATATTTCATTTTCTTTTGGGCCAATTCGCCACCATGCTCAACTCACTAAATGTAATTCTGGTCCTCTCTCATTCTCTCATCTTCTTTGTTTCCCCTCTAAATCTCCATTTCAGTTTCTCATAGGTGACAATGGCCCAGAAAACAGTCTTTGTAATGCAGCTTCCTTTGATAAAGCCAATAATTATTATTTAACGAGAGTGGATTGGAGACATATTTCCGTTCAAGACATATTCATCTTAGGAGCACAGTGGCTGAACAAAAGCATGTTAATGAGATTTTAATGTGTCTTAATGGCACTGGCACTTGGGATTCTGTTCTTTATTCTGGACCATTTGAGGCAGTGAGATAGAATGGCTTTAGTGGTCAATGATGCCGGCATATCCCCCACTTACAGACCTACTGACATCACCCTCATAAAGTTAATATAGTTGCAATGACGTAAAAAAATGTAAATCACATTTCCTGTCATATTGTGCACCTTTTTAACAACAATGTACAACAAAACGGACAAAAATGTGATTTCTTTCTATTTCTGTATGGATATAAAAAAAATCGTACGTAAACTAATACCAACCAATTCCAACAAATCATATCATGAAATCCATCTATCAATCAATTTTCAACTTTAAGCGACAAGGGAAGTGATAGATACTATAAATACTAAACATATACAATACAATAAAATAGCAGAGCGTATTACATTTACGAAAATGAAATAATAAAGAAAGTGCAAAAATGCAAAGTATATACGTTTATATACAATATGACGTGTATATATAGTATATACAGTGAAATAGAATAGAAGTATTTTTCAGTGACTAACTAAACGACATAAGTGGTGCTAGGGTTATTGATAATTTAATTGACAGAGGATCTGGCCAGAGGTGATTTATTATAATGTCTTATAGCAGTTGGCAGGAATCCTGTATCTGTCCTTTTGACAGCGGAGCTGAATCAAATGTGAATTTGATGTGTCCTTGGACAAGATGCTGAACTTGAAATTGCTCCTGACGGCTGTGCCATTGGTGTGTGATCGAGCAATGGATTAGATGAGTGGTTTGTCAGCTTGTATAGCCTCTGCCGTCAGTGTGTGAATGTGTGTGTGATTGAGTGAATGTTGACATGTAGTGTAAAGCCCTTTAAGTGGTGAAAAGCCCAGAAAGGCGCTGTTAAATGAAACACCATTTACCATCTAAATGCTAACCCTGCCCATCCACTTTTTAGCAGTCCAAACAAATGCAAAGGATTTGATTTGAATCTGAACACTGCTCAAATATTCCGTTTCACAGGTTTCTCAGGTTTCTCAGTACATTAGCAGAAGAAACTCTACTTTCTCCTGGGATTAGAAGATGTAATACTGTATACTACCTGCTTTAAACTATTTCAGGTGATGATAAATCACATAATCGCCCCGTAATGATAAAAGCAACCACTTTACCCCCAATAATGTAATCTCAAGGTGTAATTTTGCATTGTATTATGATTGATTTCTACCCTGAACATGAGTGAGTAGATTCCAGGCCATTAACAGGTCCCCACCCACCGCCCCCACCCTTGTGATTAGCAAAAGCACTTTTCAGCCCCTACATTGAATTCAGCTGGGACACGCTGTGCTGCTGTGTGTGCAGGCTGTGCTGCTCGTGCTGATGTGTGTGGTTTGTGTGTGTGTTGGCTGCACGGCCCCAGAATAGCCAGCTTTGGCCTGGAATGCGAACCGACACACGCATACACCCACGGAGAAGAGCGAGGGAGAAGCCAGCTCACATTAATACTCCATATCTTATCCTCTCTGAATAGTACCCCTCACCCTGAGCTCTCTTCTCCCTCTAAGCTCCCTCCTGTTACTGCCTATGTGTGCATTTATGTGTCAGTGTGTACATACGGGTCGGGTGGCTCTACTCCTCCCAAAAGCCAGTGAGGCGGAAAGCAAAAGCCTTGTCAAAAAACACACAGGAAACTCCTCGCCTTCTCAAAGAGGAAATTTGAGTTTTCCTCAGTGCTGAGGGGGGGTCAGCTTTTGTTTTTCCTCTTTTCCTGGCGTAAAACAGTCCTGATAGCAAGGTGAAATCTAATATTCTCTTTCAGTTCGCGATATTTACTATATTCCCACAGGGAGTGAGATCCTGAGCCTCTGGCCACCAGCCAGGTTATTACTGCAGGAAACTCTTGTCTTTGTGGCCAAGAAAGAAGTTGAATAGTTTTGCTTTTGGAGACTTTTCGTGACTCGGCGTTAAGTGTATTATTGCCGTGGCCAATTTTTTCGGTTAAGTATTCCTCTGTCTGCCGGTCGGAGGTGCTGACGGTGATGGTTAATTCCGCCTGTCACGAGTGTGAGTGTCTTAGTGGCCCGGTGCTGTCCCGAGGCCAACACTCATTCCATGAATAGAGAACTTTTGTCAATGAGAAAGCCCCCCCTAGAGGTCACGCTGAAATTAAACGGTAGAAATTGGAGCACGCTGGTGTCTTCACCCCGGGGGAGACGAGTGGAGGTCTTATCTTCTTATTCCTCTCCCTCCTGTAGCAAAATGTAAAAGGCAGCCCGCTGTTTCTTCCTCACATGTAAATCACGTTGACATCCTACTCCAGGGAGCTCACGTGTTACGCCTTAAAGATGCCTCTTTTTCCCTCACACATAAATCAAATCTATAGCATCCGTCTCTGCGTAAACTTGTCACTCGTCTCTGCTTGGTATGCACCGTAATTGGATTCTGTGTCTGTATTTAAGACACAGAATAATTTTGTTGTTGCCCCTGCTACCTCAGACAAAATTGGCAGATATCACATTTACTTTATAGAAAGGTTGGAATTCTACGAGTTAAGAGCCAGACATTTTTTTGATTTGGTTCACTGAGTGTTTGGCACCAAATGTTTCTGATGTTTGCTTCTTCTCGATGGTTTATTGGGAGCCTTACGCTGCTTTTCTTTCTCTCCGCAGGAGGCTGAGTGGCACTGCGATGAGTTCACCAAGGGAGCCTGCTTCAGCCGTGGAAAGTCTGAGGTGAGTTTGAGTGATGTCTACACTTTTCAAACATCACACTGTTATATTGCCTTGTCCGACACTTGTCACCATGTTGAGCAAAACAAGTAACAAATCAATAAATAAATAAAGTCTGTAAAAGTGCACTTCATAAATGTGGTTCAGTTTTGCGTCTTTGCAGCTAACTGAACATCTATTGGTTTGAATAAAGACAATTAAAGGGGTATTCAAGCGATTTAGTATTCCATTAAGTGTGTTGGTGTGTGAAGGACAAAAAGCCAAGATCCCACTCTTCCAATAATGCAACTCAATAACATTTGTTAACAGCTTTGTTTTGTTGCTCCCGCTATGTCTAACAATGTGGCGAACAAACTTCCAACTCCACAGTGGTGTTAGTGCAAGAGTCTACAAACATGTTAGCGGCTCTGCAAGGCTACACTGGAGCTAAAAGCTAACATCAGTTATTATGTTGTTGTTATGGACAACAATGATGAATGAATGCTGTCTGCCACTAGAACTGAATCAATGCTACATAACAGCTACACAAAATAGATCTTAAGGATAGGAATCACAGATCCCCCTTCATTACAGGCAGTGTTGATCAAATCAGCTCCAGAGAGCACATCAAATAGCTCACTAAAATGTTAAAAATGTCAAGTTATGATGAAACATATTGAAGACTGAAAGCAATGTGGAACTCTTTATTCAGCTTTAAAATATCTGGGAATCCCTGCTTTGTATGAGAGGTATGAGAGGTTATCTCTAAAAAAGGATCCAAATCAACTTGTCAAGTAAAAATCATCCCAAACCACTGATTTATGGGCCTTTTAAAGGGAGTTCCTAATGTTTTTGTAGTTTCTTTTTGTGCAGAAGTGTGTGTTTTTGTATGTGGTTAGCTGGCAAACTGTCTACCAAACAGCTGGTTCAGAGTTAAACTTGACTTGTAGGTGAACTGCCCAGCCCTGATCCTTGTATGTTTGTGCACCGCTGTGTATTTATCCTTCTATGAACGCTGGTTAGGGACCCATAATAGGCGTGCACGGGCTAGCCAGCATAAGATAGCTGTTGTGAATTACAGGCCGAAGTTACCTCAGTCCTTGAGAGTCACTACTGTTGCCCAGAGTCAAATTGTTTTGCTCACTGTTCCCCTCGGAGGATCAGGTCCTGTGATGTACACTAAGAAAAGCATTAAAAGACTTCATTCTCCGGCAGTTGACAGGGCCGCCGATGGTTTATTACCTAACTCAGCGGGCAGCAATATACCATCGCTTAAGCTATGAAACAGATACCGTGCCCGTGCTTTGAGTGAATTTACAAGTGATTGTATTTTTTTTCCCCCTAATGCACGCGTCCGCTCTTCTCTTGTGTATTTGATTTATTTCACCCGGGAGAAGAAAGGAGAGTTAAATTGACTTGACAGGACTTGATTGCAGCCTCTGTTTTGTTTTATAATGTGGGAGCCAAGCATAACAGCCTCGGTATTACAGCAGTACAGACGTGGAACATTTGTCACGAAGTTTTTGTAAACAAGTCAAGACTGTTAGGCTGGGCAAATATTAAATATGCCGTTATTTACCGCAGAAACAAACTGCAAGGGAAGAATTTAATTAGTCAGACCCCTCACAACTCAACCTCACTCCTGCATCAGTGCGCACACATTTACACAAGCATGCAGTGCACAATGAACTGCAGAATCAGCACAGATATATAGGCATACCTCACAGGTGTTACTACACACACACTGTTTTGAAGAGGCACACACATGAACACGTACACACATACTTAGGCTGTGCTTAGCACCAGGAAAGAGTTGTTTCATGAGTCAACCTTCGTCTTGATAGGGGGAATAAAAGGCCTTCCCCTCATTTCTCTCATCTCTCATCTCTCAAATGGGTGCCCTCTACTTTTAAAGCAGACCCTTGAGAGCGAGGGGGAAGTGTGTAGCCCTGGGCGCCTTGGAGTGGCTCAGACACCAGCAGATTTACAGGGTTTTAAATTTCTACGAGGGTTCCAACCCAGCCATGGCCTCTTTCAGTTGGAGTGAACCCAATGAGTTTATTACCTTGTCCCAGGACAAAAAACAAACACCGCTCTTTGACACAAATACTGACTGCTGTTGTTGTGTTGATGGAAATCCCCAGTAAACCTGCATTAAAGCCCTACGGCGATGTTGCAAGTGCATGGCGTTCAGCAGCAATCAATCATTCAGTCAATCATTCTGCGGCGCTTTATTTGTCGCGTGCTTTGAACCAAGCGCTCAGTGGTTTGCTAGAAACCAGGAGGAGCGAGCCAAGAAAAGAGCCTATACTTCACCATAATTTAGCGAAAACTAGTTTGAAATGATTAATGTAGAGAGCATGCCCAAAATGCTTTAATTAAGAGTATGTGAGGCGACGCCTTCTTTTCACCTTTTGTCGAGTCAACAAAGACAAGGCAATTTTCTAAACGAGTGGTCCTCTTTCCAACTGCTGCATTTATCTGTTCTCTACCTCAATCAGATCCCTCTCAAGATCTGGTGCCTGTAGAGTTAAGATGTGACGTGGCTCAGCCGTGTGGGCATTAGCCTTGATTTGACTCTGTCAAGCTTGGCCACGTTTTAGAGCAGCCCTCCCGCAACTTCAGGTGTTTGTCTCATTTATTGGCGTAAAGTGTAATTTTGTTTCTCTGCCTAATGCTGCTGCTTGTCAATGGAGAGATAATGATGCTGCTGCCCTTCGCTGGTGTGTTTCCACAGGAGGAGTGCCAGAATTACATCAGGGTGCTGCTGGTGAGCGGGAACAGGCTGTTCACCTGTGGAACCAACGCCTTCACCCCCATCTGCACCAACCGAACGGTACAAGCAACAGCAGAGTTTCTCTTTCTCGCTTGCTGTTTTTTTTTTTACTTGTATTTACTGTTTCTACCATTTTGTTGAAAGGGTTCATGGTAATGCTAGTTATTCTTAGTCAAATATAAGCTTTGTATTCTATTCTTATTACTGTGTTGTTCTTTTATTATTTTTATAATAATATATTTTATTTTATATTTGTTTTGTATAATTCAGTTGGCGTGTCTTGTCTTTCTTCTTCTTTGTGTTATTTCCTCTGCATTATTTTAGCTTTTCAAACCCACCACTTAATCTGGTGAGTCATCAAACAGTTCTAGACTATGTTACTTTGTTAAAGAAGACTACACATTCTTCTACTTGCAAATGAAAAGGCAAATTCATGAGCAATAAAAGGAAGTGTTTCTCTTTCTCCGAAAACCACGGCCTTTCTGGTTCACATAATTGTTAGTGACGTGTCTCTCACTTTATGCACTTAACCGTCCCTTAAGAGTCTCCCACCATTATTGCAGTGTAGGATGGAAGTTGACAGCAGCCATAGTTGCTGAGTTTTCTTAAATCTTTTCTATTATGTGCCGCATTTGTTCGTCAGTCTAATACCCTAATACTCAGGAACACATCTTGATAAGTCATTATCCTTCAATATCAGTGATGTTTCAACCTGGCTAAGCTTGATAACTTTGCTAATATACATTGAAGTGTTCTTGATCAAACTGACAATGTCAGATATAAAAGGCCAAGGTTGATCAACACATTTAATCAAGATGTGATGGTATTGTGATCAGAGGATTTGATGTAGTGTGGCTGTTCTCGCTTCCTCTGTTGTGCTGTCAGGTATGTAGACTAATTATAAAGATGAATCCTATTTAGTCCTGTTTCCTCAAAATTGTTAAACATCAGAATAAAAATATTTCCTTAAGCTCATTACTCACGATAATACATTCTGGTCTCGTCTGTTGCTTTGCCCTTTTTGATGAGTCATTGGTGTTAATTAGCTTCTTTTTTTATCAAATCATTTTGTCTTTTCTTCTTCTATATCTAATTCTTGGAAGGTGTAATGCTTTCAATCCTCTCTCTCTCTCTCTCTCTCTCTCTCTCTCTCTCTCTCTCTCTCTCTCTCTCTCTCTCATGCGTCTACAAATTTAATTCTCAACACTAGTAACTGAAGGGTTTTTTTTTTCATCTACTATAGTTGACGACAAGTGTCCACTGAAGTTAAGTCGAGCTCAACACTCAAAATGTCAGACTACTGCATTTCTAAGAACATATCAAATACCGATGTCTTGGGATTTCAGAGTAGGAGACTGCAGGAGTTTACCATTATGATGACATTTGTTTTGGTCCAAAAGCACTGCACCCAAAGGTCATGGGCTCATAATGACTGTTTACCGCTGTGAAAATACATATAGTTGAAATGTCATGACATTATTATAGTAGTATTTCATCAGGGGCTGTCATATTTACCCACTGAACATTGTTAATGTGAAACACAGGGTGAGCATAGCAATAGCAATGGAATCACGCTCAGACAGCTTTACTATCAGCGGTGATGGATGGACAGATGAGGAGCAGAATATTCTATTAGTTTAATAAGTGCTGGGTGGTTAAAGATTGAACAGCTGTTCATTTCTCTGACGTTTAGCCATGCTGCCACCGATGATGGTGACGATGAGAATAGCCGCCTGGAGGATGTCTTTTAATAAAAACATAAAAAATAGCACATTTCCAGCATTGAGTAGTTTGGGTCAATGGACTCTTTGGTTTCATATATACATTCATGTGATTTGCAGATATAGTTATTTTTTCCAATTCAATTATCAAATGAATTCAATACATTTATGTTTGCTTACACTTGAAAATATAACTTTATTCTTTTAAGAGGACACAGATGTGTGGGAAATGTTTTGAATGAGCAGAAATCTTAATCTCTAAACTCCGGAGGTTTATAAATTATAAATGTAGATGAATTTATGGATCACTGACGTGAATATAATTAAAAGAGATTACTTCCCCAAACAAAGGACACAAAATAAGAGGGAAGAGTCAATCATGCCTACATATTTGTTGACTCAGCAGAGTTTGAAATTGAGAAAAGTTGATCTGCAGAAGAATAAATATTTGAAAGCAATACAGACGTCTTAATACCTTACTGCAAGTACTTGTCATCTGGATTTTGTGTTTTCCTTTTCATAAATAAAGATCTTTCCATCATAAATTGGTGCATACAAATCCCACAATGCAGGAAATAAAGTGTCCTGGCAGTGATAATATTTTAACGTATGCGATAAGTACGTCAGTATGAAAAAATAGTTACACACAGCAACATAATATATTGTTTATTTAAAGTTAAGAGTTGATTCAACTCTTTCATTCTGTTCACAATCCTTGAACAGATAGCTGCTAGGATGTGTCAGTTGCATCGACGGTGGAATATCAACGATAATCCTGTTGCAGCAGCTTCGATTAAAAAAAACCTGTTTCCTGTCATAGTGGGAAGTTAAAAATGCTCTCAACAACCACAATAGCCTCTCAGTAGCGCCACACATAGCACCCAACTGGCTGCGAGTTGTCTCCTTCTCAAACGTCTCTATTAGAGGGACTCAAAGTCACTTCAGTGTTCACACAGCTGCTGCCTGGAGTATAGAGATGACTTTCACTCCACTTCCCTTAAAATGCAACGGAAGCACTGCAGTCTTTCTATTTATCGCTCCTCCTCTTGTTTTTCTAAATGATCCAATTGACCTAAAAGTAGCTATTCCGACCCACAGAATGAGCCCGTCAATACCGGGCTTTCATCTCAGGCTGGCAGAGCTCAGACAGGGCTGCTCTGTTTTGCTGCGGTTCGGTAGGAAGAGAGGTGGCAGAAGTTAACGGAACCCTTGATCCCAAATCGACCGGCTCCAGGAAATTGGCTGAAGAAGTCTCTGCCTAACACAAATGCGCCGAATGGCATCCGGCCCCCTGTGTAGAAGTGTTGTCTACCAATGAATCAATCAAAATGTGTGACGAGAGATTGGGGCTGTGAATCTCGCTTGAGGTCCTCTGCAACCACGGAGAAGTCAAACATGTGGAGCTCTGATTGATGGAACAGTAATTGCAGATGGAATAAATGTAATTATCATTTGCGGATTTTAAAACCTGAGATTAGTGCAATCTTTTTACTCATGCATTTGCCCTCAGAACTTAGATGAACTTGGATGGAAGCACAAACCATTGAGCTAATCCTCGTATACGGTGTTTACTTTTGCACCATAAAATATAATTATAGCTTGGATTTAAAAAATGTATTACTTCTTTTTGGTATTCAAGGCTGAGTCACTGAGCTATGGCATGTTTTTTTGATTTTTTATTACTAGGAACCAGTGCAGTGTGTCAGGGCTAAGCCGAGGTCATGCAGTAAAGTATTTTTAAAAAGCGGGGAGTTGGATTTGGCCTTATATTCAAAGGCGGAATGCCCGGCAAGGCATCTCACATCAAGCCACTTTTGGACTCAGAGAGGCTTCTCAAAGATGTGGTTCAATAATGTTATAAACAGACAAACAGCTGGTTGCCCTGTAGAGATACCAACCACACCAAGGAACACTGCAGCCAGCCAAGAGTGACTTGAGTGAAGAAGCCTGTTTTGTTAATTGTATTGCTTTCTTGACAGCCTGCTTCTTAACAATGGACTTAAAGCAGCTGCTCTGTTTGTGTGTTTTCTGCTGCTAATGATTCTAAATGTGTTCTCTGATTATGCTGCTCCTGGAGCTTTTGCTCATATATATACATTGTTATGTGTGTTTCGCAGTAGATGTAAACTAAACTCAGTGGCAGGCCGTGGATTTTCTACCTGCGCATTCAGTGCTGTCTGAGTCATAGTCTCGGTCAACTGTTAAACAGCTGGCTCTAAAAATAAATGTAATATATTGTTTTTAAATGTAATTATAAAATATCTATAGCTTTGTGATTCTGTTTATGCCAGCAGTGAAGGCTTAGCAGGCCCTGACGGCCCGCCACTGACTAAACTAAACGTAATGAGTATTTTAATTTTGCACTTTGACACTCTTGTCCTATATTTTTATGAAGTTTTTTCTGCAGTGATCCATTATTGAAAAAGAAGGAAACAATACACTGTATTGTCTTTGTATATTAACTCAAAGGATGCTCCTTTTACAATCAAATGAGTAGTATCGAAGCGTCGCCTGTGTCAACGACTCTTTCCTGCTGAGACACTTTCGCTGCCTAGCTCAGCCTCTTCTTTATCTGTGTTGCAGCTGACAAATTTGACAGAGATCCACGATCAGATCAGCGGGATGGCTCGGTGTCCTTACAACCCTCTTCACAATTCCACTGCCCTCATCACCTCCAACGGGGAGCTTTACGCCGCCACGGCCATGGACTTCTCCGGGCGAGACCCCGCCATCTACCGCAGCCTGGGCGGCATGCCACCTCTGCGCACGGCCCAATACAACTCCAAGTGGCTGAACGGTATGGGGACTGCCAATGCGTTGGGTCCAGATAGAGAAGGAGATGTTACTGTTTATGTAAATGTTTATAAACATTGCTAAAAAAAGATGGGCATTCTACATAGAAAGGAACAATGAAGGAGAAAATTGCTTTTTAGCTTATCCCCCGTCAGCTATTGAACATCCAGCTTGTGGAGATTCTGTGTTTCGCTGAAGACTACTTGATTGATGCTTATCTAACACAGAGGAGGAATCTGTCTCTCTTGGTTGACGGATTGTAATCCTCCTCAAACCAACTGTGTGCGCAAAGTAGTGTAGCAAATGCTGGAAAATAATAATTGTTCTCTTGCATTTTATCAGTAAAAACATTTATTTTTTAAAGTTACTAAGCAACTGGAAAATCTTTATATATTTATCTCACCCTTTCTTCAAGGAGCAGGAAATTGTGAAATTGTCAGAAATCGATGTATTTTGCCCTGAAAGTTCAGACACACTTCAAGCACAAACCTCCTCGGTGCAGATTGGAGAGCGTCAGACCGCTGCAGGTGTCCGGCCTACAGAGGAGCGGGTCAATCAGTATCTTGTCAGCTAGTGACTTTTATCTGATTCACATTTAAGCTAAATTGAAAAAATAAATTAAAAGCCACCACATACATTGCTTTGCAGCAGCCTTCTGGGAAAAGGTTTAATAACTAATTTTATGGCGAATTGATTTTCTTTTCCCCTCCGTCTCCCCCTGCGCTGCCCTCCAAAGGTGCAGAGAAGAGGAGGGTTGAAATGAGAAGGACGGGGGGGTGGGGGGGGGACACATTCATTTAAGAGTGAATTAAATCACTGTCAGCGAGAATAAAGTATGTGGTTTAGATCCAATAATGTCATACATAAAAATGAACGCCGTAGCTGTGACAGTGTCGTGGAGGTCGCGTGTTTCAGATAGGGTGAAAGCTATTACACTCCACCTGTTTTGGTCATTTCTCATCCTAACCTTTAGGTTTAGGGAGTGAAAAATGAGTTTTCTTATTACAGTACAACGCCATTAATAACATGGCCTGTAGTTATTAATCCTGATCACCTGCTGTTGTGTGGGCTTCACAAACCCCGCAAGTCAATCAGTCATAACACATGCCCATTCGCTCTCCCACTCACTCTTCCTCCCACCACCTTAAATATTGTTCTTTCGCTGTTTCTCCTTCCTCTCTCTCTGCCCTGCATCTTTCTTTCAAAGATCTCATAATTCTTTTTTCTTTCTCCGTCTCCTTTCTCCCACTCATTTTTATTGTCTCTTGCCACCTCTCCTTCAACAGAACCGAACTTCGTCTCCTCCTACGATATCGGCAACTTCACCTACTTCTTCTTCCGGGAAAATGCGGTGGAGCATGACTGTGGCCGGACGGTGTTTTCCCGCGCGGGGCGCGTGTGCAAGAACGACATCGGTGGCCGCTTCCTCCTGGAGGACACGTGGACCACCTTCATGAAGGCCAGGCTGAACTGCTCCCGACCGGGCGAAATACCCTTCAACTACAACGAGTTGCAGGGAACCTTTTACCTGCCGGAGCTGGAGCTGCTCTACGGTATCTTCACGACCAACGTGTGAGTAAAATGAGACTTTACAAAAGTACAAAGGCCACAGTTACCACAAACACCTTACTCTCTTCATACTGTACTGACAACATGTATGGAAACAGGATTTACATCCACAATTAAGTGAGCTAAACTTATACCGACTTAGTTACTGTTGCTACACCGTCCTGTTCTCGCACAACACATTCACTTTGTAATAATAAATGTGACACAAATTTGAATTAATTCATTTCAGACAGTGATTGACAAAAGCAGCTTTTCCTTTCTAGTCAGCGACTGCCTATTTTACTGACTGAACACAGCAGATTGAATTAGCTGTAGATGGCTAGCATATTAAACGGAGGTTGGCTCTATGGGCTCCAGCTGATGTTTCCCACTTGACGTTTTGAAACACGAACCCTGTCAAATTTGCATTTACTAAATATTTTTTGTTGACGAATTGCTTTATCTTTCCACCTAGAGTAATTTTTACAAACTGTCCCTTATTATGTTCCATTTTGCATTGTAATTTGCATCCAATTTATTTGAAAAAAATCCAGCCTTTGTAAATAATCAGTTGGAGTCAAACTTTTCAAAGTTAAAGTCCTTTAAAGTTATATTCCACAGTCCAGTTCCACTGTTATATTTGACAGTCTCTATTATTTGCATAAAGCATGAACCAAAGTGAGATCCAGCTCGCAGCATGTTGATATCAGATGAAAAAGCCAATTTATATCATCATACTTTTCCTTCATTCTTTGTTCTTTTTAATGCACCCGCGGAATAGCTTCATGTATAATTCAGTGTTTTTGGCATCACATTGTCAGTTTTGTAAACAAACACACTTTAACTAGATTAGCTTGGCATGTGACTTTTTCGTAGCATGCACACTGGGCATATACAATTGAGTGATATGATGGGAACGTTTACATGGCCAAGTGCATCTTAAATTTAATTTCCAGTAGAAATATCCTCCTATAAACAAACCAGGGATCCAAGGATCACTCATTCCAGTACCATCTGACATTAAAATCCCATGAAAGAAGCTTATCATCACTTATTAGAGTGTACACTGTATCATGCACATGGGGGATGTAAGAGATGGGATGCATCCATGGATGAAAAATATTAATTTCTATTTTCGCAAACACCCTTTTCTCTTTTTGTCTCTCCATCTTTTTTTTTACTTCCCCATACTCCCACACGTACAGACCATTATTACTGTAAAAGCTGAGTAATCTATTCTTTATGGTCAATGCCTTCGCATTGCTGAAAAAGAAGTCTTTTGAAGGGTATTGGAAACATTTCCCCCTGCAGGCACAGAGTCTAATGAACAGCCGCATAGGATTATAATTCACATCGCCCAAGTCTCTCAGTTTAAGTTGAGAGTTAATACTCTCATTCTTTACTCTCTCTTCGGAGAGCAGAGACCAGTACTTGTTGAAACTGACAGCTTAAAAAGTCAAAGCTGTATTTCAGGCCCGAGATCTGTACAGTTAATCAGACAGGCTGAACATCTTAATTGTGTCCTGTGGCTGGATTTATAATCCAATAATGACGATCACTTACGCCGGCGTCTGCGTCTGTCTGTCCGGTGTTTGATTTGTATTGTTGCCGAAGAGCAATACAAACACACAGAGGTCAGATTCGCAAATACTACACCAGCAACATCTGAGTTTTCTACTTGTGCTACGGTGTCCTTTTTAAAACGTCTTTAATCCAATACTTCCCTCTGTTTCTCCCTCGCTCATCCATCATTCCCTCTCTCCTCTCTCCCCTTTTTGTTGGGTCTCTCTTCCCTTTTTTCTGTTCCTGACATTCAGAAACAGCATTGCTGCATCTGCGGTGTGTGCCTTCAATCTCAGTGCCATATCACAGGTTTTCAACGGGCCCTTCAAGTACCAGGAGAACTCACGGTCAGCGTGGCTGCCCTACCCCAACCCCAAACCGGACTTTCAGGTAACAAAGCTATGCAGAAGAACCCTGTTTGTTTGTTATAACAGCATATAGACTACCACATTTTGGTATTAAGAGATATTTCAGAATTTTGAACAGACCAAAACTACAAGATTGGCATCACAACAGTCGCGCCGCTAGCAGGGCGAAGTGTGAGTTAAAGTTCAGAGCTAATCCTTAACGATCATTTGTTCATGCTTGAGGGGTTTTAGACCCAACATACTGCTAAACAAGGCACATAGTATGTGTGGCAGGGTGCATGCCTTGGGAAATGTATGCATGTGGTGTGAATGTGTGTACACCCTGATGAGCCTGGCTCAGATCCCCAGCAAGCTCCTCACTCATTAATTTCCTCTCTCATTGAATCATCCCTCTCTCTACTCATGGACAAACGCATTACGACCGCTCGTTATAAAATCCAGTGGTTTTTACAATTGCACAATCATTCCTTTAAGGTGTTTCATAGCCTCGTTTTGTGAACCGCAGTCCCTTTCTATAAATACACTGTCCTTGTTTTGCACAAGTGGCACTTTATGTTTATATTCTGTCCTAAAACTCGGAGGAGCAACCAAGCAGTGCCAGGACACCTTATCCCGATTTTAGGCGCAGCTCTATACCGATGATACCGAGGGGATGTTTTATTAGCCGAAGTGCCTCTCAGTCGCAGCGGGCTTTAGCAGATAGTGATGGAGC
The DNA here is from genome assembly GCF_910589615.1 of Taurulus bubalis. NCBI lineage: Eukaryota > Metazoa > Chordata > Actinopteri > Perciformes > Cottidae > Taurulus > Taurulus bubalis. The sequence goes on from NC_136606.1 coordinate 11,734,550, forward strand.
TAATCCACGCAGCTCTCCATGAGGGATTGAATTTCCTCTGAGGTCTGGCTGCCAATGTGTGACACACGCCTCACTTCCACACGTTTCCCATCACAGACCCTCGATCATGTTTCCGTCAAGCCAGCAGCTGCATGAGCATTCGCGATGGCTGCTATCGAGAAGTCACACGCACACATTATCTATAATGACATGCTCATGCAGAAAAAAAGCAAAGGAAATGTTCATGCAGAAAAAAAGTGCGAGCGGTGGCAGTTTACTAAGAAAAGCACATACCCATCTGTAACTTAGAACGCGTCTCACTGCCGTCATGCGTTCATATATCTACATGTCTGAAATTCACTTATCGTCAAGAAAATCAATTTCTTCTATCCGGTCATATATTTATTCTGCTCAGAATACTAGAAGTACACCACCAAGAGGTTTATATATGCCATCGACTTTTATGAAGCTGTTTTCCTCAAGGATAAACCGGGATCAGTTCTTCCGCTCCATCCGCATCTCTCTATTTAAGCTCGGGCACAATAGCTGCTCCTCACCGCTGGACCGAAGAACACTTTATCTAGGTTTCAGTGACATCTTCATCAAGCATTTGTCAATGTTGGAGGATTAGATTTACGAGTGTAGGATTTATGGCCTGCCCATTTTTTCCCTCCAGCCCTTTGTGCAAACACACACACCTGCAATCATGCAAGATTCACCTAAGGGAGGCCAGCACCTATAAAAGCCGTCGACCAAGTGCACATCTATTGTACACAAATACGCCCACAAAAATATAGGGTGGTTGATTGCTGGCAAATAGGAATAATTATCACTGTGAACTCATCACTCAACACACAAACACACACACACACACACACACACACGCACACACATACACTGGTCATTGATTGAGAGCTTAATTCCCCATCTGTCTGCGGAGAAAATCCCCCCATTTATTTGCGGATTGATCCTGCCCGGTTTAGTCAGCCTATATGAGTCATGTTCGTTGGGCGTTAGGAGCTAATACTGTCTCTGTGTTGTATAGGTTTTCTGTCACATTGCAATTGCTTACTGTACAAACACATTAATTGTCAAGCTCCACGTGTAGAAAAATATGGTAAATGTGGCACCTTTTTATGTGGATGTCCAATCAGTGTTGATGGTAAATGTAGTCAATTGAAGCAATACATTATTCAGGGTGTGCTACGGAGTGAGCTGATTACTCCTGCTCACGGTACCAGGATGCATTGCACACAAGCTTCTGTTGCCTACGCGCACGAGGAGCTGCTTAATTTGTTCACAAACTTTCAACTCTACTGGACATTCACTTAATGTCACCGCTATACTGAAACTCTATGCTCTGATCGCTCTTTCTTGTCTGCTCACACCACATTTCTCTTTCTCTCTCTCGCTCCTCCACACACCTGAGTCCCTACACACACACACACACACACACACACACACACACACACACACACACACACACACACACACACACACACACACACACTACAGTACTGGCTCTGCTCTTGTCCAAATGAGCTACGTTACTCTAACAACAACCAGTCGGTGTTTGCTCTCTGGGGCTGAGGTTCTGGAGGGTCTCTGCCGGCCACGTAATCCCCGCTGCAGCCTCGGCCTCTCTCCGCTGCAGTTCTTTGTCCGTATACTCCGGCTTGAATAAATAGGGTTGAGTATCCAAATCAGGCAAAACATTGTCAAATGTATTCTCGGTCATAACACTCCCTGCATGCATATTGAATCAAAGAAGGTAGTTCTGTTTTTTTAGCGGCAGAGAGTGCACCCCTTGGCTACCCTGAGAAATCCAAACTGAAATAGTAGCCTGTAATTCTTACTTGCATCCAGCTATGTTCACTGGAAGCTGCAAACTCAGCTTTCTGGGTCAATACAGCATGCACTGAGGAATTTATTGATTAAATAAACTACTTTTGCCATCAACTCTGAAATACACATACAAGGGGCCAAATTTCCCCTTTAAGTTCAAGTCTGAGCCAAATGCTGTTGGAAGATTTTGTTGTATTATATATTTTAAGTGATGCAAACAAGAGTTGTCAATTTGTTGTGCTTTCTTTCAGCTTAATATGATTACTTGGAGCCAAAATTGATCAACTTTTACATCAGATCAAGGGTGATGGAATATTTAATGACCTAGGACAAATTTTCAAAAAAAACCCATTTGGCAAAAACATGCTGTATTACAACCATATTTCTCCAGAGGCACTTATCATCCTGGCAGAGCACAGTGCACTTATGACGAGCACGACAGCAAAGTGTTGTATGGGCCCTCAGCCAAATGATGGTTCTGTCCCTCACCTTGACTGTACCGAGGAAATCACCACATCCGTCTCTCCGTACATTCACAGATGGCATAGACCCTCACTGGTCACAAGCAAGGACAAACCATAGAAGGAAACCTTAGACATATGTTATTATATAGCCCTCACCACACACACACAAACACACACACTACACATTTTGCACAGAGAGAAAGTGGCATACAAGCAGCGCACCGACACAGTGTTGCATTTCCCTGTCCTTCAGGGCTTTAATTTCCCATCTCCTGATGTGGCGAGGGCGCTGATCCGTTGCCTATCCCGGGGAAGCCCGCCATGATTCTCATCCGTCAGCCCACGGAAGGCCAGGGATTGATCTGTATAAAGTGTCCATGCTGTTGCTACCGTAGCTAGTCAGCAGGAACTAATCGCCACCCAAGGTCCAGTCTCAGCTTAGTATAACGAGGCTGCGTACGGGTAGCCTACAGAGAATCTGTGCTGTGAATCTGCTAATCTATGTTCAAACCAAAAGCGCTACCAGTCATTTGGGTCAGCGTAATTGTCGTGCGTGGCTTATTTTTGTTTTCTCTTCTTTGTATTGTGGAGTAGGCCTATTCTTTGTGGATGGAGCCACAATCCTCTTGACCCCTGCCAGGGACCTCTTTCCCTGAGAAGGACATGCTTGGTTAGCTTAAGTGATCCGGCTCTGCCTCAGCTGGACTGGCTTTGTGCCTGTTTAGTGCCCTTCTATTTTTTTGGGAAAAACAAAACAAAAAAGGCAATACATTCCGACCATTGAATGCATGAATGTTGTCACTGGACAGCAGCAGCATGCTTCCAAATGTATACTGTATGTATCTGGCAGTTAGATTGTAGTACCGGTATCCTATTTGTGCTACATGGGTCATGATAATACAGTCCGCCTCTAATGCCAGTATCTTCTGTATAATGCTGGTTGAAGCAATATTTTAGAAAAGCCAAAGATCCCTTAATATTTTCTACCTAAAGAAATTAACACAATATATTGTTAAAACACATTTATAAACCTCCAGTATCACTTAAATAGAAAATCTATGTTGGACTCTGTAATATTTCCCCTTTTTAACTCCCATTTGGAGACAGTTCACTTTATTGAAGTTCTTTTAATAAAAAATGCCGGGGAAATGTCTTACATATTAGATATTTCACATTTTAACTGAGTGCTGCAGCACTGACTCAGGCTTCAGTAGAAAAACTCTACTGGGACACAACATGATAACTTACAGTCAACAGCACCTGATACAACCAAATGAATTTGTAACAATGAAATCTACCTATTTATATGAGATACTTCTGTTTCCACTTCTTCCTTACTGGACTTTTTTTAGTGAAAGTCAGATTTTGTTTGAATACTGTCTCTTTAATATTAGGACTAACATTAATGAAGCTTTGAAGATAAAAACATTTTTATGACATGATCTTATTTTTGGGGGTAAATAAAAGAGCAATCAGAGACATTGCTAGTGGTACCAACACAACACCCCAGCAATATATATGCATATGAGGAAATATCTAATAAAAGAGCTAACTATCTGTTCAGTCAAACATCCCTTCAGTCGTCTTCCATTAGCCGTGCCATATTGACTACAAAGCATCCCAACGAGGCTGCAATCGACTTTAAAGCCTTGTTCATTTAATCATTCAATCCACGCTCTTATCTCTGGTGGTACTTCTGGATTAAAAAAAATAAGCATATTAACATGGCTTTTCATCCCAAAGAGCTTGAAGCTTGTATTAATGTCGTCAGTCCATCATTGCCTGCTCTGTCTTCCCCACTTCCCCACCTCCACAGTGCGGCACCATTGACTCTGGCTCCTATGTGAACCTGACTGAAAGAAACCTGCAGGACGCTCAGAAGTTTCTGCTGATGCACGAGGTGGTCCAACCCGTGGTTACCGTGCCCTACTTCATGGAGGACAACGTGCGCTTCACTCATGTTGCGGTGGATGTGGTGCAGGGGAAAGACATGCTGTTTCACATCCTATACCTGGCTACGGGTGAGCTATTGGCAATATGTGTATGCATTGTGTTTGACTAGACTCAAGACTTTGAGACAGTACTTGTGTTTTTATTCTGTTTTTTTATTCATTGGCATATTTATTGGGTGCTTGCATTTTGTGATTTCTTCATAATCCTGAAAACATATGTATAAAATCCCTTCTTAATATGCATGATGGGGTCCTCTTTCCCTGGTTATCTTACGAATAAGAGTCTTTATTTCACAGGTTTGATGTGTGGGGTGGGGGCTGATGTCATGTACTCCAGGGCACCAATCAGGATCAGGGGATGTGAGTGGAGCAGTGAGAGTTTCTGCTCCTTGCTCACGGAGCGGTTCATTCCCACCTATCCTCCGTTGGAAGCCGTTCCAGGCCACTCCGCTCGATAACGCTCCGCGCTCAACTCAGATTTCACCCCGCTCCCCTCAAATTGCTCACCGCTCGCTTCTGAGCTTCCTTTTGAAATTACTTTGTGAACTCCATTGTCGAACTTGCAACAGATGATTTCTGTCAAAAAAATAGTGTGGGTGCGTCATACACGGATGCATTCTGGGTCGGGCTCGGGCTCGGGCATGCTTCGGGCTGATGGTGTGAGTAAAAGGTACCGGAGCGGGACAGAGAAAAGGTGACGCTCCAACTTTTTTTAATATCAGCTCAATGCTCCATCCAAAATCCTAACGACTGTGCTGCCCGCTTGTTCATTCCTATGCTCTGAACAGGATTCAGACCTACAGTCTTGGAGCAGCAAATTAGCATAGATTAACATTTTAGTCACGTTAAACTCTTAATAAGTAACATCTAACACAGCTTTGTAAATTGAAGCCTGAATTCTTACTTATACTGTCATGAATATTGATTGTTTTGTATAGAATACTTCAAACTAAGCCATTTGAAGTTCAGGCATTGTACATAAGAAAAACCTGTCAGAATAATGAAACCAATATATCTGTACTTGTGAGGAGGCTTCAAAGCATTATCTTCTGACCCAAGTTTGATCACTCTTTCCTTCCACATGTCCTCCATATGCACTGACAGAACACACACATATCACATATCAATCCCGTGCGATCCATCGCTAAGATATTGTAGATACCATGAAACAGCCATGTGTCAAAAGAAAACAGACGGGTAATTAATAACACACACGCACAGCTCTCACTTTACCTGTACTCGTTTTCCCTCTCTGCATGACACCACCTGCTTATCAGTCGACTGTTTGATCACGCCGGTGTGACAATATGTGATGTTAGACTTGGCAACGTTCTGAAAACAGTATCAGCTAAACACCAGACACACACCCGCGTTTGGTGTCTGTGCTGTTTTATGATACAACACACAATATGGATTATATTTGGATGTACTGAACAGAATTTGAACGTAGTGACCCACTTCACTGTGCTAACGTACCGTAGCCCCAGTGGGAAATGTCAACATGATCTTCCTGTTGTTATTCAGTGTTATTTTAGGATATTACACACTCTCACACACACACACACACACACACACACACACGCACACGCACACAACCTGTTCCAGTTCACTGGCTCTGTGCTTGGCATATCCCTCAAAAACTCCACTCTCATTGTTTGCATGGTGCTGTGATCAATGTAGCGTCAGACCAGAGCTGCCCACACTGCAAGTTCCCCAGACACTAACCAGACGCTAATGAAAACATCTGAAATCCTGCCAAGGCCATTGGGTAGCGCACATACTGTAGCTAATCACATGCTATTATTAACGCGTAAAAGCACCCTGCTGATTGAGGCCATTGTGGAAAACCTAATCGCTCCAACTGTGGGTCCAAAGATGTCAAGGTGTGGGGTTATTTTATTCAAACATGTGGCTTGCAGCAAATTTACTTTACCTCATTATTCAACCCTCGTTAGTAATTTCAGCCCTGCGGCAACATTTTCTCTTGCAGTTAACAGATTTCAATTAAATCCAAAGATTTCCTTGAAGTTCTGGTTTCTAACCAATTCTGAAGCTCTAAGTTGGTGAAAGTAAATGCCTTGGGAGGAAAAAATAATAATGATTTACTCATTAGGTTAACTCATTGAAAAAGTACACATGAAGGATTAGAAAGGGGTACATTATAATAAATGTTGTTGCAGAAGTACAACGACAGGAACAAATGAAATGAGAAAACTGTAGAGAATACGCTTTGTACATACACTGTAATTGTATGAAATATAATGTGATGCAACAACTATGTTGTTAAACAAGCATCCAGACTACATTTTGAAGTATTGAGTGAGCATCAACATAGTTTATCCTTAGACACTGTTAGCACACAGCTCGTCCTCACAGTGAAGCTTCGGGGTTCTCGCATCGTCCACCTGTGAACAAAACCAGGTGAAAAAAACCAGCGGCTAACACTATCGGGCTAGCTAAGAAGCTGGCAATCTACCCTCCTTTAAATTAGCAAATAGGTCAAATTTCCAATTGTCAAAATAGTAACACTTGAAATGGTAATCACATTCCTTTAACACGTCACAAAATAATGTGTTACTGTCCCACACTGCTTAGGGCAATACTTCACTTTTACATTCCTTACTTTGAAACTATGTATTAGCATTCACCCTTCTTTCCTTGGCATTACTGTCCACGTAATTACTTTTTCTTCACCCAGCGGATTGCATGTATAAGAGATTATGTTGGTTTTTGCTCTCCCAAAAGAAATTGCCCCCAACTTCATCTCACAGGGCCTACCTTACATAAAATAAGGGTCATGACGCATTCACAATGGCATGGGTTTCCACACTTTTCTCTCTCAGAACTACAAGGTGGTCTATTTCCCTGGAATATCCCTTCAACGAAAAGACAGAAATCATGAATTCATGTGCCACACAGTACCAGTTCCCTGGTTCCCTAGTTATTTCAGAACCTCTCTGTTAGGATGATTGCTGTGTGGTTCACATTTAGTTCACATTGGCTTGTGTGCAGCTTTGCTCATCCGAGATATATCTGTTGTTGTTTTTACCATATCAAACTCCCTGCTCTTCTTACCCTTCCTCTCTCTTTCTCTCTGCCACTTTACCTTTTCTAGTGCAGATAAACAACCGCCTACCTCTTTGTGACCAAATTCTCCCCTCTACCCCCTCTTTCTCTTCCAGATTACGGTACTATCAGGAAAGTGCTTTCCCCTCTCAATCAGTCTACGGGGAGCTGCCTGTTGGAGGAGATCGAGTTGTTCCCGCCCAGGAAGAGACAGCCGATCCGAAGCCTGCTGATCCTGCACAGCCGCAGTGAGCTTTATGTGGGTGTAAGAGACCAGGTCATCAAGATCCCGCTTAAGAGATGCAGCTACCACAAGAGCAGAGAGTGAGTACATGCACATACCAGCACCATTAATCTCAATGGAAACTGGCAAAAATGTGCAAATGTGGACACAACAAAGTTTTCTTTTTCATAAGATGCTCTTTATCTGGGAGGGCCAGGCCTGTGTGTTGGTCAGGGGCCTTTGCTGATATTTAAAACCCTGTAAATCAGCTTTTGTCTGAGCCACTGGAGGTGGTCACGGCTGCCCTCCGTCCGTCTCGTCATCATACCGTGCGTTTTCTGCCTCCTGTGCACAGTTCTCTTGCAGCTGTGTGCGTTTAGCAGATATATTGACTTTCTGTCTGTCTGGAAGACGCTCCGTGAAGGTATAAATATTAGTGAAGAAAAACCCGAGGCATAGGCCGCAGTGTCGAGACTCACCACAAGATTGGGATCCCATCCATCATCGCGCGCAGAAAAGGAATCACACCTACATTCCTTATCTCTCGCACAAAGAGCTGTTATTGGAATCCACAGAAGAGTTAGGCTTCATATTACAGCTGTGGCTCTGTGATATATGCTGTAACCCTTATAGCACTTCATTGCCTTTTTCACACCTTCCCTTTTTTCCTTTTTAAGAGAGTGTGAGAAAGTTTAAGAGAGCCAGAAAACAAACAAAACAGATAAAAGAAATAAAACCACGCAAACAGACAATACTACACTCCTGGGGGAGTTACTTGCTTCATCACTGGTATGTCTTTGAGGTGTACCTGCTTGATATAAAAGAAGGCTGCTGTTTGGCCATGTGTGCTGTGTGGCTCACTAAAAGAGTGCTGTACAATCTGCAAGGCCCTTAAGGCCCCCTGAAAGACAAGTATTATCTTGTTCTTTCTCCCTTTAATTTTGTGCTGCTGTCGTCACCCCTGATAGCCTTGTCGGTACAGATACAGTCCATAATGCTCTGCTTTTCACAAGCCACCCAGACGCTACGTCAACCGCCTTGTGTTTTCGCCAGAGTGTGTGCAAGAAAGCCGTATGTCTTTCTGCAATTTCACAGGGATGGATGCATATGATCTTGTGCCCTTGCACTCGTGTTTGCATCTGTGCTCAGTCCATTGTTATGAAACACACAGACAACTTTAGTTACATATCACTAGGTGCATGTTGAAGCTTGTGGTGCAGAGATATGTCATTGTGCCGTCACCGCAGACTCGTATTTGCATGAAGAGAGTAACAGCTTTTTATTGCACTCAGTAAACCACCTGAAGCAGATGCGGCAAAGACAGAACCCGCTATCTTCGCTACAGTATCCTCACAGTGAATCTTTGGGGAGCTGATAAGGCATTTGAGTCATAAATGTATGTGTGGGTATGCATGCTCAAAACTATAATCCTGGTTCTTGTCTGAAGATTACCTGAGAAATCAGTCAGTGCATTGTGTTAATACATGATTTTAGGATGCTGATCCACTGTACGCATTGTAGAGCATTGCAAGACGCTTATTAACATTTTTCTCCTGCCTTTCTTATATCTCTCCTCTTCTTTGTCACTCTCTTTTATGTTAATTTGCTTTGTGCTCACCTCTTTTTCTGCACCTCTACACATCTCTCTTCTTTCCTGTTTCTCCTTCTCTCTTTCAGTCTTATCTCTCCCATTTCATATTTTTACCACCCTTCATTTCTTCCACCACTTTATCTCCCAGCTTTCTCAATAATCTCCCTGCTTTGTCTCAACCTGATGTTAGATATCATATTCTGTCACAATGCAGAGCTATCTGTTTTCACATGACTGGTTAATAAAAGCCTATTAAAAGTGATATTTATTGTCCTTCCAGAGCCTGCGTGGGAGCCAGGGACCCATACTGTGGTTGGGACCTGTTGTTGAAGAAGTGCACCACTCTGGAGGAAAGCGTCAGGATGAGCCAATGGGAGCAGAGCATCACGAAATGCCCTGTGAGTGTCACTGAGCTGCTGTCTGACCTGTACACACCTCATTGTGGTTCACTTGCTTGTTACTCACTTTCTTTGCTGTCTCTACTGTGAAACCTTAAAGTTGGTAGACTACTCAATTATCCTTACTCGGCCTTCATGGTCGCTCTCCCCTCCACATGAATTTAATACTCCCATTCATCGTTGCTCCTCTCTTTTGAAAGCTACAGCCTGCTTTGTATTCTTTCCATACGTTCACTTACAAGCCACTACCCTAAAAACAGCCTGTGAAACATATCTTTCCTAAAAAAAGGCATCTTGGGGACTGAACAACTTGACTTCAAGGGAGCGACGTGTACCCCGCTACTGATCCAGAGCACGGCCTCAATCATTCACCTCTGACTGCTTGTTCATTAGCAAAACAGCTTTTCCATTTATTTGAACATGCACCAAATTTTGGAGCGGGCGGCTCTGCTCTTTTTCAGACTTTTTCAAGCCAGTCGCAGCGGAGAGTGCTGTGGGCCTCCGTGCCCTTTTATGTGGCTTCATGTTCAGAAGAATATTTGGCAGTCAAGCCACTGAGCAGCACCCAGTGGCATCTGTCAGCAGAGCTCTGGCAGAAACACTGCATTCTCAAATGCATTCAGATATATAAATGGGCACACACAATTGTACATGCATATGCACATATATATATACATAATTTTGCAAAGTCACTACTGGTTGCAGTTAAAAAAAAAGATTATGTCAGAGTCTAAGGCTCCCTCAGCCAAGTATTTCTGTAGTCATTACTACATCAAACATAGTCATACTTTTATGTCAGCTATAAAGAGCGGAAACAGGGGGGGAAACAGGCACCTCTGTCCAAATATTAAGAAATCTTCTTACCAGCACTTATTAACAGCAACTCCTTCCATAAAAAGTCATTTTCACATTTACAGTTTTAAGCACACCATTAATAAGCAATGAGTTGATTGAGCTCTACGGGGCTGGTAGATGTTTCCCGGTCTGTATGCTAAGCTAACGGTCTCTAAACTATTACTTTTAATGCAGGCTTTGATTACAGATACTGTCCATCTTTCCAACAGCAGTGTAGCCACCAATCCTTTAGATTTGATTTATTTTCATGTGGCCACATACCACTGCCCACACTAGTTATGGAATATGTATTTACCCACTTAAACCTTGGTCTAAGCAGATCCAATCCATTTAGAGTGAGCATGAATTAACTATGGCGGTAATCACTTTGTATTCTGACAGAGATGAATGGCTTTACAATAGGGCTTCTGAAACCAGAATGGGAAAATGTTCTGCTTGCAACATTTCCATGCCAAGACGTGAAAACTGCATAACATGAAGCTGTCTTTCATCACAGTTAATGCTTCACTCCCTACGAGTCCATTAACAGTTTAGAAAACGGCTCCACTGGCTGAATGTCTGCTCTGTTATTTTCTCCTGCAAAGTGGAAGTGTTGAGCTGGAGGCCAGTGGAGGTTTTTCACACTCACACACACACACACACACACACACACACACACACACACACACACACGTTGTGTAGGCAGAGACAGGAGATATGCTTTACCAACTTATTCACAAATGCCATCTGGCATCACAGATTCACTATATGGAAACAAGCAGAAATTAGTTTCTCTGTAGTTTCAGTCTGAGGCGCTTTTGTGTATGTTTCCAAGTAAAATGGAAATGTCTCCTCAATAAATGTTTTCATAAGGAATAAACTAGAAGTAATTTCAACCAACTCCCACTCTAAAAAACGTTGTGACAGTATTATTTAGAATAAGAAAGAAACAACTGTTATAATTTCTGCCTGGGAAAAATACCTTATTTTTTTTACTCTCATAAGGTGCATAAAACATGAGTGCTTTTCATCGCCCTTCAGAATTGATCTGTCATTCTGTTTCGAGCACAATTTCCTTTCTGTTTTCCCGTTATAATGAAATGAATTACACATGTTCTTTTCACACCAGTAGAAATACTTATTTAAATGTTTTATTTGTATTTCTTTTTAGGGACAAATAAAACATAGATACAGACACATGTATCATAACATGTACAGTCTCAGCTGTAAATGATTGGGAAAAGGTGTTGTCTGTCTTTTTCGAGTTGTTTGCTTTTTTTAGGCAGCCCATCGATGCAAACGTTGCCTGTCTTAGCCAACATCCCCCATTTAGGCTTCACGGCAGAGTACAATTACCCAAAAGAGCGGAGGTCAGGCCTTATTTCTGCTTCTGCCAAAGCAGCTGATGATCATGCTCTCTTTTCTCCCCGTATGAAATTGTTCTTTGCATTTGTAAATCACACTGAAATGTAGCAGCGACATGGCTCATATCATCTGCAGCTCTGAATCTCACACCGGTGCGTTTTTGTATTTAGCTCGTGTGCCCAGGACATCACTCGTAATTCATAGCTCCTGTAATATCTGAGCCTTCCTGTTTCATTCTGTTTTGCTTCAGATATCTATTTATGCTGCCACTTTTATTTCCTCATATTTCTCTCCTTTGAACATGGCCATTCAGAGCTTTCATTTGCCTTTCTGAATCTCTCTTGGAATATCATCGTATCCTGAGCCAATTTTCATATAGCTTCCTCATGTTTTCAGCAAATTTTGTCCATATAACTGCACAATTTTAGATGTGGTCTAGTTGATGTCATGCTGTTATTTTTGCATCTATTTGAGGAAAATTGATTTCTGTTTGCATCCACACTTGCCGTGGGCTGCGTCTCCCACAGCAATACCTTCCTGAGAGCATCGGTCTAATGCAATGATCAGTTTCTGAGAAAAGCCATTACTCTCAACTGTTTTATTTATGTCCCTTTTCCTTGCTAATAGATCCGTAATGTGACGGTTGATGGAGGCTTTGGCGCCTGGTCAGGCTGGTCCACATGTAGTCATAGTGATGGCGGCAGCGCGGGGTCCTGTCTGTGTCGGACACGAGCCTGTGATAGCCCCGCCCCTCAGTGTGGAGGCCAGCATTGCTACGGCATCAGTGTCGAGGTCGCAAACTGCTCCAGGTACGTTCTTTGTTGATACACATCTGTAAATCCTCCTCTTTTTTTCAACACACTATGAATATCAATGCACCTATTTCTATAATAAAGAAAAAGGTTGTGTTTAAAAATGTTGATTAATTAACTGCATCCACACATCTGAAATCAGAAACACCTTTACTGGTGAGTGTTGATTGGATGTTGTTTCTCTCAGTTTATTGCTCAGATTTATAAACAGAGTTATATTGACTGAGATGCTGCTGTGTATCAAATATGTGCATTGTTGATGACGGAAGTACATTAGGATCATCATCATTATTAATAATTTATCAATTTCACAATATATTTATCTTTGAGTCAAATTTCTGAAAGTAGTAACCAGAGCCCAAATTAAATACTAAAAATGTTAATATCTGACTAGCAGTAAAACAAAAATATATTAAATTCAGTGACACTGAAACAGAAAAGTAAAGCTATGAAATCCGTAACACGGAATTGCTCTTGAACTGTTCATTATTTTCTAATAGTCATGGTGGGATCAATCCCTGAGATTCATGGAACTTAATAGTTGATATCTTCTTGCCGTAGTCTTGTTGTTGTTCTTCCAGCGACCGCCACCGCTGCATCCGTAGCTAAAGTAGCTGAGACTGATGCTGCTCTGTGTGTCTCCATAGAAACGGAGCGTGGACTCCCTGGACCTCCTGGTCCCCCTGCAGCACCAGCTGTGGCATCGGCTTCCAGGTCCGTCAACGCTCCTGCAGCAACCCGACCCCTCGCCACGGAGGACGTGTGTGTGTGGGCCAGAACCGTGAGGAGAGGTACAACACACACACACACACACACACACACACACACAGGTGTATACATTCAGTCACACGTACTAATTAAAGCAAAGAAATGCTGTACATGCACATGTTTGTATTTCTGTGCATGCTACAAAAAAAGACAGTGATTAGCCATCAGTTAGGAAGCATGAATTCCTTAAGAATGTGACTTCCTTTTTTCTCTCAACTCTGTCCAACTTTGTGACAGCCAATTAAGGAATGAGTGGGATAGGCCTGGGCTCACATAATTATCTGGCTTTAACACACAGTCCGAGTCTACGTTTTGAAGCTATGGAGGCTTTGCAGCAGAAATAATCGCCTTTTTATAGATGTGTTTTTGTAGTTTCTAAGCAACCTTCTAGGTCTGAAAGAAAAATCTTTTTTTCAAGGAGAAAGAATGTGAAGTCGCACAAAGAGACGTACAAAGCATCCCAGGTAGATCAGGTCAAGCAATGCGTATTCTTAAAGGGAAATCACTTCTCTCAATTGGTTCTGGCTATCTCAAACTTTATTTCAGTGTTTGCCAAATCAAAAAGTGACTCAGGAAAGCTGTGACAGCTTCCATGGTGTTTGAAAATTAGATTACATTATTATTATACAATTACATTATTATTATATAATTATTATTATATTACTATATTACATTATTTCAATTCCATCTTCGTAGAGACTGATTCTAAGTGTTTCTTTATGAGCTGAGGCGTTCCACTTCTGTATCTATGAAGCCTCTGCGTCACCAAGCAAGGCCTCCTGCTGATGTTTTTCATCCAACTCCTGCAGTTAACCATAGATGAGACAGAAAAAGTGCAAACAAATACAGTTCAGAGGGTACAGGAAAGCAAAAAGTAGAAAGTAAGTGTTACCAATCGTTGTCACGACAACAGAAAGAGCATCATGATGGACAATTAATTGGATATGGCCTTCAAGGATGAACCTTATATTACATCCTTTTTTCGCTCCTTTCTTTGCACTTTGTCATTTCCTTCCTCCCTCACTGATGCTCCTGGTGGAGCGGTCCTTGAGAAGAGGACTGCTCCACCAGAGGCTCTGAGGAAAATAAATGGAGTAACCGGCACAGCCCTGTTACTCACAAGCCACACCAGAAAAACGCTGGCTGGCACTAAAGACCACGGGAAGCCAGAAGCAGGTTTTGCCCCTCCCCCCCTTTCTTTCCCCAGCTTTAATCTCCTTTGTTTCATCTCCCCTTCCTGCTCTCAGTACTTGCTCTGTTCAGCTCTTTAAAACACCTTCAGCCAGTTAGGGGCCAGCTGTGAGGGCTGGAAAGGGATCTTTGTGTGTTTTAGTGTGTGTGTGTGTGTGTGTGTGTGTGTGTGTGTGTGTGTGTGTGTGTGTGTGTGTGTGTGTGTGTGTGCATGTGCGTGAGTGTGCATGTGCGTGAGTGTGTGGGTCAGTGGGAGACAGAGGGATGGACGGTAATGCAAATCAATCAAGAAAATGTGTTTCTGCCTGAGGAAGAAAAGAATAAGGATAGGATCCGATAGGCTATACATTGTTTGTGTGTGTGTTCAATATGAACATATACAGGTGTTTCAGACATGTTTATCACCAATGCTTGCAGAAAACAAGGAAATGTTCTCATTGAATGTTCAATCTGTGTAATGGTGTCCAAAAACTTCCACCACATCTGTTGTTTATAGTTGCCCAAGCTCTTCTGTACAAGCTTTATTCCGCATGGCATGAAAAAGGAAAAAGGTCTGGCACTTTATCAGCTTGAGCGTGCCGAACTATTCTTTTAATGCTGTGAAATACTTTTATTTTATGGGGCACAGGCCCCCTTTCAGAGGTGTTAGGCATCTGCAATAAGCCTCACCGCTCACTTTGTTCTTCCCATGTTGCCTTGAGTTCCCTGTTTGGATTAATGCGCAGGACTTATGTTCAAATATGCATACATATGGTGTGAGCTGATAATTACACATATTTATAAAAAATATATACATAACCTCTTTTCTCACCTCTTCTTTTTTAGCCAACAGGCTGCCCACAAGTTTGACCCTGGTTGTTTGCAGCAGGCAGAGCCTTTAAAGATAAAGCAAATGCTCTGAAACCGTCCGTGCACAACAGCGCTATGGGCTTAAATCTGGCTGGGTAATGCCTGCATTTATGAACCGTCTGTTGGTATTTCCCTCAGCACACACGGACATCGTCCACACTGCTTACTCAGCCTACAGCGAGTAATTAGAAGCGTTTTCCGATCAGCGTGTGTTTTAGAGTTAAGAGGAAAAGGGGAGATGGACTAAAAAAGCTAGGACTTGTCTAAAATGATTAAAGTGTGTATGATGATGGTGATGATTTTAAAGCTCTAAAACTGCTTGATCACAGCAGTTTTTCATTGTCCTGTGGTGCAGTAGGGGTATTTCGGCTCTGCAAAGAAGCCTGTGTGCGTGAATGTCGATGTGTGTGTGTGTGTGTGTGTGTGTGTGTGTGTGTGTGTGTGTGTGTGTGTGTGTGTGTGTGTGTGCGTGTGTTTTTGCAAGATTGTAATCCCCACTCCTGACTCCTCCACACTCCTCTTTCCCCACTGTATCATCCCACTACAAGCCTGCAGATTAGTAAAGTGGAGAAAGAACACACTGCTCTGAGGATCTGTACAACCAGGAGTATACAGAATGTAGCTTTTGATTTGCCATGAACAATAGCAGAGTATTTGGGAATGGTATAATAGAAATACCCAGCCCGAGCCTCTGGAGGAAGGATATAAAGTTAAAGCTAGAACAAGAAGACTCGGTTTTCCTCAAAAGACACTTACGTGCCAAAATACAACAAAATAGCAATAAAAGCAATTTTATAGTATGCGTAAAAGTTATAAAATATATTATATGGCTCTAATAAGGCTGGCAATTGACTGTCGTTGTTGTATAATGAGGACGGAGTAATTAAGTATTTTAGATTTTGCTGTAATACTGTCTTGTAAAAACAATGTAATTAGATGTGATGCATGCGTCTTTGTGGCTTTTTTAGTAGGCTGTATCACTGAATTATGCAGAGTGCATATGCACGTTTATTGAGATCTGAGATGGAATTTTAGATGTACTTTTATGCAACACTGGCCATTACACCTTCCAAAAATGTCCCGCAGACCCGTCTCTGTGGCATGATTCAGATGTTCTGTCTCTCATTGCAGCGTGTTCTCTATACTCCATGGCCACATCAAAGCTTTGTGTTGTGTTGGTTTGAGTGTTTTTTTTTATATATATATATAGTGCCAATTTAGAAATCCTTGTGGTATGAACCTTTTGTCACTATTTTGATTAAATTAATTGGCAAGGTTTCAAAAGTGTGGTGACGTCTCCAGTGTCCTTCACATATCATTGTAGTGTCCTGTCAGATGAAGTAGCTTTTCCATTTCCCACAGAACACCCAAAAGACACTGACATACAGTCCATAATACAGTTTTATGTTCCCAGTATAAGTTAAGCGCTATTGTCAACGCTTGCTAACTGCCTCATATATCTTGTCATGTAAATCTTGTCACTACAATACACAATCCAGTAACTGAAGTAATGATGCACTTTTCATTACTTTAACTAAATATATCAGAAGAGTTCCCGATTTACCTTAATGAATGGCGTTACGTGCTGATCCCATGTGGTCTTTGCTCTTGCTTCCCAGGTACTGTAATGAACACCTGCCCTGCCCACCGCATGTCTACTGGGCGGCCTGGGCGGCATGGGAGCGCTGCACCGTGCCCTGTGGCGGAGGCGTCCAGTCACGACGCAGAACCTGTGAGAACGGCAACGACTGTCCCGGGTGTGGTCAGGTATGTCGCTCAAAACAACATCTTTAAATCCGTCTTTGTCTCTGTCTATTCATTGTTTAGGAACTCAGCTTAAACCATGTGATGCAAACAGTCAGTGGTGATGAAATTGGAACATCTTACACGACCAAATCCCCTGGCTATATTTATACAGTGGCAGCAGCCATCAGATTTATTACCAAGGCATATTTAATACCACACACATAGTAGTCACTCCACATATGAATGGGCTTATTTTTCTGCCACAAAGCTTTCTCCAAAGCACGGATGATGCAAAGAAGGGGTGAAATATGAGTGTTCTCCTGATTGTGTTATTTCTGGTGCTATTTATATATATATATATATATATATATATATATATATATATATATATATATATATTGTTTTTACCAGGACTGTGGATATATATATATATATCCACAGTCCTGGTAAAAACAAGCTGGAATGAACATTAGCTGTACCTCCTCGTGTCCCTCTTGGATTGAAGAATATGGGTCATGAGCTTGAGGATACATGCGATCCTTGAAGTGTGTTTTGGTTTGTTTGTTTGTGGGCTTTCTTTACCATATCGGTTTATTGTGGATGGTTAATGGAAAAACCTGATCCTAGTTCAGAATTGAGATTAAAATCAGGAGTACGCTCATTCACTTTGTGAAAGTAAAAGGAGCCCATTTTTTTGTAATCTACAAATTGCTAAAAAAACATTAGACAGCTACTTCACATTCAGCCAAAAAAAAAGGACAACCCGCAGGTTGTGTAATGGCCTGTTGTGAAGCTAAATAACATAGTGCCAGCATTGCACCCTCAAGAGCAGATAGTGTTTGATAATTACCCATGACACATTAATAGCTCCAGAAAACCCAAATGAAAAGACTGACTTCTCATTAAGTAGCAATTTAGCAGTCACACCACATCATGGACGTCTCACACACATAAACACAGTTTCCCATCAGGTGACAGCTGTCTTATTTCTGGCATTGATGCTTCGACCATTATCTTCACTGGGGCATCCTGGGAATGCAGTAGTGATCCTAGAGTAACTCAGTCCAGAAAAGGAAACTGATGACGAGCACGAGGAACTCTCAGTGCCTCGTCACTGCTGTCACCCAAAGGGAAAGTCTGTGTTTGTCTGTCTGGAGTTGTGTTTTTTTTTGATGTGCGAAGATGAGCTCTTGCTCACTCAGCAGGAGATATTTGCGGTAGTTTTCAGTGGTGTCTGGGCAGAAGAGAGTTACATTCACTGACTTGCACATTTTTGTTTTGTTTTGCTACCTCATCGACTCCATGTCTTCAGCCATTGCAACATGGACTTAAATGGGGCTGTCTCTCCACTGGAGCTGTAATTATGCAGATTTCAGAGACACTTTCTCTTTATCTGGGAGAACTTTATTTGGACAACGTGGCTAACTTGTATTATAGCTGCATATTTACTCAGATCAAAGAAACACTTGCTACCTTTCATTTACAACTCTGATACGGTGCGTACATGGTACAGCTGTCAATGTTTAACAATTGCTTCAATGCATTTTAAACCCTAAAAGAAGTCACGCTCAAGTGGTCAAGACAGGAAACACTTTCCAATAAAGTTGGTTTTATAAATTTGCATTTAGCATTTGAAGATCAAGTAGGAGGAAATACATTCTTTTGATCTCTTCAAGGACCACCCCCCAAAGAAGTGAAAAGTGTGATGGAGTTCGTTTTTTTGTCTGTCTGTGTTCTCTTCCCCCGGACAGATCCACGTTTAATTAAACAGAAGGAGATCACGCACACATAATCACACACACACACACACACACACACACACACACACACACACACACACACACACACAGACCTACACGCACAACACACACAGGTTGCAGCTTCTGTCATCACAGCTACTTTTTTAGACCGACCCCCTACTGAGACCTGAAAAGATGTACACTGTGTATTTCTTGGACGTTGTAGCGCAAAGGTGCGTGTGTGCATTAATGTTTAGCTGTCAGGATTAATATCGCCGCAGCAACCTCCTGTGATCAGCTCCTGGCGTTTGCCAGACATTAATCGACAGCAATGAGCCTAACATCTGCTTGGTGTTTTACAGGGATATCATGCAGAGAATTTGCAAGAAACACTAACTTTTGTAAGTTATTTTTTTAAAGTATCAAAGATTAACTGAAGTTGGGGGGGACAGTCTGGTCAACACTCCCACATGGTGTAAAGTGAAGCGCTTAGAAGAAGAACAAAATATTCAGTTGTTACTTTTTTTGTTTCTCTACTGATCCCTGAAGCAAAAATTGTCTATGCCTCTCCGCAGGTAGCTCTCAGTGCAGTCACACACAGAGTAGCTCAAGTGAAGCTAATAGGTATTCAGGTCAAGGACACTTTCATTTAAACAAAAGTGTACTCACTATGCAACTCTGAAATCCTAAAAACAAAATGTTGCTCCATGCATGATTAAAAGAGCAAACTCTCTCGCTGCTCTATTTCCATTAAACCTTCTGTGAGTTTGACCTGAGTGTCATTGACTTAAGCCCCAGCAGTCTTATCATCGTGGAAGTATTTAGTCCTGTGGGTGCCTCATTTTGCTGATGCAAAAGGCCACATGTCTGCAACTTCATCAGTCTGAGCCCTGCTCCTTGCAGCGCTGCTCCGTCTCTCTCGTTTTACTGTATCTGCATTACAGGTTTGTATCCCCACAGGAGCAAGCGGAATCTGGGCTGGAAATAAACAAGCAAAGCTTTGGTGGCCCGGCAGTGAAGCACTGCACCACGAGTGCAGCGCTTCACCCCGCCTACTCCTGAAAAGTCTGCTAAAAAGTCTTCAGAATAATTGGGAGAAAAAAGAATAATTATTATTATTATTTAAATATAATAATTATAATTATTGCTGAGACGTTAGGTATTTTTAAATAGAGGTTATTAATAACAACATTTGAGTTGACAAACTGTAGTGTTGCTCAAGGAATGTAATACATATGCACACTTTTGATGATGATCACACCAAGTGAGTCTGACTGAGGAGTTGATAAGGAAAAGAATCATTATTCAAGAGCATAAATGAGAAAAAAAGAAAGAAAGATGTCCGTTTACTTGTATTGTTGATGGTGCTACACTCAGCTTAGTTATCAGCCAAGAGGACTCCATGTAGAAGTGGAAATGAGGAGAGAAAAACGTCCACAGACTTGTTCAAACTACATAATTTATCACAGCAAATGTTTTTCAGCAAGAATGTTTTTGCAAAGAAATATATCCAGCAAATCCAGTAGAACTAGTTAGATGTTGAAATGTAGTCCATAAATAATTTGAAAATATAGGTTATACGCTTCAATACTTGTAGAACCACCAATTCCACAGCTGGATGTCTTTTCTGTGCTGTGAACAACTGCAGTAATATACTTCAACTTTGGGGTTCACTAAAAGTCGCGGGCCTCTCCTCCTCTAAATCAATATTACTTTCATAAACCTCCATTAAATCCTCATGATTCCAAAAAATGACCAACCAGGAAATGCGTTTTTGATATATACTTTTTCTATTCAGTCTGTATATTAATATTCTTCTCTACTGTTTTACTGCTTATTGATATTTATTTATATTGCTTGTTTCTATTTTATTATTCTTTTATTCATTTGTGAGCAATGCTGCTGTAATCCTGTAATTTCCCCACTGCGGGACTAATAAAGGATTGTCTTATTTTATCTTATGAATGGGTTATTTCAAGTAGTTTTCAAGCTCATTTTAAACTAAAAAAATACAACCATGTAATCATCAGACAATATTCAAAGGATGGATTCAATGGATTTTCGCCAGTGTATCCCTCCTCCTTTGCTCTCCACGAGGACTGTTAACCTGCATTCCACAAAAACCTGTTTGAACAAGATTTGTCAATAAGACTACAAACGGACACCAGAACATTTCCGATACCAACATCTGAATACAAAATGAGTTTATAGATATTAAGTTGAACTCTGCCATCACAGTTTTGGCGGTAGCACTTGAAAGTGCAACATATAAATCAGTTGCTGATTCATCGGAATATTGCGATGTGACATTCACATCACTCACATACTTAACTTAATAGTATTAGAGGAAAGAAAACTTGCTTCAGCGCGCTTTAAGAAGATTTCATTCACCGAGGTATTTCCTACTTTATACAGTAAAGTACATCAAATATCTCACACATCGAAGGATCAAAAAGGACCATTATTCTCAGCTGAACAGCACATCTTGACTCTGCCTCTCAGAGTTAAATATCAAATATGGGCCAATGCCGAACTGGCGAAGCACAGAGCTGCTTAATGACACCAAGAGCTGTTCTATTTACCTGCCAGTCGTGCAGCCAGACTGCAAAATGAAAGTTAAGTACCCTGTGTTTGTGTAGGCACTGGCAGACTGACGTGTGAACACACTGGTGTGTTTTTGTACTGTTCAGTGTTCGTCATTGTGTGTGTGTGTGTGTGTGTGTGTGTGTGTGTGTGTGTGTGTGTGTGTGTGTGTGTGTGTGTGTGTGTGTGTGTGTGTGTGTGTGTGTGTGTGTGTGTGCGTGCGTGTGTGCACTGGTGTGTAGCCTGGAGACCTGCTCCTGGCCGACAGCAGGCTTCATTATGGAGTCAGACTGGTGGGGAGAGGGAGAGAGAAGTCAGAGTCTGACAAAGTGCGCTTTGGTCGGCGCTGCTAATTGAAGCGATGTCTCATGGAGACTTGAGGAACATTAGGCCTCCATTTCTGTGGACTCGCCCGCACTAGATAAAGATGTAGGCCCTGGAGAGGATTAGTCACTTTCATATCTCACATCTGGACCGTTCACTTAAATGTTACAAGGGTACACGTGTGTATATGTAGGCATACACCAACATACATGTCTGTCTGTCTGTCTCTCTCTCTCTCTCTCTCTCTCTCTCTCTCTCTCCCTATCTCTCATATACACTCACAGCTCTCTCAGTTCAATAAGATGTATAATGGGTGTAATGATGGTAGGAGGCTGGAGAGGCACAATTCTGTATTATTCACCTCCCACCGCTGGCTGGACACAACAGAGAGCCGTTTATACCTAAACACACATACACACATTCTTCTCTCCACACACACACACAAAGTAAATATATACATTGTATTTCACCCTCCACTCCACAATCATACATTTCCCAATAAAAATAAGGAGAGGCTGAGGGCTTATACTTCCACAGCACTCAAGACACTATTATGACACACACACACTCTCTCGCTCCATTTCTTTTTTTGCTCTTCGTCTTCCTCATCTTGTATCCCCTCAGCCTATAACACCTAAAAAATAAGCAGAAAGGTCTGCGGATGGAGACAGAATGAGATAGGAGCTGCCTGAATCCATAACTCAGTTATGCATAAAGTTATAAACATGCATCACTCACTCTCACTCACACACACACACACACACACACACACACACACACACACACACACACACACACACACACACACACACACACAAATTAGTGCCAGTAAAGTCAAACTTCCACTCTATAGTCAACTTGACACATGCATACACACAGCCTTGCAGATGCACACACAAACAGCCCAACCAGGCAGCTTGTTTGTGAGGCAGTAAAATGCTATCAGGCGTTCTCCTACCCAGCTCTCCTGGGCTCCTGAGCCAGAAACACATTACAGTGCTGCCCATCTCTGAGCAGCTGCCTGTTAAAGGTGTTGCACAGCATAAAATCGCTGCTCTCCATTTGCCCACAATGCATATCACTGCTCTTGCCGGAGGGGGGTGGCACGAATATGAGTCGAAATCAGGGAACTAATTGAATCCAATTTAGTGTTCCACTTGCCACTTGTCCCATTCGACTGCTTTCCGTCATGTTTTCACTTTGGGTTAATTTCCCTAAAATTGGAATTTGAGTGTGGCTGAAGAGTACCGGAAATGTTTCCAGTTTTTTGTTGTTTACTTATAGTTGTATTACTTTGTTTTATTAGCTCACAATATCAAATGGAAAGACGCCGATGAAACATTTAAATAGCTCATTTTGATCAGCTTCTTTTTGCCGAACAATGAATCAAAGTTGAATTACAGTGTAGCTTCTTTGTTGTGTTCAGAAGCATATTTACATAGCCAGCATGTAATATATGCCTAAGATGACCTATTCACTGCTCTGGCTCAGTGAATGTCATTTTAATGGAGTTATTTTATTTGCTTGTGGGTGTATGTGTGTGTTGGGTTTATGGGTTTTTATGGACAGGGCTATACTGATGTTTATTTCACATCCTCGGGTCCATTTTTAATGCATTATTCAAAACATGGTATAAAAATTGCCACTAAAAAAGCAAGGGGACTGTTTTTGTTTTTGTTATTATGCCAGATTTTGTATTCACGTGCACACCTGCTATAAAAAGCCTATTTTATTGCAGGAAAAGGCAATAAGCTGTCCGCTGTCTTTCAGCATTTGTTATTGGATGACATCGTCCACAGCAGGGTTCTGCAATGTGTTGTATATCATGGATGCCCAGATTGTACCACAACAATTCTGGGGACCGCCATCATCTTTGTGGCATTATGTCATATTCTCACCATCTTAGTGTATTAGCTTTGTTACCAGCCTACTACTACTACTACTACTATTACAACTTCTTCTTATTCTTCGCCTTCCTCTTCCTCATTATTCTCATTGATTAAATTACATTGAATTTTCTAAATTCTCAGCAAACGGGCCACTTCTCTCATCAAAAACAAAGCCTTAAGCCTATTCCCTTCCACATATATAAGTTAGTAAGGTGTCATCCCTGACAATTTGTACGTTGCATTATATATACAGTCAATTGGGACTCGACATTTGAAAACTAAGGTTCAACTTTAAAAATATATCTGTTCAAAGTTGCAGCACATGAGTTGTTTCACAAGGTTGGTCCTCAACAAGCCACAGAGCTTTGTGTTCAATCAGCGCAACATTTTTGTGACATAAACAGTGACCACCTTACTGTAAACTGCACTTGTAGCTGTACTTGATGTTGATACCTTCTGAGACCTTGAATGAGGTTTAGTTTTAAACCCACTAATTATCTCCTTAGTCCTCTGCATCGATACTAATCCTCAGAGAGTGCAGGAAGAAACGCTTACCAGACAAGCCTCATTAAATATTTACTGTGTTTGGCCACCATCAACAACTCACACAACACACACCAACAGATCGTCTGCCCTTTTTCTCCCCCATTCGTGCCACGTGTTGCTTTTCTTTCTTTTTTGGTGCCGTAGGCAGCGGAGAGACGCTGAGGTTGACTCTTTTTTTGCTTCCTTTTTGTTATTGGCTGATAATCCCAGATTGTGGGCTGGTCTGTGAGGCGTGATGATGTTAAATATTAATGTCTGGAGATGATTACTGCGCTAGATGGAGAGAGGCAGGAAGTGCGGTGGAGGTGACACCCTCATTCATCACAGGGCCCAAACAGAATCTAAATCCTTCCTGTGTTTTTAACCTTGGTACCCAGGGGAAGTGAGGCGAGGGAGAGGAGGCGACAGAAATACAGAGGGAGAGACAGAGAGAGAGAGAGATGAAGCAGAGGCACAGAGGAAAAAAGAAGGAAGGAGAGAGAGAGAGAGAGAGCTGACACAGCGAGCAATGAACAGTGTAGGAAAAAGAGGGTGAAATAAATATGAAGATAGATAGATGGAAAGTGAGACCATGAGAGAGCATTAAAGAGTAGGCAAGATGGTGAAAGATAGAGCTGCATACTGTATAATAATGTATAGTGGTCCTCTCCTCAGCTGACCTGTCAGACGATCCTATGTGACAGGCTGACGGATTGCAGAAAGGAACTCTTATCTTATTTTGTCAAGGTCTGGCAGTCACTCAAGGCCTATTCAGCATAAATAAACAAGCAGTGAGGGAAATGGTGGCCATCTCACCTTCTCTTTTGTGCTGTCATTTTCTCCAGATGTATCACTACCTCCGCCACATTATTTATTTAGCTTGGCACAAAAGTGGCCTATTACCCACCTATTATCATACTGAATCATATCATCAAATATAGCATCACAGAAGTAGAAGATTTTTTTCAACCACTAGTCCAAATGAAAGCTGGTTGAGAAAAGGCAGAGGCAAGATATATACTTATGGCTCTCCTGAATGAGACTCACACATCAGACTGTTGGTGCGTCAGTGTTGCGTTTTTCATTATTATTGCCCGGCTCTCAAAGCCAGATGGAGAGGAGAGAAAGAGTTGCTATTATTGCCTCCATTTTGCTCCTTCTCTATCAACTTCTCTATCACCCCTCCTCCTCTTTCCCGTTGGTTATGAATTAACTTGATGAATGACCTTTTCTGCCTGGCTTGTTTGCCTCCTGCCATGTTCAGCAAGTGGCCTAAAGAGAATGTATCCTTAGTAAGTGCATGCAGGCAGAATGACAGGTGTGGTGGGGCCAGGCAAACATTGCTTGGTTGGTTTGTGAGGGGTATTTTGGGGGATGAGCCGTACTGGATCTGGCAGCATACAGTACAGTAAACCAGCCAGAACTGGAATCAAGAGGCTTTTAAGGATGAATGATGATGAAAGCTTTGAAAGGGCTGTTTATTTCCTCATAAAAAAAGCTGTTTAATTTCATATTAGTCACTGCTGAGAATTTCAAAAGCCATTGTCCTGTCCATTATTATGCTTGGGAAATACACCACATATTCGGTATGAGCTTGTCATGTTTAATTATTGCTTTAATTATTGCTTTAATGATTTGAGATTATCTCTTCCTGCACGGAATGTGTCAAATTCACCTGCCTGTATACGTGCTCACCAGGAAATAAGTCGTTGTTCAATGCAGCTGAATGTTCCCCTGTCTCTGATTGCAGGAGTACCAGTCATGCAACTCCCTGCCATGCCCTGACCTGAAGAAGACCACGCCCTGGACTCCCTGGACGCCTGTGAACATCTCGGACAACGGCGGGCACTATGAGCAGCGTTTCCGCTACACTTGCAAGGCTCGCATCCCAGATCCCAGCCTGCTGGAAGTGGGCAGGCAGAGGATCGAGATGCGCTACTGCTCCAGCGACGGATCCACCGGCTGCTCCACTGACGGTGAGTGCAGGAGAAGAGGAGACAGATGGTCTCTTTCCAGCTATCTCAGCCTCTGGATGCTTCTGTTATCTCACTCCAACTGGCTTTCTGCGTCTCCGCAGGCTAGTTATTGGCCGGCTCGCCGAAAGCCATTTTCTTCTTTCTGGCTGTGTCTGTTGTTCATTAGAGCTTTCTTTCTTTCCTTTTCAAACTTGCCCCCTCTCTGTTCTGCAAAAGTTGAACGAGCGCTATCTTAATCAGCTCCCGCTGTCGTCCTCGACTTTATCAGAGGATCAAAGTGTCAGACATGTTAATGAACTTCCAATCCACAAAGCCGATCAGCAGTTTACAAGTAATTTTAGCTCTCTTTCACACTCACACACACAAAAACACAAACACACACCGTTGCATGCACAAAGTTCAATTATAGGCTCCCAAAGAAGCACAAACACATGTTCTTTATCCGTCATCCCATCGCTTCCCTTCTGCCTGTGTGTGCACCACACAGTCTCAGTCAGCCACATTCATGAGCCACCCCTCATGAGTTAAACGCTGTAAACGTTTGTACAAGCAGGCTGCAAATTGGCAAGTTGTTTATGTTGCTTGTTGGAAGGATCCATATTAAAGGGGAGAGAGGCGGGGTGGCATCCCACCACAGCAAAGAGGCTTCAAATGCATCTGTTAAAGTTTCTTTACAACGCTTTGCCTCAGAGGGAAAAGCTGATTTATTTATTTAAGGCTTAAGAATTAGTACTTAGCTACGATGTGCCAGCCTCCCATAACTTTGACTTCTTCTATGTCTCTGGGTGGTCTGTCGCTACACCACTCTCATGCCACATGCTGCAGTAATCACAGTGGATAGCCCTAATGTACAATATCAGTGGGGGTTTCCTCTCGTTTGATCTATCTCTTTTACCTCATTTCTGATTATGCATCACTGTCTTTCCTCCAGCGCTGTCGCCGGTACAAGTTGCTCTCTTCACACTTAGAATCCAACGCTTACAGGTTGCTGAAGGGTTTTAAATGAGCGCTGGCAGGAACAGAGCAAACCTGACTGCAGACTCAAAGCTGTAAGAGGACTGACGGCCACACATCTGTGACGTTATTAGGGAACAAAGACTTGAGCTTTAATTGGTCGCTCTTGTTTCTGATTAGCGCGAGGAAGTAATAGACACAATGTGTTTCATTAGAGGTTGTCACCAGAAGCCTGACACATCACATTAGCTTTAGTGTTAATTACACCAATTGAAAAACATAGGTGGAAGGTTCAGCAGTCACTGTTGGCTGTGAGTCAGGCTGTGTTGGAGGATGTGCAGTATGGGCGTCAAATCATTTCAACAACCCGTGTAAAAAAACATGGTTCGTTGTTTTCACGGATCTGCCATCAGGAAACATGGGAGGCACTCTTAACTCAGTTTATTCAGGTCCAAATGATGTAATAGCAGTGCTATTCAGACACCTTTTCTTTGGGGAGGTTATAATTTCCCCGGTAATAAATACAAAACTTAATTATACACTCAGTGCCAATGTTTAACAACAGCAGTGATTAGTCATGATGCTATTGCACTTCATATTCCACCCACGGATGTTGGCATTTTATCTAGATAACATCACTGCAGGCAATACTGCAAAGCATGGCCTTGTGAATGAAAAGAATATTTTATATGAAATCCAAAATGTATTCACTTTTTGTAAATGGTCAGTTAAACACGATTATTTTCCACATTACAACTGGTTCACCCAGAGTCATGGCTCTTCTTTTCATGAGATGTTCAACTGTGTAAGTCTGAGGGAAGTAGAATATGAATCAATGTCATATTCTTCACAAAAAACTTAACTCAACTTAACTCAATCAAGCTGCACAGCTGTGTACAGCACATGTAAAAAAAACCTATTGAGGTGAGTGTGGCCTCTGTGGATTTTTCTCCTTTTATCCCACGTTAATTGTTCATCGAAGGACGTCAATGTGATTTACTTCTCTGAGGAGTTTTAGGCCATAACTGTAGAAAAAAAGAGAATGAACTCCTGTGATCCTCATTTCAACCAGTATCAAAGCCGCGATCCACTGGGGAGCACTGGTGTGTGTATTTGTGTGTGTATGGGGGTGGGATAACGTGCATGTTTGCCTGTTTTGTGTTTAGATGTGTGTGTGTGTGTGTGTGTGTGTGTGTGTGTGTGTGTGTGTGTGTGTGTGTGTGTATGTGTGTGTGTGTGTGTGTGTGTGTGTGTGTGTGTGTGTGTGTGTGTGCATGCTCGTAGGTGTGAGACATGACAGTTTTTGTTTCAATGTGCCAGCCGTCATAAAACATGTCAGCAGTGGGCATATTACTTAATGAGAAATAAAGTAATTAATTACATTACTCATTCATTTCATTACTCAGCCCAGCTTTGTGACAGGTGCCTGTAAACAGCTCCAAGTCCTCTAGACCCAGATGTCACATATTCTGTATTAAACATGTGTAGATAGAAAGAAAGACATTATGGGTTCGACAACTTTCAGACAACTTTTGAGGTACAGAGACGCCCGTTGCTGCCAGTAGATTGAACCGAGTTCTAGCTTCCCAGACACAAACGCATTACTTGACCAGATGGATTTTCATGTGATATGTGATCCCACAGCAGTCTATCAGATGTACACACAG
The DNA here is from genome assembly GCF_910589615.1 of Taurulus bubalis. Classification (NCBI taxonomy): domain Eukaryota; kingdom Metazoa; phylum Chordata; class Actinopteri; order Perciformes; family Cottidae; genus Taurulus; species Taurulus bubalis. Next base: position 11,763,290 of record NC_136606.1, read on the forward strand.
AGCAGAAATGTATTCAACCCTTTATTAAACTCCCATTAAGACGGCAATCAAGTTGATACCCCAAATTGTTGAAGAAATGAGGATCACAGGGATTTGCAACTGTAGTACTGAATTTCAGTATGTAATCTCTTACCCGACTTGTTACTGATAAAATAAATCTGCCATTGTAAAAATCATCTGTTTCTGCCAACACTATATGCATGTATTGTATGCATGTGTCACGCCATAACAAAACATAGGGTAAAAGGAGGTAAAACGTGTGAAGATTGCGTATGCAAAAAGGAGACTTTTTTTAAACAAACATCTTAAGCAATAAGGACTAGAGACTTCATGCTCTCCCTCCAGACAACGCTGTCCTTTTTATTTTGAAACAGATGCATGAACTTTAAAAGACAATTTCGCTGTCTCGCCAGCGCACTGATGTCGCTCCCCCGCTAGTCAATAAAAAGCCCCCTCTGCCATGTTGTCTTAAATCTTCTTCATCTCTCCCTGCTCAGGCAGAATGTCACCATGTTTGTGGCTTGGAGCATCAAAGCTATCAGATATACCTGACATTTGACGAATTGGATTGTATACTATGTTATTGACAAACACCTGGAAGTTTCATCTGGGAAGCACAGATATGGGGAAATAATCCCCCTGTCAATGGAGACAAGAAATCGATGTTTGAGATATGTTCCCAACTTTCTCGACCTGCGCCCACTATCTCTTTTTCTTTGTGTCTCAATGTCTCCTGTATTAAGATCTCTATCTGTCTTTATTATGAGAGATAAATTATGAAAATAGGATTTAACCAAGCATTTACAGTGAGCTTTTATATACCATACTGACTAGTTTCATATCAGTGATCATAGCTTAATGATAGCGATAAGTTAATTGCTATTATCTGTAGTGATTTAAAGACCTCTCTTGTCTTCTACACCCAGTGATTAGTCTTGGAGCATTTAGAGACAATTTTCCTTTTTATCACTTTTCACATGCCTGAATGAGAAAAAAAATGTGATCATTGATATTATCGCCTTGATAGACGTGTATTTTCTTAATGCCCATGAAGCAAAATTCTGCAGGGAACACAATTGATATTCCTAGGTGGCTTCGAGAAGACAGTTGTTTTTTTCTTATTCTCCATCTTGCACACCGCCCTAATCATATTTGTTTATCTATAGATTTCTCAAGGAGACCTCTGCAGAATAAATGCTAATCGTGCAGTGCCCGTTCTGGATGTGAGGCTTCATTCGGGGCATGTGGCTGTTTGAAGTGGGCCGATTGCTTATCCCTGGAAAGTGCTGCTTAGAGCGTTGTCAAGAACCGATCATTGCTGGCTGACTCCATCGAACAATGGCGTGAAGAAGAGTTTGGTTGTAAATTTAGTAAATCCATCATCCGGCCGCAAAAGTGAACTGCAGTTAATGAGCCGCGGCCTGTAAAAGCCCGCTGCGGACGACATGCTCAACTCAGTCAAGGTTTTATTTATTAGATTATTAATATTGAATGTGTCAAAATTGCGCAAACGTCGACACTGCACGTCCTTGTGTCCACAGCAATACAGGAGGCAAATGTGAAGTAGATTGGATAAACAGTTCATGAGATATGCAAAGGACACACGTATATACAGACAGACAGAATTGCTCTTGTGTTTCTAGTTTTTGAAAGATAAAAAATGTACTCTTTGAATAAAGAGAGTATAAAAGTTCAGTCAGCTGATCTTCTGATGCAGCAGCAGTAATGTGAAGGTACAAAAAAAGCTCTTTTTTTCCCCACATTTGCATCTCACAAAGACAGAAGCAGACACAGTGAGAGAAAAGAAAGCCTTGGAAAAATGAAAGAGATTCCTGTTGAAGACTGTGAGTTTGTAATTTTGCCGGCTTGTGTTGGTGAGTGATGGCTTCATCTTTTTCCCAGGGAGAAACGGTGGAGTGTCAGCAGCTTGATGTGTTTCACTTCAGCTGATCTGGTATCAAGGCCAGAGCCTTCTCATGGGCGACAGATTAGTTTCTCCTGCACGGATGTCATGAGCAGACACTGAGTAGACACAGGACAGTGCTGAGGGATGCTCTGACGGATGACAGCCATTCCAGCATCCTTATTGTCTTTCTGTTTCTCTGTTCCGCTCTCGGTCCCTACAGTCGGGGCTCTCTTTTTCTGTGGACATCTCAGTATCAAGAAAGAAACAGAACTAACTGTGGTAATATGTAAACCTGCAGTTGAGTAGCTATAAAGTACGTCTGGTCCCTGATGTATGTGTTTTAATAAGTAGATATTATACAGAAAGATCTTGCAATTAATTCGCATGACAATATATTATTTTAAACTGTGGTTTTGTCATGAATACTTTCACACAAAATGCTAATATTATATGGTGAAAAAAAGTAAAGATTTAGGCCCAAGATTGATTGTTCTGTGCCTACTGTGCATTTATGTGCAATTACACTTAGATTATATTGCAATAAATGAAATGCATTTCGATTATTCAATGTTGCTCTTCTTTTCTCCTTCGGTATGTCCCTCTCACCCAATTGCTCATCCCCACCTTGTTACTCAGTCTTTACGATATTGAAAGGCTTACTTGTGATACTATTGCATCTCTTATAATACACTAGCTCTTATAAGGCTGTTGGTGACAGGCTCTCTCCCTATATGATCTCTCCTTGTCTGTTATGCTTCAGTTAAGTACATAACTGGACAGATAGAGTGCACAACCTTATTGCAAATATCCTTGACACCAAATTTGCAGAGTACCATTGGAGTGTCGATGACATTTGTCCTCAATGGGGCTCTCAAAGAGTGACAGTTTTTGGTGACAGCGACATTAAGTCAACAAATTAGCAGACAGCATCGGAGATGTAAAAACATAACTGCATGTCAGAATCTTCTTTGTTGACATGAAGTCACTCCTTGCTGAACATGCCTGCATGAGATTACGCTCTGAGCTCTTGAAAACATCATAACAGCTGGTTTTGGGAGATTAGACACACCCAAGTTATGTCTTTGTCTGTGTTCCCTAACACCGGTTCACTTTTCACTGTTGCTTTTTTTGACCAATCAGACGACTTTATGCTGTCTCAGAGAGGAGAAGAGTGCTTTGGTACTCAAAATTGCCAGGGAGAAGGAAAGGGCTGTTTCTTTGATTGAAGCAAGTTTCCCTTTGGTAGAAAAAAAACATGTGTGCTGTTTGTTAGCAGGTTTTTGAAATTATCTCATTCTTTTGAAAGAACCTACATGCGCTTGAAGTCTGCCACCACAACCAGCAGTACCAGCTGGACTTTTGTATTATCTATGATTGTCGTGGCAAGAGGGATAAATGAAGACAAAATGGTCTTGAATTTTTCCATCATCTTAGATGCTTTTTCTGCTTTGTTCACTTGAATGAACAACAGCCAACTCAAACACAATACTTTTGTATTTGAACAAATTGGTATGAATGAGTTTTACCTAACAACAATTTTATGAAACATACCATAAAGTGTTCCAACCAGTTTCTGGGTGTAAAAAACATCCTGTGGTGACTTGAAACCTGCATGTGGAAGGTGATCCATCACAGTCAGCATTTAGTTGCCTTAGTTTCTTGTTAACGTTGTGTTATTGTTGCAGTTTGGAGCAGTGTGAACCATTTTAACACTATCCTTGTTGGCACATTCAAGAGTAAAGTGTCGGTCGGAAGCTGAAAATTCTATCATGCGATGCTGAATCACATTGTCAGAAAATCAAACTCACCAAATAAACAACATCCATAGATGATGTGAAAACAATAACATGGGATTGGTTGTTTGTTGCATTAAAATGCTGTTGGATGTCAGTTGGCAGTGATGGAGACAGTCTGTGAGTTCAAGTTATTGCAACCCTGTACTGAAGTGTAATCTACTGCAAGTCCTTCTTATAACAGTGAACCCTGCAAACACCACAAAGTAAATACATATGGCTCATGCTAACAGTAGGTTTAATATTGTGCTTTCAGTTCTTGTATTATTCTGAGCAAACCAAACATTACAGACAGACAGCGAATAAAACCCCTCCAGTCCAATATATCTCTGCAATCAAACCTGTAAGTGGGGAAAGAGCAGAGGACAATGAAGGTGCAGGTTGGGCCTTTAAACCTCATTTTTAAAAAAATGTGTCACACTCACAAGCATCACCTCGAGTGAATTAATGAAACATCACATAACACCCATTACTCCCTGGGCTCATATCAGGTTAGCATGTACATCCTTGTTCTGGGTTATTTGTGCGTTCATGTTTCTGTGCATGTGGCTGTGCACGGATCCCTCAATGGGGTGGGGTTTTAATTGCACCCTTAGAAAGTTTAAATTAGCTTTTCCATGAGAATATCCGTCTGGAGAGTTTCAGGGTTGATCACTTGGCAGACCTTAGGACAGCAAAGGGAGCGCTGTCAAATTGTGCCAATGTAAGAGAGCAGAAAGGAGGGCATGACTTTTGTAAAAAAAACAGCCATATATGTACAAACACAAATATTCGCATGGAGACATTGCTGATCTGATAGGGAAAGTAGAGGAAGAGGAGGGAGGAAGAGTAATAGGGAGTAAATATGCAGTTTTTAATCTAGGACAGGCTGGAAAAAGCACTTCTCTGCTTTTTCCACACTCAGTGTGGTCTCGTGTTGCTCTGATGTCGATAAAATTTTGTTCACACATGACGGTGCATCTCTTCACTGTTGAAGGATAGTGATTTTTCTACCTCTCCGTCTCTCACATCTGTTCGTCTCGAAGCGGAGTTGTCTCTTTGACTTGCAGATGTCATCTCGTCTCCATCTGCCTCTATCTATCTTTTTCTCACTTCATTTCTTCTCACACCTTTTGCTGTTTGAGTGCTTTTACAGTCGCCTCTAGTGTACATTAGATTGCACAGAATTGCAAATATGTGTGCCCTTACAGGATCCTCTCTTTTCTTATCCTCTTTTTTCCACACTTTCTCTCTTTCACACTCACACAAGTTCACATGTTTGTTGACAGTGTATTTTGCCTTTGAGCAGGGTGTGAGGTTGAGCGAAGAAAGGGAGGATGGAACCTTTTTAATGCCGTAGTTTCTTTGCATCAGAGACTATTGGATGGTGCGCTGTATCCTTCTTAGTTTTGGCTCAGCCAAGCCCTTCAGGAGATAAAGGATTAATTCTCGCCGGCTGTGTGTGGTTCTTGTGAGGATCGATAGATCCAGTCGCTGCCTATTTGAAAGGGAAGGCACCATTCTGTTTGTTTCTGGCGACGGGAGGACGGTCCCTGTGAAGCCGCATTGACAATACGTGCAGCACACCAGAGCCGTCTCAGGCCAAAGCTTCAGCAAGCAATGTGGGCGAAGTACTGGGTGTATTATGGACACTAGTGGAAGTAAGTGTTTGTATTTGTACATGTATCGGCAAGTGCATTGAAGTGTGTATATCAAATGTGTTTGTTCGCATGTATGAGAGGCACTTCATTGACATGAAAGCAGAGCAGCGGTCCAGTCACTTGGGCTAAGGAGGGCTTGATAAAGACTACGGGTCAGAGTAGCAGGGGGAGCTTTCCGTGCCACTGTCTGCTCAGAATCGATAAAGAGCGGGAGCCTCGACGGGCCTGTCAACACTCACGCCAGCTTGAAGCCGGGGAGAGTCAGCCAGTGCTCTACCAAGGTCGCCCGTAGTTATGAAGAGGTCGAGGATTTGGGCTAGGTAAACACACAGTCCTCTCTGTGAGAATACAAAGCAGCCATGCCACGCTAACTGTCAGTGAAAAGAACAGGCTGACAAAACAACGAGGCCAGGTTGGAGGACAGAAAGGGGGGCCGAGCGACAACAAGTGAGAGAAGGTTAATGGGAAAGATGGATCGAGAGGCAGAGAGGCAGAGAGGCTGTGAGCATAATAGATGACACAGTGATGCAACAAAAAATAAATCAGAGATTATAGAACGAGACAAAGTGGAAGGTTGCTGTGACATGGTCAAGTGGTTTACACCCAGGATCCAGATGGGATTCTGCTGGCTGTTTCAACAACACACAACTGTTCTTCACTCTTTCCTTTGAAGACAAATATATATTGATAGAAATAGCAGAATGGGTGTATAATAGGATGACGCAGACGCAACACAGACACACAAAAAGACCTCTACTGCCATCTAAGAAAAGTGGATCAAAGTCCAGTTTGTGGAACGAGTGACTCATCAGAGAAGTGCTTGGACAGTGACTGTAAGGTGATTATTATTCACTCGAACAGATTAGTTCACTCTCTCTTCATTTAAAATGGCCAAAAGCTTTTCTCTCCTCACTCATTCTGCTTATTTTCACAGCGTTGATTAATGCATGCAGTAATTATAGTGTAATAGTAATGACGGTTTCATATTTCATTAGGAATCCTCTATTCGACTCATTCCAGACGAGTGTACACAGATTAGTCGACTGATTTTGTTTGATGAGGGGGAGCGTTGGTGTGTTCACGGGACACACTCCGCTCTCACTGAATCCATCTTTAGAGACTGACAAGACGTCTGTGAAGAGTTAAATGATGGATAACATCTGTACAGCTGATTTCTGACACCATCAAAGTGGTATCCGTCTATTTGTCTCGGTATTGGTTTTATCGATTGTCTCCATTCTCATTCAATATTACTACTAGTACAATATTTTAAATAAAAATAGCTTTTTTAAGTAATTGTGCTTACTTCAGTGAGTTATATCTTTACACAAACAAGACTAAAAGTTGGTCTACAACCATACTTGCAGCTCTGTGAGGCTGTACTTAGGCCCTGTATGCTAAATGCTAACATCAACATGCTAACATGCGCACAGTGACTATGCCAATATGCTGATCTTTGCCATGTATGATCATTTCTATGCTTAACATCATGCCAACATTTGCTATTTTGCACACAAATAACAGCTTAGGCTGGATGCAGAATGTCATTTTACAGTAAATTAACTTTGGTAATAAACCAACGCTTTGGACAAATTGAAACCTTGGCCTGATGATGGCGCTGGATGAAAAGCTACGATTAAAGTTATTACAGTTAATCCCGAAGGAATCCATCGAATATTTGTCAAAACCACAAAGGAGAACATTATAGTATTGTCTTTGTGTTTTTGTTTCTATCTGCTGAAAGACGTCAGTAAAATTTCAAATATGATTTGATAAACAGGCAGAACTTAAGATTGACAGTGTGTATGAGCCTCTACGCTCTGTGCACATAATGTTCCGCGAGGTGATTTTTAATTAAATCTCTTGAATCGCTTTGCAGAATATGACTTAACAGCCACACAAAACATGTAGTGGGCTCTGCTCTTTTTGCACAAATTAAGTTAAAGCTTTTTGAATAGATCTAAAAGCTTTAAAGTATCATGAGCTGCTATTGACTCTCTATGCCCTCGTCTTGCTCTTCAAAATAAATGTGAGCAGTGATGCCAGGAATGGAGGACAAGTATCATCTGCTTTCTTGCCCAAAACAGCAAGATTTCATAGGAAGTGATGTCTTAATGCTGAGAAAAGCTAGGAACACCACAGGCGTGACATCCAGTAGAAATTGTTTTGACAAAAGTCCCCAATCTATTCCCAACAGGAGAGGTGCTTCGCCTTGGCAGGGTCTCAGGCCACACGGTGAACGGTGGCTGGTCCTCCTGGAATTCCTGGTCCCAGTGCAGCAGAGACTGCAGCCGGGGGATCCGGAGCCGGAAGAGGACTTGCAGTAACCCGGAGCCCAAGTACGGAGGTCAGACCTGCTTGGGGCAAGCACAAGAGTATCAGGAGTGTAACATCACTCCTTGTCCAGGTAAGAAATGCACACGTTTGCGCATTACAAGCCAGTTTTAGTTGCAAAGACTTATACTGTACACAAACATCAAACAGAGGACACAGAGATAAGAACATTCACAATACCAGAAGTAATTTACATAGCGAGCTCTCTTTGTCACTCACACTTGATAAATACATACTACTGCACCGTACTCAAACTATGCTGTTCCATGATAAATGGATAAAGGGTTACAGTGACAACATGACTTCACATTTTTGGGAACCACAAAAGAAATCAGTCTCAGATAAGAGGTGTTACAAAGACCCCAATTTACACCAGGAATCGAAGAGACAATTCCTGTGGCGATCAAGTATGTAATTACATTGCAGGGTAATTATGCTGCCAGCTATGGGAGGCCTTGTTCTGTTGTGAAAAGCCCCTAGACAATGCATTTTCAACACTCCTCTAGCAAAAGGCTGAGAGAGGAAGGTTTCCAATAAACGAATACTCTGTCTGAAAAGGGAAGTAAGCTGTCTAAATGGAAATCCAGTGCTTAGTTTGGCATAAAGCACACCTGCTATCCTGCATAGGCGCCAAGTAGACAAGCAGGAATGTTGTTTTAGATGATTATTAATCAATCTTTCTGGAGTAGGGTTTAGGTGTCTCACAAAAAGCATAGATCCTGGATCTACGCATCATATCAGCAGCCGCGATTTGTCTTCATAACTGCTGCCACGCCGTTACCAAGCGAAAAAGCCAAGAGAGTGCACGGCCATCGATTATATTTTTACAGCCGGTTAATTCATTCCTTGAAAGTGCACGCCATTCAGCTCCCAACAGTTTGAGTGCGGCCGCTAAGGTGCTATCAGCTGTGAGCTCAGACGAAGACTTTGAAACCTAAGAGCATCAGACTTGCTTTGTTCAGGAAGACTCTGCCTGTGTGGTTGCCACTAATGTTCCCCTATAATGTAGAGTGAATGCGCTTTGATTTTCCTGCCCTGTATCACTATGCTAATACATGTAGTACACCTATTCTGGGATGTTGACTGTAATAATATCATCGCTACAGTGTGTTGATGATCAGCTCCGCTCTCCTGTCCCCCAAAGGAATCGACTTAACTCAGCCTGAGTAGTTATGAATACTAATGCTTACTCAATTAGCACCCCTCTGAAAGTGAGATATTACTTTGAGGCAAGCCGACCGTGCTGGTAGACCAATTGTAATCCTCCTTTATGGCTAATCCAGTGCTTTTTAAATATATGAAGGAGAAGGTGTTATGCCACCATCCATCTGTTTTGGAAACAAATGAATCCGTGTTTTTCTTGCGTCTGCGCCCGAGATGAGACGATCCGTCATCGATGGCCAGGAATCGACTTATGTGTCGCTTTGTGATAGAGAAATTACACTGAGATGAGAAAAAAGCATCGGCAACTTCAATTACCTGCACTGTGCTGCCAGCCATCATCAGGTCTTTAAAAGCAATTCTCAAGTGGTTCCGAAAAGGTAATATCTCTCTGCCACAATGAAGTAAGGTTTTTATCGACATGATTGGCGATGGATATTTCCCTCTGTTCTGATTCACGGCCAAAGATTGCCCCCATTTTATTGTTCTTGTTCCCTCTCTCTTAATTTTCTCCCTCTTTCCCTCTGTTTATCTTTTTTGTGTGCTGATGCTGTCTTGAATTTTCAGGCGTTTGCCGCTTGGCACCACATACAGTTACGAGCAACAACAAAGACAGATTGTGATGCTTCATTTATCTTTATTAATCAGAGAAGATTGTTGAGTTCGGGGGGGGAGAGGGTCAGGCGTTTGCTGTAACAGCTGGATGAAGCACACTTCCTGTTATTTGAAAACACTCACACACACACATGTCCAAATTGCTTCATATTTCTGCGTCATGCATCGCTGTTTGAAATGGCTTGGAATGACTTCCAATCACTTGATGTTCAGAGGAAATTGTCTTTTCAAATGACCTGGAACACAAATCCCAGAAAACACGTAAGCACAAATTTGGGGGAATATTCTCCCAGAAAACAAGAAACTGTTCAATTTAGTGACTGTATACGCATGAATAACCTAAGAAAAAATGTTTATAATCATTCAGTTTTTTTAGCATTAACATAAACATTACGACACTGATATCCTCCCTTTAGTGGACGGCAGCTGGTCATGCTGGTCTTCATGGTCCAAGTGCTCTGTGACGTGTGGCGGGGGACACTATATGAGGACGCGCACCTGCAGCAACCCCCCGCCAGCTTATGGAGGGGACATCTGCCTAGGCCTGCACACTGAAGAGGCACTGTGCAACACACAATCCTGTCCAGGTACACACACACACCTCAATGACAAGTAGCTTAGGGCCTTGACTCGGCCACCAATCCATCAAAGGTTCATTGATTATTTTTTTTAGACTCATGCTGAGGGGTCACGCAACTCATCCAAACACACATATGGACACATACACTTCACAGACTGTAAGATATACTGTCAATGCCGTTCCTAGAGAGCTGGTCCAGCTGGTCGGAGTGGTCCCACTGTGACTCCAACGGGGCCCAGATGCGCGTGCGTCACTGTGATGTCCTGTTTCCCACTGGTAACCAGTGCTCGGGAAACAACAGCGAGAACAGGCCATGCTCCCCTGACTCCAATTTAATACCAGGTGATCACACACACACACACACACACACACACACACGCTCACAAAAAACTCACCAATACAGCCATCTACGTGTCCAAACGAAAACTGCTTTTCTTCTGGAATGTCTTGGCCACTCATGCATGACTTAATACACAACTTTGAGCACACACACATTTATTCTCCATCACCCACCACCATATGCCCTCAGCGGCAATTCAGTTTATTTCCGAGAATCCTGTGATAATGAAATACGTTAGTGATCCCTCTAAGGGACTCGTATCAGGTCGGAGGTCAGGTTCAGCGGCAGGGCAGCACTTTTGAGCAAGGTAGGGAGAGTGTCTCCTGCTCAAGGACTCCCGAGTGCGGCAGGTGATTACACGGGGGCGTGAACCCAGGTGCTACACTTAAGGGCAGTCTCCCTACTCATTCCAACAACCCTGCTGCTATATTAGTTTCATTATGAGTCTAGGAGTCTTGTCAGGCCATGTAAAAAGCACTTACACCAGCAGTTTTACTTTTTTTTTCATGTTAGATGGAAAGGGGGAAATTGCTCCTGTGAGGTGTTTTCTGTACCTGGTTTTTCAAGCGTTTTTATTTTTTTATATAATATTTTCTGGCATCCAATATTTTTGTGCTAATAATGCAGCCTTTCTCAGAATGAGTCATAGTAGTGTTAAATAGACAGTGTGCCCCACAGCTTTTCTGTTTGGTTGTTTGTTAACAATGTAAGTGCAGTAACGGTGTAAGATCCTTGTTTTTATAACTGTAAGATGAGATCCACTTTATTGATTCCAGCCAGTGAAATGAACTGTTCTCTCAGCCCTTCCAGCCTTATTTTTGCTTTACATTTCAAGCTGTCTGTATTCACTAGAGACATTAAATCAGCCATAAGTAATAATATTCACTTGTATTGAGTTTTTCAAAACAGACTAGCTGCTTATATGATGGTGATGAGAATATAAAACTCTGATACAGAGATGAGCCTTTGCATGTGAAGTGAACCTTTTTGACCCGTGGCCCACGTGAAAGACTTTTTTAATGTAACCGTTTGATCAATTTGTTGAAGATATAATAAATCTTGCAATAAATCTAGAAAGACTTATGGAGACCCTTCCCTGAAAAAAAAAAAAAAAACCTGCCTTTACTGTCTGTTGTGTGTTTAGTTACAGCTGCTAAGCATAAGTCAGTCGATGCCCAGGGGGCGGGTGTAGTGAACAGTTGTTTAAATAAACTCTTTCTGAAAGTTCAGAAAGTCCCGCAAAAAAAAAAATACATACGCACACATATCTCACAAACCATATATCTTTAGACGGCATCTCCATATTGACAGCCAGTAATGCGAGACAGCCCAGAGCATTGATCTGTGCTGCACAGAGGTCATTAAAATGTCTTCCTTTTACAAAGGATGCTTATGTTATTCACATTGCATTACTGCAAACACTAAAACTGCTATGAAATGTTTGTAAATATTTGGGGGAAAAGTAGTTCTGGAGTTCTTAAACTTCAGGATTCATTAATTGTGGCTTTAGAATAAACATTTGATTGAAACACAAATGTGTAACCTTTCTGTATTAATTAGCAGGGATATAATAATCATGAAAACCCTTCACAGGTCTTTATAGAATTACCCATTTGCCTTTTATACCTTATCATCCATCCCTTTTAATGGGAAAGGTAGTCCATTAAGGTTCATTAGATACGTCTTGTACTTAATTTCCTTTAATGAGAGCTGATACTTTTCATAAACCGCTCCAGGTGCCACAGCCGTGATTAGCTTGTGGGGTTTTTACGATAATCTGTTCCATATTGGGTACAGCTTTCATTTCTACACTCAACCTTCAAGGGTACAATTTGTCATGCTAACAAGAGTGTATGTGTAATGTACATTATTTTTTAACCTGAATTCTGTTTCCTTTTGCTGTTTCTTTGCCTTTGTCAGAAGTCTCGATTGCACGCTCCAGTCAGGAGGAGAGGCGCTGTGGAGGTAATTTGTGTGTGTGTGTGTGTGTGTGTGTGAGAGAGAGACACCTGGCCATACACATATACATATAACTCTGGCTATAAGGTAGCTTTCCAATACTGCTTAACACACATAGATCCAACTGTAAACACACCAAAGATACATTAAAGACAAATCTGCTCATATCTGGAGGAAGTCAAAGTACTTCTTATGTCTTAAATATGATTCACTCCGAGAAAGAAAAAAAGGACATCTTAAGAGAAGCACAAAAACATCAGCATATCAGTTATTATATTACAATTCTACTGGCAAAATGATTGCTTAATTGCTTAATATAGCAGTCTAAATATTTGTGTATATATATATATATATATATATATATATATATATATATATATATATATATATATATATATATATATATATATATATGTATAGTATATGTATGTATGTATTTAACTCTTTTAAATATCTCAATATATTCTCTTTTTCTTCTTTTCATTTTTGGCCGGCAACAGACACTTTTATAAATAACACAGAATTAAACTATAAATTGTGTTACCGTAAATAGCTGTGTATAGCTGATATGCACAATATCTAAATGAAAGTTGCATGTGAATGGCAGATACAAACAGGGCGCACATCTTTCATCTGTATTGCAGTCCCACTTGCACACAGTCTGAACAATAAAATAGAAAGAGAAAAAGACTAAGAGAAGTGTCTTTTTTTATTGCCGAACACTTCATCATTACCATATGAATTGCAGCTTCAATCACCACTTTCACTTATGTGAACTGATAGAGAATTACCTCCATCTCACTTCTCCCCCTTCCTGCCTTCTTCCAGACTTTAACCTCTTCCACATGATCGCCGTGGGGCTCAGCAGCTCCATCCTCGGCTGTCTGGTCACCCTGCTGGTCTACTCGTATTGCCAGCGCTACCAGCAGCAGTCTCACGACGCCACCGTCATCCACCCTATCTCAGCCGCACCGCTCAACACCAGCATCACCAACCACATCAACAAACTGGACAAATACGACTCGGTGGAAGCCATCAAGGTCTGTGGACAGGTTTGCACTGGGGTTCACTGCGGGTCACACTTGACTGATGTCCAGATGGGTAGAGGCAAAGCAGCAGTTTGTAACATTTCCTTACTGTTTGGCCTAATCAATTGATGTCACACTCCCACACCCCGCTGTTGAGCAACGGTTCGCCTCTTCCTCCAGTGTCAGTTGTGATTAAATACACTTCTTACTGCATGACTCTCACTGTCACACCACCTCCTGTCGTGCACTGACACTCTCTAGTTGTGTAACGGATAGACAGTTGTGCGTATATCTTCTCTCCGTGTGCTCCTCTGCTGTGTGTCTCAGTGTGTGACTTTGTTCTGTGTCAGTGGTCATACACTGCTTTCTCATAACATACTAATTACTAATCGGTGCGTGGGAAGGTAATCAGCGAAGATGCTCTGCATCTGCACATTTCCCTGCTTAGACACAGGTTTTTTTGTGTGTTTAATTATTGCATCCAAAATTGCAGACAGTTGGCTGCATCCGATCCCGTGACGGCGCTCCAGCTACTCTCGTGGTACAAACAACCTCTTATCCACTGATACGTCAGGCTTTTAGTGGCAGACTGAGCTGGTGATTAGTGCTCGTCCATAGCTACTCCATGCAGCAGCTGGGCTTTTTTCAAAGCATCCTTGTGATATGTATTATAGAGCGTTTTTAATAACGTCTACACCCTGTGCATTGTTTACCCTAAAAAGAAGCTTCAGAAGAAATTAATCTGGTTGCATGATGTAATACCAATAAAATAATTTGCCTCAAAATATTTTTGGTTTGGCACCAGCGTGCCACTTCAAGACTTGCGCCTGTTGGTCTTCCTGCTGCAAGGCTACATGGCATGAATCATAGAGAGAAGCTACAGTACAAAGTGAAGGGAAACGCAAAGCTTTACAGACTCTATGTTCAAGGTAGGGGGTTTAGCACACAGTCAATTGGTATTCTTCAAAGTTTTACACTGAAACTCAGCTTGGTATTATAACTTGTTTTTTATTGCAATGCTGATACGTCAGGATTTTTTTTGGCAGGTTTTCGATTTGTTTGTGTTTGATATTCTGTCAGAGGAAGTCTTCAAAATCAGACATACATTATAAACTAAGTGAATACTTGGATCTCTGTTTGCAAACTCTACTTATCAGATATGAAAATGTCAGTGAGAACGGATCCTTTGGCTGGAAGCAAACATCTCTGAATGTAATTTCATTGCAGAACAAAGGTGTGAGCAGCGTTCATCTGTCATGCAATTAGAGTCAGACGCATAGAGCATAATTCAGTTTGTCCAATTACAGATAGAGGCGGATATGAATATAGACAGACCACGTGGAAATACAAAAGGAGCTGCATGAAAAATAATCACTGTCTAATTTTTTACAAAAGAACATTCTGCTTCCAAGCCTCACTCACTGGACTTAAACCGTTTGGTTGTTGCAGTGAATATTCAAACATTAAGTGTGCAAAACTGAATATATCTCCTTTGAGAGTTTATAGGGAGGAATGATGAACACCTGATGCCAAATATGAGATTGTTTGGCCATAATCCTAATGTTTATGAGTCATTACTTTTGTTCTGTATTTCCAGCTGTCTAGATGATCACCAACCTAAGTCACCATGGAGCAGCAGTGTTATGTCCAGCTACATGGTGACTGTTTAGGCTCAGACAGAATACAGCCTCAGGGTTTCTTTGAGGATGATTCTTGCCCATTCCTCTCCTTGCAGCCAGATGTATCGGTACTCTTGCCATTGGACGACCCAGCCATGCACCAGCCTCTCTCTGCTAACATGGGGGTGTCAATGCGCGGCCTGGAAATGTTCTACTAACCTCTACAACAACACGCCTCTCGATTCCCCCCAACAACTCTTTGACCCCAACCACCACTACTTCCTCTTCCCCACTGTGCCCTGCCCTTCCACTTCCTGTGGCACTTCCTGTGTTTGGCAGGTTGGAGTACAGACTCTAGTTTCTCTTTCTCTGCTCAGACCCCGTCATCCTCCCATCACCCCCCCCCCCCCCACTCCCTCCCGGCTTGTGAGAAGGCAGTGTATCCCTCCTTTTTTTCCTCTCTTTCAACAAGTGCCTCCATTTGCATGTGTTTTTCATGTTGGTCTTTCTTGTTTTGTCCTCTGTTTTTACTTGATGGTTAATTTGATGGATTAAGAAGAAAACGTCATTGTTATGCTGTTTATTTTGCTCCACTGTTACCTCTCTATCACTAATGCCACTTCCTAGATTAAGTACATTACACCATTGCACCAAAAACTAAAATATAATCATTCTTCAGCCAATTAAAAGAGTTTAAGGCGGAAAGACAAAGTAGATCATGCTAATAAGTATTGTCGCACAGCTGTGCGACAATACTTATTAGCATAAAATAAGCCATGGGACCACCTACAGAGACACATAACCGTCGCCAAAGCTGCAGTGGTGTTGATTACATTCCCTTTGTGTGCAAATCACATAATGGGAATGAAGCAAAAATAGGATTTTTTTATTTTTTTTGTCCAGCACACTCCCCTGTCAGTGTCAGTTGGAAACATCCATCAACAGCAAATGCAGCATCATCAAGTGTTCAATTACACTGCCCCAAGGGACTCCCAGCACACACACACTCTACAACAGACTGCATATGAACGGATCCATTTGCCAAATTGCTGATGCTGTATTGAGCACCACATCAGAAGCTCATTCCGTGTTTTCTCTGTCACGCGGGGACAGAGAAGATGCCCCCATGGCTCTTCCTTATTGTTTAACAGAAAAGAGACTCACTCTTGATCAATTGTTATGGCTTAGATTGTCCTAGAGCACCAACAATTGGATGTCCATAAAAACTGCTGATGCTGGGTATTAGAGATGACAGAGGTGGACATACGGACATGCATCAAAATAATTTAGCCCTGTGGTGGCTTATCATTTTTCCAGCCTATTTGCAAACGCTTTGACCTTGCTCTGTGAAATGTATGTTTCATTCACTGAGCGGCCTCCCATTGATTTGTGTTGCTCCTTTTATTCTTCTTTTTTGGGCTAGATGGATTTGCTTTTACCTTGCCATCTGGGCTAAATAATCCCTTGATCCATACTGACTCTCCTCCGTTTCTTTTATTTTATCCACAGGCCTTCAACAAAAACAATCTGATTCTGGAGGAAAGAAATAAGTACTTCAACCCACAGCTTGCCGGGAAGACCTATACAAACGCATACTTCACTGACCTCAACACCTATGATGACTATTAAGCCTCTATTTGGCAGTTCAGACTCCATATCATAGCTGGGACACCAACCCTGTCATCCATTTTGACTGTATCTTTTTTTTTTGTGCTTTGTATTGAGATTCGTGACACCATGCGGGGGATAGTCCCACTCATACTCTATGGCAGCTGGTATGTAATGAAAACACAGACTGCAGTGTTGCCAACAGAGTGAAATGCCCACTTTCTCTCAGGTGCCTTGGGGTACACTCGGAAAGTTCAATTTTTGTGGGCAAACTTGCCTTGCCTCTCACTGAGAAACTGACAACTGGAATTCCCAATGTGGACGAAAACGAAGACTGGGAAATGTGATCCCCTTCTAACTTTCCTGCAACGCCTCTAAAACAGACCTGTATTTGTAATGATGGGAAATAACCACAAAACCGCTTTGCATGACTTCATCTGACGTGTTTTCTCTGATGTTCTGTTTTGTTTTTTGCATGGTTGATCGCATTCCAGGGTTTGGGGACTCGCAAGCAGCGCTTTTAGCTGGTCTTTGATTCAGGACTGGTTTTCTAAGTCATAAAAACAAAGACTGTGGTAATGCCTGGTGACTATTTTACCATTATTGCTGCAGCGATTTCCAGATGGATCAACATCCACCCCGAGTCCTAAAATCAGGATGTAGATATTTGAAGTCTGTGGTCAAGTTTGTCCACTTTTTTTCTGTTACAAGCTCTAGCAGCTAGCAGTGATTAGTGTACCATTTATTTTGCTTTTCTCTTTTTTTATTTTCTGCATATTTTGCTTTTAAAGGTATACATGTTTTGTACAGAATGTTAAGTTTGAAGCCTATGTCCGTAGTTTTTCTAAATACATTTATTCAATGTCTCAAGTGTTTAAAGAATAAAACATTTCCTTTTGAAAAGAAAGAAAACGTTTATGCGCATTCTGACAAGTAATCAGTAGTATTCATATCAGCCGACATCAAGTTCAGTCCTTGTCACCGTACTTTTTATATTTTTTGTAAAACAAAAAATAATGTTTTTGAATTTTGATAGTGTTCGCTATTCCTTTGGCTTCTGAGTTAAATACGTAATTTGTGAGATCAGGATGTTAATTAATGGCATTTACTGTACAGACGCAGCAAAGACTTCTCTCCTGAACCCCAACTGGAGTGCCACCCATGTACTATGAGATGAAATCTATTCATCAAGTTGAGATATTTCTGTTCAGAGTGTACAGCCACATATAAGGTTGTTCAATAGTTCAAAGTCAACTAACTCTTTTAAAGTTTGCTTGTGTTACTGTGCATAAATTAAAATCTGCTTCGTACACAAGGGACTTGTGTCATAGTGTGAGTTATACAGATTCATTTTTACAATATCTCATTTGTAGAGCTGTGATCTTGTAAAATGTGACTTTCTCTGCAACTCTTATAAATGACCTGAAGATGGCTTGAACCAGGGTGAAAGCATTTACAAGTGTGGGACACTTCTGTCCTGTGTGGTTTGCTCTGACAACTCTGATGTTCCTCGAGGAAAGTACTGTTATACCACAGCGCGGTGAGCATGCACCAGCACTTCATAAATCACTGAAAACAGGAGTAGAAGAGTCCCTACACCCGACTTTTAAAGGAGACTTCAGCACAGCCCTGCAGTGACAAATGGCATCAGAAGAAGGATACCTGAAGGATACAAATCGCACAAGGCAGCAGGATAAAGGTGGAGGGGGCGATGTCTGAAGACCAAACTCTAATCTGTATGATGGCGTGTAACACCACACACAGTGCTGTTCCTCCATCAACCTTCAACTTGACGTCCCATTTGTGTGCTGAGGGTAATGAGGGGGGTGTTATTAATCACCCCGCCGTTTGGTCGGTTGGGAGTAAGGAAGGGTGGTGGGGGGCTAATCCAGCCCAATGTACAGCCTAGCGCCATCTGACTCCATTGAGTCAATCTCTATACCTTGAGTTCACTCTTAATACCTGAGATCGCAATGCAGACACACAGATGGCACATATGCACCTACTGTATAGGGCTGGAGGACAGTGGGTATATATGCGAGTGTGTATGCACATGCAGGGCTCAAGAATCAGGTTTGTCCGAACTAAGGTTATATATATTCAACGCATTGTTTTTTTTCCCGGAGCTGATGATGAATGTGTGTTGCTTTGCATCTATGAGACACGGTTTCCCAGTTCTGATTAATTTACTTAAATAAAGATGAAACGTGACAATTCACTTTAGTCTTTGTTGTTATTTGATAACCGCTAATGAATAAAACAATGTCTATACAAGCAAGTACAACATTTGCTTTGGGCAATACTGACATGTACATGTGTGTGTCAAAGGTTGGAAAGCTGTATGACCACTTCCAAAAATGGGCATTTCTCCCTCATCGGTTATGCCTAAAAAAATGGACCAACCAAACCTTTATTGATGAATAATCACTGAATGCACATATAATGTACATTACACACACAAACACACACACATCTACAGCCAGCAGATTGAAGCTCCTGCAACACCATCCTAGCAACATGAGCTGTGCAGCTCGTAGTCAGTCAGACACATGTGACATTCCTCTTTGACAGCAGAGCTGGGGACAATAAATTACCTTCCCAAAGTAGCATTTTGGCACTGATAAAGGTCACAGCTAAAGGTCACAAGAGCAGGGCGTGTGCCTGTCAGAGAATCTGACTGTGTGAATGCTTGCTGAGTATAAAGAAGTCAAAGTGTCATCACATGTGACTCGCAGCACAAGATGGACTACCATCATCTTATTTTTTATGTATGTGTATGTTGATGTGGTTTAGACAGCTATGGTTCCCACGTGATGTATCCTACTGACTGGCAACCTTTGAACTTTTCAGCTATTCTTTGCTTTATGACTAAATGTTGAGAGCCGTTGAGAAGCAGTAGAAATACTCAAAATCTCATATTTAACACCTTTATATGGGCATTGCTTTCATCTGTTGGTCAAAAGGAATTTGTAACTTTAGGCAAAAAAATTAAATTCAGATGACGGCAAAAGGTCACATATAAAAAGTTCAGTTAAATTAATATTAATATATTTGTATTATTATGGAGTCCAAATATCATTTATTGTATGACAATTGTATGAGAATAAAATAATGACCAATAAACAGCTAATCTAGAGTATCAAAGCTCTGCTACCGCGGACGTTTTCTGAATACTTCCTTGACTGATACCCTTGTGATGTGATTTGAATATTAAATGCATTCACTATAAATAGCTTTCTCCAAATGAGCCAGGTTTCTCTGCGCATGTAACCATTCTGCTCATGCAGCATTCAGGAGCTCTGTTAATTAGCAGCCTGTATACAGAGGCCAATGAGTGGCAAACAAGGTGAGTGAAGGAGATTGTTCCTGTCAGGCAGGTAACAGAGCGTGAACGTCCCATTAAACACGTCTTTTTCCTCTCGAGACTCGATTTTCTCTCATTCACATGAATCACTGTTCCTTAGCTGGCCTTTCAGCACCTCCTGAGCAGATCTGCCTCCCCGTCGGCACTGTAATATGAGCAGGAATAACCATACAAATACTGCAAATATGATGTCCCCTGACTACTAATGAATCGGCTGTTGTTATTCAAGGCCAATGGTTAATCCCGCCAACACTTTCTAAAAAAGAAAGAGAATCGGAAGAACTAATAGCAGAGTGTGGGACCCCATGCAGGCAGCGCAGTGAATTTTGATAAACGCCTTCAGGGGGAAAACCCAGTGATGAATGTATGCTGTTGCGTTATGTTTGCATGAGCATTGAGAAGTGATGGGAGTAGATGTTGACTAAACAACCCCAGGGAAGACTGAAGACTGCTCAGCAATTTATGAGCTGTCATGAAATGTTGTGTTTTTTGCAGGAAAATATCAGTGATTACTGACGCCTGTCATGCAGTGGAATCCTTTAACAGTGGGGTTTACAGTTAGTACGCGGTCGTCCGTGCACACACATGCACACACAGGCACACACAGACACACACAGACACACACTGAACCTTTAAATTAGATGTTTTTCACAGCATTGCACCACGGTGCTATCTATCACATCACTCTGTATCTGTTTCCACCTGAAGCCAAGGTGATTTGACACTTAATTTGTTGTTACTTTGAGGCTGTAAATAGACCAACTCAGACGGAAGATTCTTTACCCATCCCCCAAAGCATTACATCAACCTCTTAAGAATATTTTTCTCCGTACTTGTATGTTTTGAAGCAAACATTCCTTAATGCAGCTTCAGTCCAGATTAGCAGTGCTATACGTATTCAAAGCAAACAGATGAGAGAGATTTTTCAAAGCAGCCTTAATCTCCATAATGCCCTGGCTGCATGCTTAAAGATAAATATTTTTCATTTCAAGGAAAATGTGTTTTTACTGCTCATATTTGGAATATATACTCATTTTATTAGCATGTGTATAAATTCCAAGTTTCCAGATAGAGCAGCAGTCCTAGCTTCCTGCACAAACTCTGCTTTCTCTTCATCCCAGACAGGAGTACAACTTTCAGCTGCACTCACTCAGACAGATATGTGTGGGAAGATAGGAAGCTGGCTCTGTGCTGCCAATTCCATCATGCCAGAGTGAAGGATGAATGTCACCGTAGGCACTAATGCCAGTTAAGAGATGCCACCATAGATTCAACCCCAAGACATCTGGAATCCCAGGTGCCCGTCTCGCCGATCCAGGTCTCAGCTGCAGGAAGCCAAGAGCCCTCATGGATGCCAAGTGCCTCGCAACACCAGCCAAGCCACACTGAAGCTTATCAGCTCCACCACAACCCTTTATGGGCCTATTCACCTCTATCAAAGCTGTTATTTAGGTAACGAGCCAAGATGGCGGATATCGCTGCGCTCCAATTACCCACTATGTCTCTTCCATCTTCCCCTGCCAGCTTCCCCACAAGTCCTGATTCTCCTCAGCGTGCCCAGCTGGTCTGGCGCTGCTCAGCTTCCTCAGTATCGGTACAGAAGGAGACCTTTCAGAACAGAGGCGCTCTGTCAGGGCGAGATTCACTCACTGGGACTATAGAGGAGAGCTATGGGGTTTGGTACAGCGGGAAGGTATCTCAAAGTGCAATGTCAGTGGCTAATACTGGTTTCCCAAGTCAGAGCTGTACTCCATTGTTTTAAATAAGATTCTAATTAAAATAATTATAGAAGTTTGAAAACTTAGATATACTTAGATATTCATTCTGAATTCCTTATATTATTTATATTGCAGTCTGCACACAATTGTTTCCCCCAGACATGAAATAATTAAAATAATTAAGCAAACATATGCGACATTATAAACTAAAATGTTGAGTGTGTTAGCATTCAGCTCATTAGCTTTAGTTTGCTAGCATTTAGCTCAATGTACAGCCTCACATGACTTTTTGTTTTCATCATTTTCAACTGTTTTAAACACGTTGCTTCAATTGCTTTTGTATTAGTTTGTGCTCATAAATGAACTTAAAACATTTCCCTATTTTCTTTCTCATTTTACTACATGTATGCTATGTATGTAGCCCTACATTGTTATTTTAAATATGCTGAGCATCTCTGGCACATTGTTTTCTGTTTTCTTTTGGCAAACACAATGAAGCATTTCTCATTAAGATCACCTTTGATCAAGTGTGCCAATGAATGTGTTCTTCCTCTTGAGATTACTACATAGAGGTAATTAACGATCTAATCCAAACATAGTAATCCACCTTGTTGCCCTGTTGTCTTTATTAAAAGAAACAACAAAAGCATATGTTTCTATATTGACTTGCAGTTTATACAACTCAGATTAAATCTTAACAGCAGGTAATTTAGATCAGTAATTTTAGGGCTTTTTCATCAAAGCAAAATATAAAAAAACTGTTAAATTCTTCAGGATGACTAGTCAATAGCTGGTTATTTAGTATTTAACCATGTCTTGGTTCACCGAAAACAAGCAATTTAATATTGTGACCATGAACCATACTGAAGCCGCCGACAGTGCTTATGTGATTATTTTGATTATCGGTAAGACTCTACCCAGTGGGAATCTGCACGTACACCACATCTCATTGTAGAGTTAATGCATTAGAGAGGCACAAATTACCTTGGTTATTGTTGTTTTTCCAGTTCAACTTTGCTTTCTGGCTATTGCAGTGCAGCCAAAGTCCAAAAGTTACCAATTGCGGCCATCAAATGCAATAATTCTGAAGAAGTAAACTTCCCTGACTGGTGCCATGAACTTGCCTGAATAAGAAGATAACTAAAAATAAGTAATTATGTATTCATAAAGCATTGTGACAATTAGGAATGTGAACAGTGGGCATCTGTTTGTTACTAGGATTATAAGCATTGCCAATGTTGATAAAGATTTGGTTGTACTTCAATAGTAGGTGTTGAACTGTCCCACTCGACTATTCAAACCAACAGAGAAAGCAATCTTCCCTGTAAAGAAATGGAAATAATACATAATCGCATGTTTATGTTGAGTTTAAATCACAGAATGAATATTGAAATTGGGTGATAGATCAAAAGGCCCTGAGGTTAGAAAAGGTTTAGCTAAATGTGTTTTGTCCAAATTCTCTAACTTCTTTTCAAGACAGCTGTAAACATATTTCAGTCATGCAACTCGGACTGAAACTATCTTAGACTCAGAGCCTACAGGTGTATTCTGGGGTGGAGGTGGCGCTTTGAAAGCTTCTCTGAAGAGCAGCAGCAGCAGCAGCTGTAGCACCAAGTGAGCAGTACACACATTCATGTGTAAAATCGCTGCAGTTCCCCTTCAAGTACACTTCCACTTTCAAAGTGTGAATTGGATTTATGTTGCCATGAGAAGAGTAAGTCATGTCACAGTAACAGAGGTCTCAAGCTGTCAGCCTGAATTAGCTTCTCCAGTGGCTGTATCTCAATAGATCGCATGAGTGCACCCACTGCAAAAATGACAGCATGTACTGTAAAATTGGTAGATTTTGTTTTTGTTGTGTGTGTGTGTGTGTGTGTGTGTGTGTGTGTGTGTGTGTGTGTGTGTGTGTGTGTGTGTGTGTGTGTGTGTGTTTGATGTTGATGGACACCATTGTCCCATAATGCAAAGCACAATGTAGCTAATCACGTTTTGGAAAAAAAGTGATTGGGGATAAATAGTGGACAATGCTAAAAAAATTACATTTTTGTGTGCACTGACCACAAAGCAATTCAATAAAACAAAATTATATATCTACATATCTTTCAGCTGAGATATTTAGACAAAGTGTAATATGTCAAATGGAAAACCTATTTTCTATGTTTTATTAAGCTTCCAATAGTGAAACAGACATAATAAAACTGTGGAACTGACATTAATAGTTTAATCATTTATATTATGTGACTTTCTCAGGCTTTGCATGAAGTGATTTATAAGCTTTTAGCTTCAAGTCATTCATCTAATTTTACCTTCAGAATCTGCATTAGATATATTTCATTGTTTTGGCTGTTCATGGCCACTTGCAGAGTCACTTCTGCTCTTCTGCTTCTTTTATGTTGGCTGTCACTATTAATCCTGCAACATTTAATTTGGTTTCTTGCTCTGAGTTTGCTGACAAAAGAGCAAGGACATTTTCTATTTTCTTTAGTACAGTGAATTTTAGTAATAGTAGAGGTAGTCATCATTTATTAATTCATTGTTAAGGACAAGGCTAGTTCCAGTAACTGGTCCTTGTTATTTGTGAAAAACTTTGTATGTTTCAGAAAACTTTCGCAATTCATTATTAATATGTGAGTAGTAAATAAATATTTTATAAATATTTAACCTGAAACAGCCTCACTGATCATTGAGGCCACACTTGAATAAAAGGTCATAATAAGCTGCTAATTCAACACATTTAATACATTCAACACATTTTTTCAAAAACAATCTCCAACTTCTTGTAAATATTTTCAGAAAAAATCTGATACAAATATTCAGCATAGCCTTGAGCTGAATTTATTTTTTTTATTCCTGAAAATAGCATAACATTTGAATCAATATTTGAGATAATAAACAGTGATAGAAGTCATAATAAATTCCTTTAAACCAAACTTCAAACAAACCAAAATATTGACTGTGTGGAAACTTTTACAACTAAATGACTTGTATTTCAAAGTAGAGCTGACAGTTATGAAGCAGGAAATGTGCTCATATGCTCATATGCCTGTGAATCATCGTGGATATTATTTCTGCATTCATAGAATCAGGATCCCATTTATTTTATTCCTCAGAATAGGGAGCAATTCACTGTTGTGAATCATCTGTTTGTTACAGAGTGTGTGAGATGTACCCGCTTTCCCTCAACCTTCCATATATACTTTTTACTTTTGATATCATACATCAGAAGAAAAAACACATGATTATAAAATATAAAACCTTATTAAAGATTAAACCAGTGTTTCCAACCTTTTTGGCTTGTGACAAAAGATTCGTCTCGTTGGGGCCCCTTGTCACATTTCATTTGTCTAAGCGTTGTTTGCAGTTCTGCTTGAAATATTTCCTTATGTAAATACAATAAAATAACACAAATCGACATGTTATCCAGTTCAGTTGCCGGAAGCAAAACTTCTCTCCTTTCATCCTTCATCGAAAGCTCAGTGTCTCTGACTCTGGTATCCAGGCTTCTCTGTACAGAAAGAATGTACTTTGCTCCCATTATGATGTGCTGGGAGCATCTTGTTGGCAGCACACTATATTTTCATATTTATGACAATTTATAAGAAACATTAAATGCGTTCAAATTACATCTTTGTGTTAACCACATTTCACCGACCAGTATAATAGTGCTTTGGAGAAAAATATTCACAATAACCAATATTATCTCTATCTTAACCTACAACTGAACAAACTATCCACATTTTCCAACAAATTGGTGTTTTTTGACTTGTTAATGTTGTCGTCACATTTTATCTGGTTGAAAATACGACAATAGGCCTTAGGCGTTAAGAACAAATATCACCCAGTTTTCAACTAAAAATCTACGTTTAATAACAGTTGGTGCTCACTGGGCCTGGTGTCAAGGTCATGAAACGTGTTCCTGAGCATTTTCAATTAGTTACACATAACAGGAATGGATGGATCGGGCGTTTGAGCCCTCACTGTTGAAAATAAAAATAATAGCACTATCTGAACCACCGAAACCCTCATTCTGAACTCATTTAAGAAATGATTAAATATCTTCTGGGCAACTCACTTGCCATTACTACAATCAGTATTTTGTAAACCATTGGATTGGAATATAGCAAATATGACTTTCAAGCAAACAAGATCACTGATAGAAAACTATTGGTATACTAGTTTAATCTGACTTGTCAGTTGCAGAAAAACAATCAATTTAAATGGCAAACAAATGTGGGCAGGACACAGGAGTGGTGCATTATGCTCTTTGTGATGGTAGCAGTGAAGCTTCTAAGCTGGAAGTTGAATTAAAGTTAAATTAAATCAATAATATGCAGCACGGACGACCTAGTTGTACCTCGTAGAAAGTGCTTTACTTTCTAAAGTGTACTTTAGAAAGTGCTTTAGCTGTGGCTAAAACCATGACGGATCACTGTGACAGGTGAGCTAAGATTTCAACAGAAGACAATGACATGTATCATGTAGATAGACTAAGTCCTCTGATTGTGAAGGCTTGACATGAGAAGTGAACATTTTTCACCTGAGACGCAACATTGCCAGAAACTGATCTTCGAGGAAAAGATATGTAATATAATGTGAAGAGTAGGCGGTGAATATTTATGTTTTCAGACTCACTGTACATTTGTTTTACTTCATATACTTTACCTGGGTAGCAGTCTTACATGTTTAGCTTTAATTGCAGTTTCCCATGTGGAAAAGCCATCACATCTGACACCGTCAGAGGCTAAAAATAGTGAAAAAGTGTTTTCAAATGTGATTTGACCCAGGTCTCAGTCTTAGCTGTGGGAGCATGAAGCAGTATAGCTGATATCTCATTAGAAAGAGAGTAGAGGTCAGGGTGAAAAACATTGCACTCATCACCTGCTGGATGACAAATGAAGCCCTTCATGTGCCACAGGAAGGGAGGAGATGAGAGAGAAAAGAAAGTTAGTGAACGAGAGAAGTCGACAAGTCTACCTGGGTCGATGGCTACAGGCAGAGAAAACAAGATGGAGGAAGTTACTCCTATTATTGCGTCTTCTGGTGTTGACATATCTTTCATTTTTAAACATTATGAAGGTTTTGTTTTACTGACATTTTCAACATTTCCAATAAAGGACTAAGCATCCCTCCAAGGTTTGTCTAGGTGATTAATGAAAGCTCTCAACATAGACAGTGAAACACTTAAGGGATTCAAGCTCATACGGAAATTGATTACCTTTAACTAGAAAACAATGGAGAATGAGGAAGTGTAATGACTGGGCACCTGTTTTACTTCACGATCATTACAGGGTCCAGGAACGCAATCGCCATGTTTCGTACAACTCTGGTATTAATGGTTCATATAAGTAAGAGTAAAACATTCCTATGAAGAAAAAACTCTTGTGCTCCTCGACTACCGGCATCATACAACTAAATGAAATATTAATATCACAAAGATGCAAGTTCAGTTCTGTTTGGATTAAAATGAAGCCTCAACCTATCCCTTTTTTTAAACTTGGATGCCCTTACAATTACATTGAAAATAGCACATGTAGCTCTAAAGACAAGTCAGCCACAAAAGCTGTTTACGGGATTAATCAGTGTTAATTTGTGCCCTATTTAAAAAACGTCCTGTAACCCATCCTTCTCTACCTCTTTTCAACTAACAATTAGAATCAGGCTAAACTGCTTCGGAATAAACCAACTTTTCATTTCACCACCCCATTAGAGTTATCCTCTTTGCTAATGGGCCTTGTGATGAGCTATTGATCTTCAGCAAGGTGTCTCAGGAAGTGAGAGAGAACAAAAGGGGAAAACCAGGGCCTCTCAAAGTTTTGAATAATGATTTCCAATTTAGCATTATGATAGAGGGCAGTGAAGGAAAAGTGTGAACATAAAACAAAAAATCTTTTCTGTCTCAGTTCCCCATTAAACTGCAAAGTGGCCCATTCATAACGCTGACATTGGCTAACAGCACTAGCATTGATGACAGAACCTTATTCCTATAGCACTGCAGGCTTTCTATGAGTTTTATTTTCTTAACCTGACCTGACAGATGCTTCTCATGGGGATGCAGTAGGATGCAGTAGGATGTAGTAGCTAGGAAGGGTTTGGTATTGAAAGTGAAGTCCTGAAATGGACTGCGGACGATTAAAATGTAATGCATGCATTTCATATAACAATCGAGGGATGCATTGCATGTTTCTGAGGGCCACTGTACACACACATGCCGGCCACAGTTTTTTTATGATAATTTTAAGGCATATGTGTTGCATACACAATTATTATTATTAATCAGGTATGCTATAACGTGTTTTGCAATTTTACACAGGAACACTGTGGTTGATGCCTGTGCCAACTAGTCAGTTTACATCCATGTCCATCCACTTCATAATTTTATCCTATTTAACATTTGTGTGATATTGTCATAATTAGCATATCAATTATTTAGTTATCCTTGAGTCCTGGACATTTGAAGAAATTTGAAGAAATTCCCTCAAGACGTTCCTGAGATTTCACAAGAATGGGCCGGACATGAGATCACAGTGACCTTGACCTTTGACCACCAAAATTGAATCAGCTCTTCCTTGAGTTCATGTGCCACCTTTGAAAGAATTCTCTCCAAGCGTTCATGAGATATTACGTTCACAAGAATGGACCGGAAAGACATATTGTTCTAAAATAACTTGTAAACCCCAAAAATGATATAGCGTGTAGAGCATTATAAACCCATTGCCTTTAAGAGCGAGCTAAGTAAGCTATTTAGCCAGAAATGCTAACATTTGCACCTTACGTTAGAGCGCCAACGGATGCCTTATTTAATTTAACCTGTGAGTGGTCACATTCTGGTCACATGAAAATAAGACAAGGACAATGCAACACCAAACTGGCCATGAAATTAAAGGTCACAATGTGAATAGCTTACCTTTTTAAATGAATGTTAATCAATCATTAACCTGTTTAACTTAAATGCTAGTTTGTCAACATGCTCTTTCCTTTATACAAACAAATGGGGATTCACTTGACCTCTGACCACCTTGAAGCAATAAAATATCAGCAAGAAACAGTTTCTTGGTAAAACTCCTCCTCAGCTAGGTGCTATCAGGTATTAGTGCTGAGGATTTCAATTTTCTAAAGAGTATCAGATACATTAAGAGCAAGACTGAGTGATGACAGTAATTAGGATAGAATTGCCCTTCCTCATCTCAACCTCTGCTTTTCAACCTTCTCCAGACCTTTAAGGACTTTATCCTTTTCTGTTTCAGGCCAGTTCCAAATGAATTATTAAGAACCTCCATCAGGAGGTTGTGATTATGAATAAGCTTTAGACTTGTATGAATC
Source organism: Taurulus bubalis (assembly GCF_910589615.1). Lineage (NCBI taxonomy): Eukaryota > Metazoa > Chordata > Actinopteri > Perciformes > Cottidae > Taurulus > Taurulus bubalis. The sequence goes on from NC_136606.1 coordinate 11,792,275, forward strand.
ATCCTTTTTTTTTTTACGATTCACCTATACAGTTCACAGCAAATATGCCTTTTATTTACGAAATGCAAAAATGAGAATCAATTTTCCAGAACATTCAGCAAGTAATTATCCTGAATCTTATTGATTTATTTCACATCCAGCATGACCAGACTCCCCACAGATAATTCATAGATACAGATACTCAGGATCCAATCGGATTCTAGTGATTCAAACACAGCTCTATTGTATTTTTTCAGTTTTTCCATTTATTCATAGTGTGTCTCGCCTGCTGCTTGGTAGGATTTGCAAGGCAGAAGAATTTGATCTCTCCCAGAACAAATTGAGATGTACTGTACTTGCAGCGCTCAGCAGTAGGGCTATCCAGCAGCTCGGAGAAGCCATGTTGTGCTGACTAGACTTGAGCGCTCACCTCGCAGACAATGGACCTTCATTCCCTTGAGCTGAAGAGAAAACCACAAAGTGTGCATGTGGCTTCTGTGGGTGTGTTTTGTGCTTTGGGGTTTAAAGAGTTCATAAAATTGCACTGGATAAAAGTGTTGTTCTGTGTGAGTACACATTTTGTAGATGCACTACATCGGGGACTATATGCAAAAAGGAAGATGTCCATACTGCTGAACCAGAGGAGAGGTTTGAGAGTGGGCAGAAAAAGCAGCATCTCTCACAGTCTTCTCTCAGACAGTGAGAGCAATGGACAGGGTGATTTTGGATTTTAGACACATAAACACCTCTGAGAGCCAGGCAGGGGCCTCTGAGTTCATAGGATTGATGTAGTGGAGCCCTAGCTCCCACTCACTCTCTCTCTTGAACAGGCGCACACATACATGAAACGGCTCTTGCTCTGCCTCCCTCCATCTCTTTTTCTCTCCTCCCTTCCCCACTCACCTTTTCTCATGATTAGATTGACTGGCTTTGTTTTGGACCCAGCAGCTCAGGGCTAGAGAACCACTGTGAAGGGGAATTGCCTTTAACTGAGATGAGGCTGCTGCCGGCTCCTGTTTTAAGCCACAGGGTATTCAGCGTGTATTGCAGCATACCGCCTGCATGCTTTATCCTTTGCCAGGTGAGGTAGATCACTTCTATCAGGTTGACTTTCGTCCGCCTTTATTTGTATTGCATACCTTTTTAAATCCACTATGGATACATCAGTCAGAGCCACAGAGTTTGTGGGATCAACCCTGCATCAGCCACTGAGCTGTCATTGAGAATGTATGTTGATAGTGAATTCAAAATGTTCTCTTTTTTTACCCCCTGGCTTCTTTTTTGGGGATTCATACCAATTTGTGTTAATTTTCCCTCATTTCTGTGGTTGTGGTGCAAAATCTGAGATGCAGACAAGGGAGGAAAAATGTTTGTCTGCGTGTGTGTGTGTGTGTGTGTGTGTGTGTGTGTGTGTGTGTGTGTGTGTGTGTGTGTGTGTCTTTGTTTGTTTGTTTCTGTCAGGCAAAGTGAGACAGAGAGAAAGAAGTGAAGAGAATGAAAAGGAAAACAGAAATAGTGGCGATAATGGCAGGTTGAGGGGGGGTGGGGTAGTCTGGGTTTCTTTCGGTGACACAGGAAGACTGTCTGGCCCGTAACAAAATGCCAACCAAATGAGGACAGATCAGGGGGCCAAGCGTAAGCCACCCTGAGCCCCCATTACTGAGCACAGAAGACGGATGGCACTGCTCGTCCTGAGAGAAAGAAGAGAAACACACACATAAGCATTAATACACAGCCTCACATTTCCACAGGCCTCAAGGACGCAGTCATACACACAAACACACATATACAGTATATATTACATAGAAAGGCACAGAGATGAGAAGAAATAGATATTCGGTAAGTGGATAAAGTATCACAATTCTTAGAGAGGACACATAAATGTATGCTGAATTTATACCGACAGTCTGCATTCAGATACAAAACTCTCCACTGAGGATACACATCCAAAGATATCAGGCGGCAAATAAAAGCCCAGACACTGACTAGACACACAAACTTAACACAGCAAATGTCTCACTACTCACAGAAGCTGGCTATGCTAATCTGCAGATGGCAAATCATCAACCACGCAGCCAGTACAATACGCGATCATGATGAATTGTGAAAGATAATGTGATAAATTGTATTAAAAAAACAGATTTCAAATACATGTTTTTGTCCGTCAGAACACAAAATAACTCAAATGGTTTGCTTGTCTTGTTGTCTTTCATCAGACTGTGTTGTCTTTGAAAGTATTCACATGAAAAATACAACAAATGATTTCCTCCCAGTGTTCTCTAACGACTGCAAAGTGTAACTTTATGGGCCATGACTAAAGCACTTCTTCTTATTAATGTTTCTGGTCAATGGCTTCTATCAAAAGAAGAAAAGATGATCAGAGGAGCAGAAGCAGCTGAACGAGGGAGATTTATGGAGCAACCCTGGCGGTAGTAGGCCCATATTAACCGGCACGACAGCAATCAAGCCTTTTACAATGGCTGAGCATCAGGCAGTTCTCACAGTGTAATACAACACTAATATCACCCCTGCTGTGGGGAAAGGAGGTCGGAGGGGTTTCAACTTATTCAGTGCCTGTTCAAGAGCACTTACACCAACTGCTGTTTATATGAAGTTTTTAATGGACGTGCGCAATGAGCATTTAATGGTCGCACACAAAGCCTTATATTTAAACTCAAGTCAGTGAGGTGCTGTTCTTGACTAAATTGTTACATACTTTCTTTGTTTATACATGCAAATTATTCCTCAGTGGGATATGATGCTGATTGTAGAATCTGGCTGTTGAGATGCAAATTACTGCCTTGAACTACTGTATATTAACATTTGATTTCATTAACCCATATTCTATCATGAAGATTAAGGCCATGGTATTTGACTAAGCCCCCGCGAAATGTAAAGCGGCAAAGCAGGTCAATCCTTCCATTACCCCACATGTTGAAGTGATGTGAATGGGGCTGTTGCAAGAATGATACCCCATACACAATAATTCAGAAGGTGTTTTTTTTAGCCTTTCCAAATACACAAATACAAAGGCAAAATTGTGAGTAATGGATTATACTGTGTTTGTCTGTTCCTACCTAGCTCATATAGTAGTAATCATAGTTCAATTCTACAATTAAAAATCTTTAGTAAACCTTGCAACAATTTCATGACGAGATTAAAAACAGTCACCTTTGTTTTGAGCCTGCAACTCTATTCAACAAGCGGTTTTGTGTGCAAGCAATTGTCTTGAAGTCATCGTATAAGACACTTCAAGCAATCTTGCTGCCTGCCCGCTGAGTTCCCCTCTACGTTATCACTAGTTAAGAATAGTGATTGAAGAGTCAGCAGGCAATGGCTGTATAAAACACGCAATAGAAGGTGTTTCGAGAAAGTGTCAGTCCCCGTAACCACTAGACGCCCTTGCGCATGCAGCCATAACTGAGCACCCAAAATATAATGCTGGGTGAACACTGCAGCAGAATGCGAAATCAGCCTCTCTCTCTCTCTCTCTCTCTCTCTCTCTCTCTCTCTCTCTCTCTCTCTCTCTCTCTCTCTCTCTCTCTCTCTCTCTCTCTCTCGTACTAACACACACACACAAACTGATCACACGACAGGCATTGAAGTCAGCCAAATGTAAGATATTTTAAGCAAGCAGAGCAGGCTTTATTAGTATGAGCAATTAGTATGGGTGATTATGCATGCGAGTTGTTTTGTTCTTCCACCTTTGATGAGAGTGTATTAGGGCGGGATAGCCAAACCAAAGATAGCAATAAAGTGAGAGGGAGTTGAAGTGTGTGTGAAGCTTTGCAACCCTCGTTATTTCCATCCTTCTCCCGGGAGGCTTGGTTCCTATTTCAATTAATCCCTAATCAAACTGGGAACAGCAAACATGATCTGATTTGGCCTCCTCACACAGGGATGCTCTAATCAATTTCCACAACCAACAGGATTTGGAGGCCAGAGGACACACACCTCCTCTGTTGTTGCGATTGTCCTCTGAGATAGTATCAAACACTGTGACATGTCCTTCCCAGTGACTCCCAATGTGTCTTGCATGGGGCAGTGTCACCACGCATAATTAGGCAACTGTACACTCAAATGCAAGGTGATAGAGAACACCGGAGGTGTGCTGGCAGTGTTGTCTGTCCTCTGGTGTGCTAGTGGCCAGATAGGGGAAGTATATTGCCGACTGCATAATAACTGACTTAGGAAGACTAAATTTGATGTATTATTCACACCATGGCAAAAAGGTGTCCAACGGTACCTGATGTTGTGCTATGCGGCGACACCTCACATCTGCTAGCTAATGAGTCTGACTGCAACAGGGCCATCTCATCAAGGGCATCAGTCGTCGCCCTACTGCGGGATAAACAAGAAACTACATCGCCTTAAGGCCAAGCTTCTGCTGCAATAAAGAACAACAAGCAGCTGCAAAGCACCAGGAGAGCACTTACATCAATCCATTAAGAGGCTGAGCCGCAGCACGGGTGAGGAAATAAACACAGTGTACGGAGAAAAGTGGAGTACAAGATGGAATTAAAAGTAAACTGAAAGAGACACACAGAAGGGGAGGAGGAAGCAATGACGAACACAGGACAATATCGGCAAAACAAAGGCTAGAAGAAGATTTGGTCAAAAGATTCCCCGGCATGTTGATTGACCTACTACCACTTATTATAAGTTTTAAAAGCAGCCATACTTTCAATAAACGATTCCTGCAAGGACACAGAGTGACGCTTGGTAAGAATTCCAATTGTAGCAGGACTATTATAATAGGAAATAATGCAGCCTTGGTGAGATGAGTGTAGAAATGGCAATAGAGTGTCTGGAATCTGTGCACCCTCTCTGGTAAATTACCTTGACCTGAGGTTAATTTGGTACCTCAGTGCCCTCTGGAGGTCACTACTGTATTTCAGCTGTTTAATAAGCCTTACATCCACAATTCTACAGTATTAATTACATATTCCATTTATGGAAAGATACCTTTTGGCACCATATGCTTCTTAACCCACATCATCGACTGCAACTTTAAAGTCTTGTTAACATGGTTTTTGTTTGTGACATTAAATATTTAAAAGTCAAATATAAAGTTTTAAAAAGAAAAACAACAACTTCAGGTGTACTACTTGCAACCTCAGCTGCTTCATCAGGTTTTATTAACAACATAAGCAAACAACGACACAACTTGCAATTGGATTTTAATATTGCTCCACCTTAATTGGGGCAAAGAAGTAGATGACATCAAAAATACAAAACATCCAGCATGTGAATTAACCAAAATTGTTTACAACTTTATTAGACAAATTTCTGATTGAGAAAGTCGGTTGTCAGGGCCTTTATGATTTGGTTTGGTGCATTTTCTAGAGTGGAACATAGAAAATGGTTTGCTATGTAGGTCAAGTAAGAAATCTGAGCGGTTTGAGCAGCATTGCATTCTGGTCCACCAAGAATTATTGGTGGTGGGAAAACTGTTATTTGGGATCGACTTGTGTGATTGCTGTAAGTGCAAAATGTTGAGCTTTGAAAAAGCACCTGGTGTTCACCACTGATGCTTTTATGAGTGGGAATTATTCTGCAATCAGACTTTTAGTGTCCTATATTGTATACATCTGACCTCTGAAGAGCAATACACACCTTAAAAAAACTAAATAGGCCCAGAAATTCTCAATGTATTTGCAGGGTTAGCCTTACGCGTGAACTCATTTTGAGGTGGCCAGTACAGAGAGCTCAGAGTATTGTTCACTGTGCGGTTCTTATGAGTGGTCGTGTGCATCAAAGCGTACTTTGCCTTTCATGAAGTGCTCTGGAAAACAAACACCCACTTCACTCAACTCTCCAAACATGAAGCATGGAGGGAGTGAAAGTAAAGTGAGCACCTCATTTATCAAACCCCAGTTGGCCACCAGTGGGTGGGCATCACTGTCAAAAGGCCAATTAACAAGAAGCCCATTGTGAGCACCACAGAGCAGCACAGGAGAGACTAACCATTAGCAGAAATTCATCATTAGGAAATAATGGGTCCAGAACAGGAAGCACATACTCGGCATCAAATACTGTCAGACATGAAGGCTATTTCTAACTGGAGAAAAGGACGGGGTACCTCTCTTACCCTTCTGCTGATTTTCCAAAAACATCTCAATTACAATAACAGCATTCAGAAATGAGCCCGGGCAGCTGCATTAGCTCAGCGTGAAGCTGGAGCTGAGGCGTGTCCGCCATTGCTCCTTGTCTCCAACTAATAAGTCAATTGTTAAGAAAGATCTCCAAGCACAGATATGAACAGGCAGGAGGAGCATGGGGATTTCCAAGCAATGCAGCACGGAGAATATCTGAAGAGAACAGCAATGGCCTCTGGTGTTCAAGAGCAGACAGGAACCTTTAGTGTTTTTGTTTCATGCAATGTGTTTTTTGTAAGATTATTTTGTTCAATGTAGACAAAGACGAGAAGAACCCACTGGCAGAGATGAGAGATTTGGTGTGTGTAGTCTGGTAATGTTACCTCAGGCCCCATGTACTGAATGTGCTTTCAGATAAATCAGACAAATTAATTCAGACAAATCTGTCTGGGAAAATAGCTTATGAACTATTTTAAACTTGTTCAGCGCGATCAGGGCTAAAAGATTCAGCAGAACAATTTGTAATATCAAATTAAAAGATATAATATGTATTCAAATACTCTGAATAATTCATTCAAGTCAAGCATCAAAGTAAATGTCAACCACCTCACCCAACCGCTCTTCACAGAAGGACAAAAGACAACATCCTTTCTAATATTCTCTTCTCTTTGCTCTCACCTTGACTTTACTCACTCTATTTAGTTTCACTTTGAAAATGAGCTTTTCAGTTAGCGCTTGGGCGAGTATGTGTGTGTTGCTGTGACTGGGCTTCGATGGCACTCCAGGTCGAGGTTGCATGTTTTGTCCTTTCGGGACACTGGCTGATTAAGAGGCTTTGCAGTGTTTAATGGCTCTGTGGGCCAGCGGTTCCACAGCAGCGATTCAACCAGTGGCACAGGTGCCCCATTCTCCTCTGAGCAGACCCACTCCTGAACCAGCAGCTCCTACAAACACTATTACCTCGACTGTATTAGCAAACACACACAGCTTGAAATTCACCACACACACCAGCCAATTCACTCAAGTACATTGCACACTCAATGCTCTCTGTCTCGCTTTTTATCTCTGCCTCTGTCTCCTTCTCGTTTTCTTTCCCTCTCTTGTTGTACCTTCTCCTCTTTCTGTCTCTCACAGTGTTGCTTTACACTCTTTGTTTCTCTTGTCTGGCTCTCTTTCTGTATTCCTCAGTGGCTGTATCAGTCTCTAATAAACCTCTCTCTCTCTTTCTGTGTGTGTGTGTGTGTGTGTGTGTGTGTGTGTGTGTGTGTGTGTGTGTGTGTGTGTGTGTGTGTGTGTGTAGGTGTGTGTGTGTGTGTGTGTGTGTGTGTGTGTGTGTAAATCACAGTGATCAGCTGTCAATCCACCTGGGGGGCAGGGTAGCACGGATGCAGTGAGGTGGATGACGAGGTCTGTGCATAAATGTGTGTGTGGTTCAAGGGAAGGGGGGCTTTGCCAGTGTGGGGCCTAAACAAAAAAATAAGGCGGTGGTGCTGGTAGGGGTGACCTTGCTACACAGCAGCAACATCTGAGTGGCTCTGAAGTAAAAATAAAAAAATAATAAAAAAGCAACATGATGAGACAAAAAGTGCATTAGCTCAGAAGTTTGGGACGGATGTCACACAAAAATAAAAAATGCTTGGAGAAAGTTTTATGTCAGGAAACTTTTAAGGCATACATTCTATGTGTAAAGACAATAACGCTAAAAATAGACTTCCCCAGAGATACACTATCGAACATATCACTGCTATTATGAATACATTCATTGCCCTTATACCACCGTCCAAATCTTTCAAACCCAACTCGAGGATATGCTCAGACTAAAAACTTCAAAAGCTCAGCTTTTGTTGACTAAAGGCCGCCTTTGAGCCCGAGTACAAAATAGCAGTTTGGCCCTCCAAACCTTAATTATCGGTTAGGCTGCAGTACAGCTCATTGTTGTGCCCGCACTCTCTTTTAATTGAAAGAAGGTGCATAGCTTTTCATGGTATACTGTATATATATTTCCGATGCAATAGAGTTTAAAATGAAGTCACCGAGGTGCAAATTAGGCTCTCTCTCACGGATACACACATCCACAGTGTCACCTCATTACTGTTTGTTTGTCTTTATTGCAGTTGAGCCCCGATGGTACATATACACCATGTAAGGCAAGAAGGGAAGAAAGCTCTTCATCTCCTCTCTCTCCTTCACACACACACATAAACAAACGCAGATACACACACACACACACACACACACACACACACACACACACACACACAAAGAGAAATCAGCCTTCAAGGGGCGTTGCAGTGGATATCAGTGTTAACACAAGTAATTGCCTTCCTGCTAGGGAGCTTGTGAGTGTTAATCCAGCTTGACAAAGTTTGCTCTTCAGTGCGTGACTCGGAGCACAGTGTTTTATCCGCACTCTTGGTTCAGCTTCTGCCAGAACTACATCAATGGTGGCTGCTGCACTTGTTTTACAGTTGATAGGACTGTGGAGGGCAACTCACTCTAAAAATGAAGTGAATTGGTCTTCATATTTGGGAATAGAGAAATAAGAAGTTCCAAAACTGCTAATATTGAGAGACAACCTCCCGGTAGTGTGTGAGATAAGCAGTACTGTAGTGAACCTTTTTAAAAACCGAAATCTCATCAAATAAATACATTATCACATTCCCTTGTTGAAAGCAGACAATGCTGGCATTACTATGCCCACAGCCGCTGCAGGGTTTCTTATCTTTTATCCTCATGATAAGATAAAACATTTTCTCATTTCCTTTGTTTTACATTTCACACATCGGAGACAAGGTGATCTCTCCCGGAGGTGTGAGTTTCCATGTTAAGCAGCCTGTTACTGACAGGAAAGATGTCATTCATTATGAAAAATGCTTAATGAGATCTTCCCGGATACCATCTTGTGAGTTGAAACTTGACCATCACCTCTACATTATTAATGACAATATTAAATATTTAGGTTATGAATAAAGACTGAGTTGACAAAGCAATTAGATATTGACTGACCTTTTCAGAGTGTTTAGTATTCTGTATCCCTCACTTAAGATTCATTTTACTGCCCTACTGAGCGGTAAGGAGAGGATGCGGTGGTAAAAGTGCCACAGATCTATTCCAATCAATCAACGCCTGAGGAGTCGGGGGTACAATCTCAAAGTTTTCATGTGTTCGGCAAAGCTTATGCAACAAGGCACAGTGATATGAGATGGAGCCGTGCTACCTATGAAAAGTAATAGAAGGACAATTTCCAAACTGCTGAAGCAGAAAGGATGGCGCCTGGTAATTCTTATCAAGAACACTCACAGTGGAGGAAAAACACCAGGCTCATTATTTCACATGTCTTTATCATGCCGTACTTCCAAAGATAATCACATTGGTGTGAATTTCATCACGTTACAGATTTGTACTGAAAAGGTTGCAGCGCCAGGAATGCTGTAATGTTACATCCACGCGTGAAACAAATCACAAACTACAAAGTACTGTAACAAAATAGCAATAAAACACTGCTATATATATATATTCAGCCATCTGAAGTATTACTCCCACTGATTTACTGCAGTCTTCTTTAAAATATGATTGGAAATGAGCGTAGAAAGCATTTCTCATTCTGGGATATTCCATATCCTCTTTGTTTGGGTTTTAGCAGCATTATTTTCACTTACAAACGATGTAATAGACCAACCTTGTAGCCAATCAAAGGTGAATCATGTTCATCCCAGTCAATGCTATTGAGAGGCTTTCTAACCATTGACTGATGTGCTCGCAGACATGGGAAGCAACAAGATTGGCAGCTCTCCAATTTTCTGTTCTATAGCAATTACAGTAAAGTCCCATCATCTCTGCCCTCTAGCTAAAGAGCCGACGAGAAAAACACAGCAAAACCAGAGGGATGTCTGAAGGTCATTACACACTGGCTGGTTCCATAGCGAGAGGACTAATACAACAATACTTGACCTGGGCTTGAGATGGGATCAGTTAGATACAAGAGCAGGGGGCAGACCTATTAACACTGACATGAAGTAGACAGTCAGGCCTGGAGCCAAAGCTGAAGTTCCCTATTCACCCCTTATTCATACAGCAGCATTGACTGTAACACCAACAGAATAATAACCTGTGAAATGCCTTTGGAGCCCATCTCTAAGCATGCCGTTTGGATGATGAACCAAGAAAACACAAAGGTTGCTCAGTCTCCTGGCTGACGTTATGGTGAGTGGTATAGCATTCATTTTACTGCAATTCATAAGTGCTCCCCGTTGCTGTGTCTACGGTGTGTAGAGCAAAAATGTAAGTCACTTTAGATAAAGGTGTCAGCTAAATTAAATGTAATGTAATGTATAGCGATATAGACAAAAGCTTGGGAGATATTCGGTTGATGGGTTGTAAAGACTCCCCACAGAGAGCCTCAAGGACCACAAGTAGCTCCAACTGAGGGCCGGTTGCATGTGTCACTGATACTTAACCACCTGAACCCTGGCAAGAAGAGTTTCAGGAGGGGGTGACTGAAGACTCCCTGTTCTCCAACACCCAAGGAGAGATGGCTTGAGGCAAATGCATTTTTTGGCAACACTTTCCATAATGCTGTACAACATCAATGTCACACATCTTCCTACATTGGCAAAGCTTTGTCTGTATCTTAAAGACCTTTGACGGGGGGAAATGGGCAATAAATGGAGACTCGTGGCAGAACGTGAGACATGCTGTGAACCTGAGGCATTGATGTTGCTATGTTGTGCTATTAACTGTAAATAAGGCATTTTTGAATTATTAGAGGCTGTTTATAAATGCAAACAAATAAGGTATTCGGTTGGATTTGTTCTTTATTAAATTGATGATAGAAATGCATACCTGCTGAAATGATATTGGCAAGTCCTCCTCCTCTGTCTCTACCATACACACTCCCACACACATGCCATGGCATGTGAAGGTAGAAAGGCCAGTGACACCCGTGGCTAATTAGTGACTTGCCTCATTAGTCGCTTAGTCTCCATCTCTGGCCCTAGCAATTATCTCCCTGAGGACCACACCAAGGTTGAACCTCCCTGTCTTAATCTCCCTCTTGCATACCCCCCCTCACACACTCTAGCTGTATTCAAAACTGCATACTCTGTTAGCAGTACATACCGATTTGGCAAAAATGTAGTATTCCATATGCAGTATGTTCAGTCAACCTTGCCTACTGTATCCCACAATGCAAAGCGGCACAACAACAGAAGCCAACATTTTGTACAATTTCTTTTAATGGAATTTCAGATCCCGCTGTGAGCTGGCTGGAGCTGGTGGGGAGTGTTCCTCGGCTTGAGCTCTCTCAAGAGATCGGTCTAGCAGACAAGATGCTTTTATTTCCCTGTTGACGGATGGTTTGTTTGAATACCACAACACAAATGTCCATTATTAAATAAACGGGGACTTATCTGCCTTTTCAGAGCTGAAAAGCTCCACAAGCACCTGCGGGCACAGCTCGCTCTCAGACCGGCTACAGAGCAGCAGGCAGCGGCGAGGGAAAGAGCAGACTCTGACAGGCAGAGAGGCACTTGACAACGTGACCCTTTTAACAGTGAATACAACTACACTCTCTAAAATTGTAGGGAAAGCATTCCACTGTTCCACTGTATATTCTACAGTTTCCCCTTGTTGATGTCTTATTTCACCATGAGGTGATAGAATACATTGTTTAAATGATGGGGGAGCTAAACCATATGGTAGCTTATAAAATGACTAAACATTGGTCATAACATTAAAAAAAGGTTCACTAAGTTGTACTTTCGATAATATTGCAATAGTGGTATGAGTTCATTTTTGTCCAGTCCTTGTTGAAAGGCCAAAGCCTGGCCGAGCATAAATAAATATATTCTACAGTTTCAAACTGCATACTCTTGGATTTAGAATTATGTCAATGCTTTAAAAAATAAATGCAAAATATTCTCACTTCAATTCAACATAATTGCACCATTTTTCCGTTTCTTCTTATTCAGCGGGCCGAGGCATGTCAACAAGCGTTGGACTAGTTTTCTTCAAGTTGGTTGCTAGAGGTCTTTGGGTGCAGATAAAATACTCAGCATACACTGGAATATTGCCAAAATATTATTCCACATTATGCAGCTGGGTAAAAACGGTCGTTAGATCTAATTGCAAACATGAAACCCTTATTAATATTTTTTTCTTCATTCCCTCTCTTGTGGGTCTTGAATCTTTGATTCCGCATTAAAAATCAGCCTTAAATTTTCACTCATTTTTGTCAGTCGGGAAGAGAAGGATGTTGGCCTCTTTTCCCCCATGACCAAAGTAAAGCTGAATTTTAAACTAGACTATTAAATAGGCCGCTGGAGTGGTCCAAGTTTCAGGTATTTGAGTGACATATTATTTGGATATCACTGTCTGCGTTTCTGCCCTCCCATCTCATCATCTTCACCACTCGTAGGAATACATAATTAGCTGCCTCTGCTCTGCATGCTTCAACAGAAGATGGTTAGATTAGGTCTATCTGTTCAGACCAGGCCGGAGCTCAAGGTAACTAATAACAGAGAGCTCCCCCTTGGCGTAACAGACTGAGCAGTACAATCGTTGGTGCTTGACTGGTTCACTTATTCAGTTGTTGCTAACTGGTAAAGCTTCAGCAGATACACCTCTACCTTCTTAAATTCCTCATCAGTCAGCTTGCAACTTTGTTGCTTTACTTATTCTGAAGCTCAAGATATTTGTCTGCAATTGGTCTCTTCCTGCCAGTGAAAATTAAAAAGAAAACACTCGTGAAAAACATAAATGGGAGTAAAGGGCGTTTGCAGAAGGAAAGCAGACAGCATAAGTGAGCCAAATCAAGAAATGAGACATAATGCTGCATGCAGAGTCGGGTGGAGTAATTTTCCAGGCTGACTTTTGCCTGTATTTTCAAGAGTTGTTTGCTTTGATGAATAATCTTGATCCAAAACTACATTAATTGAAACAGACTTTCACTACCAAGGATTATATCATCAACAAGATGTTTAAAAAAAACAAGACTGATGAGTAAAGCTCAAATGCTTGTAGATCATCCACTTAGCCGAATGCGCTGTGGGGAACATCGGCAGGGAATCCGCCATTTCACCCAAGCACAACAAACAACACATTTTAGGGTTGTAAGACAGGATCCAACCAAAGGCTTCTGATAGGGTATCAAGAGTTTAGGTCTGCTTTTTTTTAACTGTGAGCCTAATGGAGAATAAATATGTGCCTCACCAGCAGATGCTGAAGAACCGCCAGAGGTCGGGCTGAATAAGGAGAACATGGAAATTGTGGTGATGTCTGTTTGCAATAGCCACGACCCTTCCCAGCGAGTTTTATGAGGGCTATCACATGGTTTTAATAGTGGTGTAATGAAGAGAGAAGTCTTCATTCAGAATCATATTGTTGATCCTGGGAATTATACTGCTGTGGGGTGCTGAAAGATCAATGATGATGATGATGTGAGCATTTCCTGGTTGGGATACCGAGCGGTCGAGGGAATCTGGCTCGATTATATCTGATTGAATATTTTTGCTTTGGAGAGGGATAGATGTTTGTATGAAAATTCCAGGGTGGAAGACTACTTTAAACCCCTTGATGAGGAACTAAATGAAAGCAGGATCAAGGTTGTTTTGAAGTGCTGCTGTAAAGGCTGGAATGTTGGCCATGAAAAGGTGTCTACCTAGGTCATGCGAGTGGGGTTGTGTGGGCACGCTGGGTGGGCATGGCCTCCTCCACAGAAGGAGCTGACACATGTCGGAACCGGTATTATTGAAGTTGTTGCAAATATCATGCCTTTATTCATAAAAGGGCCTGCCTTTTTATCTATGCCGTATGTTTGGAAGCTATTGGATGAGGCTGACTGCTGGTTTAGGAGGTATAAGTGCTGGAGGGGCAGTTTGGGATGTTTAATGCAATACTTCAGTGTGCATATTAATATGTTCATGGAATCACTGCTTGTGACAACTTCTTTTCTTAAAAAGGTGCAATGTGTAATGCCTGGCCACATGCTCCAAATCACCTCTACTATTGCGTCCATACAATCTAAATACAGTCATCACAAATAGTAGTAGTAAATACTAAAAACCAGGGGCAGGGCAAGAATATGCAAAATAGGACCAAAGTGCTGAAACTCTGAGCCGGTCAAAACAAAATTGCTATCTAATAATCTTCCCGTTTGACGTCAGCCTATAATTCTTCACATTTAGTTGATAATATTATTTTTTGTAATTGTATTCTTTCCTGCTTGCAGTACAACACACTCCTCTCTCCCTCCTCAAAGTTTCCCTTCCAAGACACAACAGTTGCATTATACAATCCCAATTAAACAGAAACAACCTGAGGGATGCTGGGAACATCAGGGAGGACAAGAAGCTGGGTGTACGACTCTAATTAAAACTGGAACAATGAGAGAGTCAAGACCTTGAAAAGAAATGTTCTTTGTCTTTGTCTTGGACTGCTTTAAAGTGCAATGTTTAGCATTTTCATATGATGGCGACTTCAAGGTGGTTTGTTTTTTATCAATCTCCAGAGCTATCTTGCAAATATCCACATAGTACTGATGTAACACCTCTGGTTCTTTGCTATTTAATCAGAATAACAACATAGTATAAAGCAGCACTTCATCTTGTCTTAAACCAGAGCACTTTTCGAATGTTGCTCTGCTTCCTCTTGGATTTTCATGATATATTCTCAGTCCCCCCATCTCTCAGGGTGATGTTCATGATCCTGCATGAAACCTCGAGATATCAGTCTGCAGATAAATGGCCAAAGTTAGGCTTCAGCAGTTGTCTCGAGGTGAGACCTGCTGTTAGAGAGAGAGAGAGTGCATGCGTGCGTGTGTGTGTGTGTGTGTATGTGAGAGTGTGTGTGTGAGTGAGTGAGACATGTAAACAACGTTTGCATCGATGGGCTGCCTAAAAAAAGCAAACAACTCGAAAAAGACAGACAACACCTTTTCCCAATCATTTACAGCTGAGACTGTACATGTTATGATACATGTGTCTGTATCTATGTTTTATTTGTCCCTAAAAAGAAATACAAATAAAACATTTAAATAAGTATTTATACTGGTGTGAAAAGAACATGTGTAATTCATTTCATTATAACGGGAAAACAGAAAGGAAATTGTGCTCGAAACAGAATGACAGATCAATTCTGAAGGGCGATTAAAAGCACTGTTTTGTGCACCTTATGAGAGTAAAAAAAATAAGGTATTTTTCCCAGGCGGAAATTATAACAGTTGTTTCTTTCTTATTCTAAATAATACTGTCACAACGTTTTTTAGAGTGGGAGTTGGTTGAAATTACTTCTAGTTAATTCCTTATGAAAACATTTATTGAGGAGACATTTCCATTTTACTTGGAAACATACACAAAATCGCCTCAGACTGAAACTACAGAGAAACTAATTTCTGCTTGTTTCCATATAGTGAATCTGTGATGCCAGATAGCATTTGTGAATAAGTTGGTAAAGCATGTCTCCTGTCTCTGCCTACACAACGAGTGAGTGAGTGAGAGAGTGAGTGAGTGAGACATGTAAACATGCATACATGAGCATGTGCCCCAAAATCTTGAGGGAAATATATTGCAGACTCATACAGCAGATGCCTTTTCATTATTTTAAATTTATAAAACATGGTAGGCCTCTCAATTTATGAGTTATATTTCTCTACAGGAACGCGAGACTGGAGCAGTAACCTTGGATCCTGGTCCTCGGGGACCAGAGCCTGCTGGTTTTTATCCTACCCTCCCAATCAGGGACTGATTTACACCTGGATCACACAGGTGATCCTAATTAACTGCAATTAACTGGCTGGTGGGAGAAGAAGAAGAAAACAGCATTACTGGGAGTACTGTGGAGAGGAAAAAACAAGATTTAAAACCACTGCACAGAAGAAGAGTTGTAATAACGTGTCATGATAGTATATTGCTGAAGTAAAAACACAGAATGAGAAGTCAACCTGAGAGAAAAGCCACACCAGAAGTGATATATCTGCGTAGCATCGGCTGCTCTTTTAAATTGGTTGCTTCGGGCCATATTGACTAGCAGAATCAGTGTTGACTAAAGAAATCAATCATCCTGAAATTGCTGCGTCCATGTTGCTGCATTAAGGAATGACCAAAATACATCAATTATTAAACTGGTGTTAGTTCAGTTACATGAGCACTTTTTTTATTCTAATTAATACTTAAGTATTAGGCCCCTTTTCACAGAAAACGACACAGAAAGGCGCAGATGGAAGTGATAAATTGAATGATGGCGGAATACTATTTAGCTGCTTCAGTTTCAGGGTCCTTGTGCATGCTGGATAACTATCCCACTGTCATGGCTCAGTGGAACACTATAACTTTATAAAGTTGGCAAAAGTCTACTACGGTGTACTCTGGGTGAATATTTCTTTTCTATTAAGAACAAGGATGTGTTTTGTACATAATCATAATTTTGTTTGTACGTTTCACCTCTTTTTATTTTTGCAGCTTCATCAATACAGAAGTTTGAAATGCATAAACAATGAGGTGTTATAAGGGAATAAATTAACTTGTATTGCGCGTTTCATCTTGTTACTTTGTTTTTTTGCTCATGCACATAAACCTTTGTTTGTTTTCTCACTCTGCTTTTAACTATATTAATAGCACAATTGTGCAACGCAAGATGCAGTTAAAATATAAACGGGAAAATACTCAATGTCAATGTTTTGAAAGCTGATGGTTTGGGGCATCAAAGTCAGCAGATTAATACTGCAGCTTTATGAGCTCTTCTGGTGTTTCCCAACATGAGGCTGTCCCATAGTTTACCTATTTCATTTTACCCTTTGATTAAAAGAAAACCTCCTCCAGATCTAAAAGTGTTCCTAGCATAACTTAATGTGGGCTCACACTCTTCGCTGAAGAGCCACCGGCAAGGTAGAAGAAAAGCGCCCTTCCTGTTTTCTTCAAACATTACCGTTATCAAATTACATCACATGTCATGTTGCTACCACTACTTTAAAACTAACTGTGAATGTTAAAGCTCTCTCTCAAATATTTGTGCAATGATGAAAAGATTAGTTGCTGTACCAGTTACTTAGCAACAGTATTAGTATTAGTGTATCATAGCACTAAAAATGCCTCCAAAAGAAAAACTGCTACGTGTAAGCTCTTTTTAATCACTGGCTCTGGATCAGACTCCGGTGTAATGGTTCTCTGGAAAAATGAGATCCTTAACCGAGTGTGTTGGTGTGCAGTTGTTTGGTCCTCTGATGTGATACATTGTGTAATGTGATGCTCAAGCGGTTTTCTAATGACGTTGCTCTCACAGAGAAGGCGCTCACTCGGTCAATCTGGACAGTGTACCTGCAAGTGTATGTAGTGTAGCTTATGTATTCCTGTTTACTACTTCAACAAGGCCTGCACTATCTGAACCCTGGGTTGGGTTCAGATAGTGAAGAGTACTTAGCAGCTAAAGAGCTACTTTAGAGTTGGCGGAGACCAAAACAGAACTAAAACGAGAGTTAATATTTTACTTAGAAACGGCAAATACAGGCAATCATTTAACTCAGAGGTAGGAAACCTCAGCCACACGGTAGCTTAACCAATGGCACGAGCAATACGCGTTCTCTCATCCGCATGCACAATTACCTCTTTCACCAGGACCGTTGCGCTGCCTGACATTTAGGTCATTTCCTCACCCACTCTGCATCAGCACTTGTTGCTTTCTTTGCAGAATGTGTTACATGAATTGCTGATGAACAAGACTGGGGAAAGGTTGGAAGGGTTAGTGATTTCAACTCAGATGTGAATGTTTTCACGAGGATGGTGTTCTTCTTGAATAGCAATCTTATAATATATACAATGTGCTGATTGTGGAAAAAAAATATTTTTTAAAAGGTTGCTGTGCACATATAGAATAAAATTACACAACCGTTGGAGATTTACATTTTGATGTGTCATGGTTAAACCTAATGTCAACCTTAAGGTGATATGGCACACTGATTAACAAGACTATAAAGAAATTATACTTCACATCAAAAAGGTTGCTGATCCCTGATTTAACTGTATCCAAGCTGTTTGAAAGTTGAAATTTCAGGTGGACTAAGTTTTTTAGTACTTTTTTGTTTTGTTTTCCTAGTGGCGTTAAACAGTTTTTAATCTCCACTTTAAATTAATGTCTATAGCTCTGCATATCAAACAAATATAATTCCCAATCTCTCAAATGAACAGAAAACATAATTCCTGTGTTGCTGCATTGATAACAATGATATACCGCAGTACAAACAGTACTTCATGCCGTTACCTGTAATTATTCTTCGTACATATAGATTTTTCCATAAAACAGTAATTACTGAGCAAAATCCCGGTTGTCCCATTATATGCTCGGCACAATATGAGAAGATGATTAATCACACAAACAGTTGCTCATTTTAAATACATCCTAAATGCTTCCCTCCGCCTCAGGGGCTACATATCACCTCTTTTCCTCATCCTGCGTTTGATGAAGGTATAAACTTTTTACATTGCTCTTGGAACCTTGTTACGTAAGAGACCCACCAGTTTGGGGTTCTAGCTGTAAAGGGGGGTGTGTGTGTGTGTGACTCTGAGGCTATCTCTACAGGAGTCAAATCTGAAATAGGGTGAGGTGATGTTGTAACTCACCCTGGTTCACCTCCCACGGCACCGAAAGCACAGTAATAAATTCAGAGTCAGGGACCTTGTACAGCCTGCCGTTGCACTCCTGCCTGTTCCTGTTGTCAGTCACTGTTTTATCCTCACCAACCCCGTCTCTGTTCATCCTGCACTCCTCAGAGGAAAGTAGTTTTTGTGTGCCTCTCTCAATCTCGGCGCCTTCTCTATATTTTACCCAATTCTCAGGCACTAACAGTCAATCTTTCCCTCTTTACAATGTCATTCTACTTTCGGGCTCCCTTTGTTCGTCTCTTTCGCAGCGTGGTGCGGGCAGTACAGCTGGACATTAATCTGCCACTGATGAGCTGCACTCACCAGACAGCTCACGGCTGTTTATCAGGCACCGGGTAAGATTAGGGCCGTCACTGGTGCCAGTAGAGTTTGAGCACGAGGACAATGCAAAGACTTGGGGAAAAACACTGTGATTATGTTTTAAACAGGACTCTTGACGACTAAAAGCCCATTCTCATTGAAAACAATGACTGAGATTGCATTTATTATTATTTTAATTTTTTCATAGTACAATGATTCCTTTGATAAATGCCTCTAAAATGAAGTATCACGACAGCGATCCTCTACATCCCATGCATGTCTTCTTTCTTAGAACTTTACTTTCATCTTTTTTTCTCATTTTATTTTAATATAAAGTTTTAGTTCACTTCCACATCTGCTGTATAAATAACTCCACAATTATTGTAAAGCAAATAGAGAGCATATGGAGAACATGTCATTTTCACATTAACCTTTTCGAAAGCACTTTTAGATATCTCGGAGATATACATAGATTAAGCTCCATGGTGACACACATTCACATCCCACACAACAAATAAAGACAAATATCAAGGGCACAGTTTATCCTTCCATCCATCCATCCTTGTACGTGCATCTTTTTTTTTTTAACTGCACAATCTCAACTCAGTACTTAACCTCCAATTTGCATAAGTCATTATGGATGAGGAGGCTATAAATTCTGCTAAGTGTTCATCCATCGTTGTAAGTTTAAAAAAGCCCAACCAATTTTTACATTTCTTTGACTAATGGAGACAGAAAGAGCATCCATCGATGCAATGTCATTAATACATTTGATGAGCCAAGCAGTTTCTACTTAATTCACTTGAAGAAAATAGCACCTGGCTGGTATGAGGAATCTTTCTTAATGTCCGTGCATATACATTTATTCGGATAATTTTTACAGTATTCTTTTCTTGGCCAGTTTAATCTACTAGAGAAATGTTTATTTAAACCCTCTGAGAGAACAGTACTTTCTTACTGAACACATTCCCCTCCGGCCAGCATCAATTACAGCGACTGTTTATTCTGCCGAATGGGAAGCAGCGATATCGCTCCTGCTCCATCAATACACAGAGACCAGAACAACACTGGTACCACCACAGTGAAAACAGGAAACTCAATACAAGGGCTGCTGCCTTTTATTATTTTTTTAAAACAGATTTTCCTCCAGCACTCTTGACAGATGCTGAAGTTAAAGTGTTTGTGCACAGCTGGGACTTTGGAAAGCAGGCCGACTGTGGCTCTCGATGTGTCTCTGTGTGTGTTTGTGTGCGAGCAGGCCAGTCATCAATGCCACATCAAAGAGCTGAGTTGACATTCTTGGGTCATTGGCGGCAGACTGAGAATCGCAGAGACAGAGTGGAGGTGTCCTTTTTAATGATAAAACACAGGTGAGGCGAAGAACTTTGAAAAGATTAGGCTTTCTGCTGACTGCACTGATGCAAGTAGACTTCACCACATTAGAGAACCGCTTTCAAAGAAACATCCTGCCAACAGGAACTGGAATGTTAGGGAATCCACAACATGATTGCAGCAAAATAATGTTTGTCATCTTTGGGCAAAGTTTTTATTAAAACGGGGACATTGCCTTCTATTTAAACTTGAATTGTGTGGATGAACTGGCGGAGGGGATATGCACCATTACTTTCCATGCCTCCGCAACTTGCACACAGACAGTCACATGCATGTTTGCAAAGTTTAATCTCCCAAAGTTTTGTCGTAAGGGGCAAAACTCGGTTTCTACTTTTTAATCCTGAAACTACGTTGTTAGAACTGCAGTCACAGCACACCTTAGCCAACTGAATTTTACTTATTGTCAGTCCTCCAATTAAGGCACACAGCTTGCAGAGCTCAGAGAGTCAGAGTGTAGGAGGTTCCACTTACTCTCCTCATCATCACTACTTGTACTTTCTGCACCGAGAAGCCGAATGTTAAGCAGGCAGGTTCTTCTAAAATCTCTGAGCTCATTGACATAAAGTGCATCTCCCCACTTGGCTCACTCAACACTTCCATAATAACAGTCATTATCTTCAGTACACATCTTTATGCTTCATTTAAGCCATTCTTAACAAGGGGTATCTATCACGGAGGTGCTGCCATTCTGCGGTCGTATTGACCTCCAGCGCTCTGATTTATTCCAGACAACCCTCCTTAGCTCTGCCTTTTGCTTTCGCTGCAGGACAAAACCGCCACTGTGAACCTTTTTAATTATGAAGACATAATGTAAAACTTCATCAGTCCTGGGTGGTTGCCGGCCACGGTGACATAAGCAGGCGGCAGGCTGTGTGGTTGGGGTCATTTTTTAGGTAAATAAGGGCAGTTTTAAAAATATACACTAGTAATGATCAAACTCATGTCACGTTGATGAAAGGCATGCACGCAAGTCTTTTTTATTTCCCCAATAACAAATTGGAGACTCGCATTAATCCGAGGCCATGTATCATGCGTGTGCATGTGGAAGGAGATTGGTGGTGCTGTTAGGCGCATGCAGCATCATTATTTTGATTTTGTCCTCCTCTGCTCCTGTGACTTGGCGCAGCAGCAAGACACTGAGGGATGAGGGCGAGGAGGTGCAGCCAGCTGCGCCTGGACAAACACAAGGACAGCTCCATCGTCAACAGCAGTGTATTAAACCAATTATTCACTATCAGGGATTGTTTTCTGCGACAGTAAATGTTTTGTTTACTCCGCTCCAAAATGTAGCGAATGGGGGTGTCATCTACGGGGAAGGCGGCAGAGATTGTAAACATGTTTTCCTCCACCCCTCCCTACAAGAGGATAAATAAAAAGACTGCTGTTAGAAGATTTAATTCCGAGAAGCCCCTCTCTAGGGGCCCCGCGCTGTGCTAAGAAGCCCATTGCGAAAAGCCTTCAATTAGCAGAGTACGCCTTCATCTCCCGACCAAAGTCACCTTGAACAATCAAATTATCTCCAAAGTTATAGAAAACAATCACTCCCAATCAATCAGCGCCTCCCTTCATGCTCATTCACACCCACACACTTCAAAAACACGCGTGAAAGTCCATCTACAAACACACCTGTGTGCACAATTAAAAAGGAAAACCACAGACAGCAATAATTGAAGCCGAAATGTCTTTTAATTTCTGATCACACAAGGCACAGCTGTGGTTGTTTTCACCACCGTTTGGGAGATTTTAGTTGGGTTGGCAGGACTTAGAAAAGTTGGAGTTCACGGTCTCCAAACTGGCAGCCATCAGTGTGTGGTGGCAGAGAAGCACAAACAAAGTCGGTTAAACAAATTGCTCTGGTCAGAGCGGCACATTATCGTTTAGAATCACGCCCTCTGTACTTAAAATGTAACACAGTAAAATGATAAATGTGGCATGTGTCCTCATCTCCAAGGACTTGCAAATGTGATTTCTTTTTTTTTTTAGAGTTGCATACATAAAAATCTGTCTTTATTACCTCAAAAACAAAATCAAAAGTAAACTAAATCCAGAGTAGTTTGGATGAAGATATGATGATGCTTACCATCAAAGCAACTAAAGACTAAAAAAGAATTGCCACGGATGATGACTTCAGCGCTAAATCGTTGTGATTTTAGCACATTCTGAAAATAACTTGTGAAAATTTGACTGCTTTCCTCCTGACTGACAAAAAACAACAATTGAATGAGTGTGAGTGTGTGTGTGTGTGTGTGTGTGTGTGTGTGTGTGTGTGTGTGTGTGTGTGTGTGTGTGTGTGTGTGTGTGTGTGTGTGTGTGTGTAAAGAACTGCAGATTGCCGTGTTGTTTTCCATCTAGGTCAGAGCGCCTCCAGTCTCATCAAAATCACTCCATCACAACCGATGGAAGTAAATGCCTTTTCCCTCAGACAGGACAAACGGAGGAGGCTTGTCTACACTAAAAGCATTTTCACACTGCAGGACCGATCTCCAGCACTATTGCTCTGACCAAGATAATTTCTGTGCAAACA